>NC_137863.1:13631203-13778703 GCF_963924005.1 Protomyctophum bolini | reverse complement strand
AGTTGGAATAAATAAGAAACGATCACTGATGAAAGCGCTCGTTGGTGAGGTTCGCTGGCAAATTCTGCTTCCTCTTTGCATAAGTGTGTGTGTGTGTGTGTGTGTGTGTGTGTGTGCCCATATGAGTGAGTTCTCATCAGGCGAAATACAAGGTGGATGGCCCTTAATGATGACGTACACACACACACACACACACACACACACACACACACACACACACACACACACACACACACACACACACATGTACACACACACACACACACATCACGCACACGATTTTCTCCAGCCTGGGTGTCGACTATTCAACTAGTCAACTAGTAAATCCACTAGTTGACCTCGTTGGTACTAGTAAGAAAAAAGAAATTCTCCCGTTTTTGTAGACCTCAAGATCAGGTATAGATTATAGTTATAGTCACCAATGTACACCGTTATTAAATGTACAAATGTATATATATATATATATAAGCTTAGTCCTTCTGCACCAATGGCTCCCGTGGTAACAGCCCCCACTCCCCACCACAGACCGGGTTAGATACCCAACTGTTCGGGGGCCACACCCACCACAGACCGGGTTAGATACCCAACTGTTCGGGGCCACGTACACCTGCTCAAGGAGCCTTTTCTTCACCGCTGGGCCCCTATGTGCTCCATCTTGTTTTCCTGCTATCAGAAATGATGGCCGGTATTATGGTGTTTGCGCAGAAAAGCATTCCACGAGCGTCCAATTAGTTACCAACAAAACCAACACAGCCCGTCACAATGGATCCATACCGCCACACGCATCGCTGCTGTCGGGGGAAAAAACCTCATATCTCCATATTTCAATAAATTTTCATAAATGAATGTCATACTTCATCATACTAACATCATACTTCAGTGTCACACAACAGTAGTAAAACATTGCTGATCCATAAGCTCACAACAACGTGTCATGATGCATTGCATGTGCTTGACTGCTTGCAGATCAAGCAGATTTTAGAACATTTGGAAAAGTTCTTAAAAAATGAAAGGGGAAGTGATTAGGTCTGTCAGTGTGTTTTATTAATATTTCACCAATAGAAAGTACTAACAAGACCTTGTGTCGAAATACTAACTATACATTAATGGAACGCATCTTCTTTTCTCCCATTTATTGAAAAGTAACGGTTTACGACATACAGGGTTTCCAACCAACAGCGACGACATGCACCCAAACCCACATCACACACTGGTTCACTCCACCAGCCTATTTACATTTTTATTGGCCAATTATCTTCCTCGCTCGCAGTTCTGTCTGGGTCTGGGGCTGCTGGGTAATAGGAGGGAATCTCAGCCATTCAGTAATTGAAAGACTTTCTGGGGATTATTGAGAGGTCAGAAATAAAGTTGTTTCAGAGAAATCATAAACATAAGCCCTCCCCCTCCCCCTCCCCCACCCTCTCTCTAGAGGAATATTCCTCCCAGCAGCTGTTTATATCACCGCAAGGAATTCTTAGCACTTATCTCTCTCTCTCTCTCCTATGTGAATACATAAAGAGAGAGAGTCTGGAGCTCTGCGTACTGACTGAGAAAGGGGACGGAAGAGTGATGGAGGTTTGGATGAGAGAAAATAGCCTTGCATGTGCGGTCGGACTCTCTTCAATCATTCATGTCTCCACTGTGTCCTGATGCAGTAGTGCGAAGGTTCGTTGACCCTTACTCACGGAAGCGACATGCAACGAGGTGTGTCACTCGCGTATGCACGCACGCACACACAGGTCCAGCAGGCAAAAGGTACTTACTACTTCGTTAATATTGAGTACAAATTATTAATATTATTAATAATAATTGAGTACTTTTTATTTTTTAGGATTTCTTGAGTTTTTGTATTTGCAGACCATTCACTTTTACCCCACTACATCTTATGATACGTTACTTACAAACGTTTTGTGCTTATATGTTACATAACTAAGATCTGAAGAGGAAGACGAACAGCACCTGTGGCAATATCTTGTCTGCATACAAATACAAAAAATAGCACCATTTTACACTTGCACACTACAAATTGTGTACATATAGGCCTATATATGCCAAAGTGCAATTTTGAGTGCATATCCTATACAATAGTGTAGGAGAGTTTTAGTTTTTCTCACATTATTTCATGTTGTATCAATAATTCCAAATCTTTGAAAATTGCTGAATTTCAGTAAATAAGGGTCCAAGATTAACAACAGCAAACATCTGTTTATGAGTTCCGGGGATTTTCTTTCCGTCTTAGAATTCTACGGGTTAATCGTTTTCAGCGGACAATATTGTAACTCTCAGAGCATGTGTGCATCTTGTGTGCAATTGCAGGGAAGCCTGCTCACAAGGTGGAGGGGAGATTAGGGCAGGCAGGGCAGGGGAGAGTGAGTAACTTGCTGTGACAGGCATTTTGCTAAAAAGGTGTTACTACTACCATTCATGACTGTCTCAAAGTATAGGGCTGCCAACAACATCATTATCTCTGATGAGGTAGACAGGGCAGCACTTATATCTACTTGGGTGGGTCGTGTGTCACAGTGCTTTTATAGTTGGAGTGGACCCAAATGTAAATAAATTAATGTGGAGTTTATAAAACTAGAACAAAACCAGCAACAATAACTGACTAGACAAACAATCCAAACAAAGACAAACAATCCAGCAAACATAGACATGTGTAAATAATACACTGGGAACTATATATAATACAAACTCAAGGTCAATCAACACAGGGATTGGCTGGGACAAACGGGACAGCACAGGTGATACAAGCCAACCATAATCACAAGGTTCCTCCAAGCAGACTCAAGTGTCCCACGACACCTACAATAAGGCACTACATGGGATGCTTAGTTCTATCCCTGAGGATCCGAGCAGACCCAAGTGTCCCACGACACCTACAATAAGGCACTACCTGAGGATCTGTCTACAAACGTATGGCTGGCGACATCCTGTAAGCAAGAGTGGGAGTCGGCTGGACCACCACTACATCTGGGACCCCGGCGATGACGCTGAAGGACAAGATCTACCGTGCTGGCAATGGAACCTGCTGAAGGGCCTGCGTAGGCTATACTGGGGTCGGCTGCTTCAAAGCGCCTATATGAAGAAGTGGGGCTTGGCAGACAGCGTGGGGAGCTTGAGCAGACTGCCAACCACATGTCATCAACACCTGTCCCCTGTACTGACCACCTTCAGAGGAGGGCCTCTTCCTCGGGGGACCAGAGACGAGGGCTTGGCTGCACAACACTGAGTTGGAACTTTGATGACGATGCACGAAAGAAAAAGGAGAAGAAGAAGAAACATTGTTAGAACGTGGTCCAATCAGAATCTCTGCAGTTTAATCAGAATCACTGTATCTCCAACTGAATCTACGTTACAAACATGAAAAAGCACCTTGAGTGCCGTAGCCAGTATATGCTCCCTGTTTCCCAGCTCGGAATTCGAGTCGCATACTGTCCCTTTCTCTTCACCCTCATTTTCCAGGGACTTTTCGCTGTCCTCTCTGAATAAATGCCATAACAATGTCTATGAAGCCTTCTAACTGTCACAGTCTGAGTGGGAGTGTGGGTGTGTCTGAACCACCTGCATTCTATCCCCTGCAATCATGCCCACAGTATTTAAGACTCAGTCTCTCTACAATCTCTGCCAGATTGTCTTGTGACCTTCCACGCAACCAAGCCATTTTCAAGCCTTGTTTTACTGACTTCTGTTTGCTTCTTCTAGACCACGATTTTTGCCAAGCCCTTGCCGGTACTTCTGCCCTCGCTGACTGCCTTTGGAGATTGACCTTGCTTTGAACTGTTTCTGATTTTTGCCTGCCCCTTGCCTGTTTTGTCGTTTTGGAATAAAGACCTGCTTTCTGTGACTTTTGTGTCTGCATCCTGAGTCCTTTCCACGTGTGCCTTGACATTACAATCTGGCCATGATGGACTCAGCAGACATGAATGCCATGCAGGTAGCAGTGCGTGAACACGGAGCCATGCTACATGACCAGCAGAAGGGTATACAGCAAGTGGGCCACAACCTGAATACTTTGGCTGATTCTGTCCAGGCCCTCTCCACTCAAATGCAACAGCTGTGTCTGCAAACTTCCTCGACCCCTGATGGGTCTGCCTCCGCCCCGTCTAATCGGCCTGATGTTCCTCAAGCTACTGCCAGAGAACCCAGACTGCCCCCTCCTCAACCCTACAACGGTGAGCCTGGAAACTGTCGTTCCTTTTTGTCCCAGTGTTCATTGATTTTAGAGCTACAGGCCTCAGCCTTCCCTACACAGCGTTCACGTGTGGCCTACATAATAACTTTACTCACTGGCAAGGCTCGGGAGTGGGGAACAGCCATATGGGATTCTGATGACCCTATTTGTGCTAATTACAATGACTTTACCAAGGAAATGAAGGAGGTTTTTGACCGTGCTGTTTCGGGCAGGGATGCTGCCAGGCAGTTGCTGCAGCTTAAGCAAGGCAGCAGATCAGTTTTTGATTATGCCATTGACTTCCGTACTCTGGCTGCCTCGTGTGGGTGGGGAGACACCGCTTTGTATGATGCCTTCTTGAGTGGTCTGTCTGATGCTGTGAAGGATGAACTGGTGTCACAGGAGCTGCCTACTGAGTTCAAGGAGTTGGTGAAGCTGTCCGGCAGGGTCGACGCTCGGCTCAGGGAGCGACGCTCTGAAAGGAGTTTTTTCCGACCTCGCCCACGGCCCACCACTGCTGCCTCTCTGTCGTCGCCTCTCCAGGAGGAAGCCCCCTCTCCTGAGCCCATGCAGATTGACCGTGCCAAGCTGACCCCAGAGGAGCGCATGCGCCGCCGCCAGGAGAACGCCTGTTTCTACTGTGGCCAGGTGGGCCATCTCTGCCTCAAATGTCCATTAAAAGCCGACGCCCATCATTAGAAGCAGGGCTTCTGGTGGGCACTGCTCAAGGTAATTCCCCTGCCAAACGTTCTTATTTACCCATTATGCTGTTACTATCTGATGGTGCTCACCCCCTCACAGCTCTCATAGATTCTGGGGCAGATGAGAGTTTCATCTGCGCTGACACAGCCCGTCAGTTGAAGATTCCTATGCTTCCCCTAAAGCAGCCTTTGTTGACTAGTGCCATTAATGGACGGACTCTCACGCGTATTACTCATGTCACAGAGCCTGTTGGGGTGCGGATTTCTGGAAATCATTCTGAACGCTTATCTTTTCATGTTATGGATAACCCTCATGTCCCCATTGTCCTAGGCTTTCCCTGGCTGTCAGTCCACAACCCCCATGTTAATTGGGCTGATAACACTATTATGAGTTGGAGCCAGTTTTGCCACTCTCACTGCCTAACCTCAGCTGCCATCTCTCTCTCCCTGGAGCCAGACAGAACTGAGGAGTTCCCAGATTTGTCCTCTGTCCCTCCTGAGTACCTGGACTTAAAGACAGTTTTTAGTAAGTCCCGTGCTGTTTCCCTTCCACCTCACAGGCCATATGACTGTCGTATTAACCTCCTGGAAGGAGCCATGCCCCCCAAGGGGCGCCTTTATTCCCTCTCACATGCAGAAACTGAGGCGATGAACAAATACATCTCGGAGTCCCTGGCCGCAGGCATAATCCGCCCATCGTCCTCCCCTGCTGGTGCTGGCTTCTTTTTTGTTGGCAAGAAGGACGGTTCCCTAAGACCATGCATCGATTACAGAGGTCTAAATGATGTCACTGTCAAGAATCGATACCCATTGCCACTCATGTCTACTGCCTTTGAACTATTACAGGGTGCACATGTCTTTACTAAACTTGACCTACGTAATGCATATCACCTTGTGAGGATAAGAGAGGGAGATGAATGGAAAACTGCCTTTAACACATCCACAGGGCATTATGAATATCTTGTTTTACCCTTTGGTTTGACTAATGCTCCAGCTTTTTTCCAGGCCCTTGTCAATGATGTGCTGAGAGACATGGTGAACCGTTTTGTTTTTGTGTACTTGGATGACATTTTGATTTTTTCTCCCTCTCTCAAAGAGCACAGACACCATGTCAGGCAGGTTCTCCAACGCCTCCTGGAGAACCGTCTCTTTGTAAAGGCAGAGAAGTGCGAGTTTCACCAGAGCACAGTGCCATTTTTGGGGTTTATTGTGAGTGCCGGCCAACTTCATGTAGATCCTGCCAAGGTAAAAGCTGTCACTGATTGGCCCAGACCAGCCACAAGGCGTGATCTCCAAGGCTTTTTAGGTTTTGCCAATTTTTATCGCAAGTTTGTACGCAACTACAGTACCGTTGCTGCCCCACTCACGGCTTTGACCTCGCCCAAAGTACCTTTCCGCTGGAATCCTCAGGCTGAGGATGCTTTCTCTAAGCTCAAGCATTGTTTTTCTACTGCACCTATCCTAACTGTCCCTGATCCCTCTAGGCAGTTTGTTGTGGAGGTTGACGCCTCAGAGACCGGAGTGGGTGGTGTGCTGTCCCAGAGAGCCACTAAGGACAACAAACTGCACCCCTGTGCCTACTTCTCTCATCGTCTGTCTCCCCCTGAGCGCAACTATACCATAGGTGATCGTGAACTGCTGGCAGTGATGCTGGCTCTTGAGGAGTGGCGCCACTGCCTTGAGGGGGCGGCCTTGCCTTTCATCGTTTGGACTGATCACAAAAACCTTGAGTATATCAAGTCAGCTAAACGCCTTATTTCCCGCCAAGCTCGATGGTCTCTGTTTTTTTCACGTTTCAATTTCACCCTGTCATATCGCCCAGGCTCAAAGAATACTAAGCCGGATGCCCTGTCCAGGATCTATTCTCCAGAGAAGGAGCCTTTGGTCCCTGAGCCTATTCTGCCTCCTGAGCTGATTGTTGGGGCTGCACTCTTTGATGTTGAGTCACAGGTTCTGAGGGCCCAGAGTCAGGAACCCGGCCCGGGTAATGATCCTCCTAACTGCCTTTTTGTCCCCACATCTGTTCGTCCAAAAGTGTTGACCTGGGGACATGGCTCCAGGTTGGTGTGTCACCCAGGGGTGGCACGAACTATGGCCTTCATTAAGCGGCGCTTCTGGTGGCCATCCATGAGGGAGGATGTGAAGCAGTTTGTAGCAGCCTGTGACACATGTGCCCGGAACAAGCGCAGCAACCGACCCCCGGCTGGCCTTCTACGACCCCTTCCTGTTCCCCGCCGACCCTGGTCCCACATAGCCCTTGATTTTGTTACTGGTCTGCCTGTTTCCGACGGTAACAATTGCATACTTACTGTTGTTGATAGGTTCTCCAAAGCAGTTCATTTTATTCCCCTGACTAAGTTGCCCACAGCCAAGGAGACAGCGGAACTGCTAATCACTCATGTTTTTAAGCTTCATGGTTTACCCCAGGATATAGTTTCTGACAGGGGACCCCAGTTCTCTGCTCAATTCTGGAGGGCGTTTTGCAAACTCATTGGCGCTTCTGCCAGCCTGTCTTCAGGTTTTCATCCCCAGACCAATGGCCAGGCAGAGAGAGCCAACCAGGACCTGGAGGTGGCACTCCGGTGCATGGCCTCCTCCGACGCCACATCCTGGAGTAGGATGCTTCCCTGGGTCGAGTATGCGCATAACTCACTTCCCTCTTCAGGTACTGGTCTGTCCCCATTCCAGTGTTGCCTAGGCTACCAGCCTCCACTGTTTCCTGCGCAGGAGGAGGAGGTGGCGGTCCCCTCAGCCCAGGCTTTTGTTAGACGGTGTCGGCGGACCTGGAAGCGGGCTCGAGCCCGTCTGTTGCAGTCGGTGGCCTACTTCAAGAAGCATGCTGACAGACGCCGCTCTGCAGCACCCCGCTACCGTGTAGGACAGAAAGTCTGGCGTTCCTCCAGGAATCTGCCTCTGAGGGTCCTGTCTCGTAAGCTGGCACCGAGGTTTGTTGGGCCTTTTCCCATTACCAAACCATCAATCCCTCTACAGTAAGACTTTCACTGCCTCTGCCCATGCGACGTGTTCACCCGGCCTTTCATGTTTCCCAAGTCAAGCCTGTTGTTCTCAGCTCTCTCTCCCCCCCATCCAAGCCCCCTCCGCCTCCCAGGGTCGTCGACGGTGGAGAGGTGTTTACAGTCAGGCGGTTATTGAAGGTTCGCCCTAGGGGCAGGGGTCTCCAGTACCTTGCTGACTGGGAGGGCTTTGGACCAGAGGAGAGGTGTTGGATCCCGTCCAGGTTTGTCCTGGATCATTCCCTCATCGATGATTTTCACCGTGACAACCCCGATGCCGTGGATGGGGCGCCAGGTGGCGCCCGTAGGGGGAGGGGTACTGTCACAGTCTGAGTGGGAGTGTGGGTGTGTCTGAACCACCTGCATTCTATCCCCTGCAATCATGCCCACAGTATTTAAGACTCAGTCTCTCTACAATCTCTGCCAGATTGTCTTGTGACCTTCCACGCAACCAAGCCATTTTCAAGCCTTGTTTTACTGACTTCTGTTTGCTTCTTCTAGACCACGATTTTTGCCAAGCCCTTGCCGGTACTTCTGCCCTCGCTGACTGCCTTTGGAGATTGACCTTGCTTTGAACTGTTTCTGATTTTTGCCTGCCCCTTGCCTGTTTTGTCGTTTTGGAATAAAGACCTGCTTTCTGTGACTTTTGTGTCTGCATCCTGAGTCCTTTCCACGTGTGCCTTGACACTAACTTCTCAGAGGGCTGTTTTCATCCCATTCCATCCATGCGTCCGTCGTCTGTCTGGCCGTCTGTGAACAGCTGATCTTCAGCACCGAAGCTGGAGGCTTAGAAACCATTTTGTTCTGTTGGGGAAATATTCCAAGCTCATCTTCCTTTCATTTACTGCTGACCTAAAATTATACTTGTGTATATGTTTGCAGTGCACCTCTATCTGCTTAATGCAACTGCATCTTGGCTGTAATAATCCTATGGTAACGCCTACTGATTCCTGTTAATAGATTCTAGTAGCTAAATAGGTTGTTCACCCTTGCCAATACCATATACTCTGCCTCACATGTGAATAATGCTACAGTACTGTAGGAGTCTATCACTGTAGTCCCAACTCAGCAACAGTAAGTCCCTGCCAAATGTACCTTTGAAATATAGTACATGTTTTACATTAACGTGCACTGTTCTTGCGGCTTAGTGAAATACTGTGATAGGTTACTTATAGGCCCCCTTTGCCGCACAACTGGAAACTGTATTTTGGTTTAATTTTGGGGTACCCAGCTCCCCCAAAAAAGAGAGAAGCAGGCAAGCAAGCAAGCAAGCAAGCAGGCAGGCAAGCAAGCAAGCAAGCAAGCAGGCAGGCAGGCAGGCAAGCAGGCAGGCAGGCAGGCAGGCAGGCAGGCAGGCAGGCAGGCAGGCAGACAGACGACTAGATACTAGTCGCTGTCCATGGTGCTGAATGGATGCAACCACTATGTGTTTTCCAGCAAAAAATGTGCTCTGATAATAAAATCACAGTAACAGAGATAAACAATAAAGAAAGAGTATGCAAGGTGAAAGCTTGATTGTGTTATGCTTCTTTCAAAGGCAATACAAACAGTTTACTGTACATGAACATGACATCTAAATATGTACTGTTTATGATGTCGAAGTGTGGGGAAAATACCGGACAAAGACAATAGGAGGATCAGGCTTTCCACAGCGACCCCACAACACAGCAGGCACAAGGCACTGTCTGCAGTGCAGTGCAGACAGCAGAGCAGAAGCTCTCAATGTATTAACCATATAATACAACGGAATAACTATAACTATAACTAAACACAAATCTCACTTGAATTGGATTGGAATATTTCTGCATCCCACCCTAGCCCAACGGTGAATCCAGGCCTCATCATAATCTACACAAATCCTCCGTCCACTACAGCAGGCCAGGAAACGCAAACCCTGGATACATTTCACTGTACCTATACAGTATTATAAGGTCTAAAGGCCGTCTTAAAATGTCCTTGGTTGCAAGTAGACGATCCCTGTGGTTTGTCGGACCAATGACTAGTCTGAACTATAAGCACACTACCCACCCTCTTTTCTTCCCTTTCTTTGTTTTTCCTGGAAACATGATGGGAACTAACTACGCACAAAAACACATTTCACCCCCATTTTTACCTGTAAAACTGTGATGTGACAATATAACTGATTCTGATTCGTTCATCCATCAACTGCAAAATGCTAAGCTATAATGCATCTCACACTAGGTGGGCAGGAGTAAAGTGTTTTGCAGGTCATGCAAACGAATTCCACACTGACATTTTCTGGTGTGACCGAGGCTTTAATATTTATATATGTGAAACTGTATGAATGAAAATCCATATCCCTTGACATATTTGTAATGGATTTTTAATTTGCGCAAAACCTCAAATTCCTGGACCCACTGACAAGTGTGTTCAAGGTTGAGAGGATTTCTTTTCTTTTTTTTTCTTCTTTTTTTTGGCTGTGTGCCGTCTCTGTTGGGCTGACATTTAGTTATTGGAAATGGAAAAACTTTGAGGAAAAATAAAGAGAAGCGTGTGTCGCATAGGTAAAACATGTAAACTTGTCCTATATCTGTTTGTTTACTGTTAGAGGATTGTAAGAATCAAGTACAGACAGATCAATTCAAAGCATTCACAATGCAAGACACTAAAGAGAAGTTACTGTAAGAACAATTTGATTGTGATTCGTGCATGTGCATTACATTGTGCACACAGCATTCTATTGTGTGTTCCCTGTTGGATGTGTGTGTGCATGTGTCCCTGTTGGATGTGTGTGTGCATGCGTGCATGTGTCCCTGTTGGATGTGTGTGTGCATGCGTGCATGTGTGATAAAGAGAATGATGGCAAGAGACACAGAGGGAGAATGGAAGGGCTAGAGAGCGTGAGACCAAAGGGAGAAAGAGAGTGAGAGAGAAAGAGAGAGAGATATAAAGAGAGCATGCCTGTTGGTGATAAAGCGTGCGTGCGTGTGTGTGTGTGTGTGTGTGTGTGTGTGTGTGTGTGTGTGTGTGTGTGTGTGTGTGTGTGTGTGTGTGTGTGTGTGGGCGCGCGCGTGTGTGTTTAAGGTTGTAGTGATTGCTGGCGGGGAAGATAAGTGGACAGACTTTGCAGCCCAACAAACAGCAGCTATGAGCGGAGTGGAGAGGAGACTCTGGGGGTATGGACGCGTGCTGCACTTAAGAGCCAATTACCCACCATGTACACACACCCTTCCCCCTCTTCCTGCGCTATCTCTCCCTCTCCACTATCCAACATGGCACTCATCTTACTTTAATGGCCCATGGGGAGTGCAATGCACAGACGTGTGTGTGTGTGTGTGTGTGTGTGTGTGTGTGTGTGTGTGTGTGTGTGTGTGCACCTAGGCAGCGCTTGGCCGGCAGGCACGTGCATGCCTCTCAGGTATGCATGCACGTATATCGACGCTGGCGAGCGGCAACCCTGTATGTCCAAACCGTCACTTGTCAGGAAGGGGGATTTTTTTTTACCTGCGTTCCAATGGATCCATCGTTATTATTTAGTCAGAAAGCTAATACTTCTCATTGGTTCAATATCCTATATTACAATTGGCTTAAGCGGCAGGCCGGCCGGCGGGGAGGCGGACCGCGTATAGTCTAACATCAATGTGACAGCAGACAAATCATATACCGATGATGACATCAGGGAACTCCATATATGGGCATAGGTCTGACATATATTCAGGGATCTCCATACTGTATGGGCATAACAGTCGGATCGGCGATGCAATGCAGGTGTGAGAGCTGCATATCATCGGCCTGTGAGGGCGTGGCCCAAACCTCTAGTTTATCAAACACACATAAAGACCTATAACCACTTGCACTTTAAAAATGTTTCAAGAATAGCGTAAAGAGCCGTTCTACCAGGTCGCAACTGCTATATTTTTTATATTGTGACACTCTTTACAAAAAACCCCCCCCAAAAAAACACGAACAGTTGAATATGCGTGCCCGATAGCAACGATATGCATCGTATGGGCATAAAGTACAGTATGTACATCATGCAACTGTATGTGATGTAGTATGGTGCAGTTGGTATCCTTGAGTCTCTTTTAAACTCAACTTTTTCCCCTTCCTCTCTCAGTCCACCCCCTCCCCCCACACGCACACACACACACACACACACACACACACACACACACACACACACACACACACACACACACACACACACACACACACACACACACACACTTCACTCATCTTATTTTAATGCGTCTGAAGGGGAGGCACTCAGCAGCACAGCAGGGGGCTGCCTGGCAAGTCACGGAAGCACTGAAAACATACACTGTAGCTCACGCTAGCAGCACACGCTAGCAGCACATGCACGCACGCACGCACACACACACACACGTCACACACACGCACACACACACACACACACACACACACACACACACACACACACACACACACACACACACACACACACACACACACACACACACACACACACAACACATATTTATAGGTACACAGGAAAATGTCTATATATATGATATACACTATATATATGATATACACTGTATATATATGATATACACTCATAATGTACGCAAATGTGCTTGCGTGTATGCATGTCAAACACGCACACATGCACGCACGCACACGCACAAACGAATGCACGCACCTAGCATTCCCACATCACCATGAAGACAGAAGCAGACAGGACAGGACACAGAGTGAACGATGGCAGACAGAGGTGTCTTGGAAGAAGTGAAGTGACTTTTCACTCTGCAGCTCCTGAGACTTTAACCACTCAAACACCAGATAGTCCATTTACCACATTCTCTACTAGGTCCTCTACTTTGTTCCCTCTACACAACAAACGTCTACAACAGGGGTGCCCACTAGGGCTTTGGAATAGGGGAGCTGGCGTTACATATAAGTCAAATGCACTTGAATGGGAAATAGAGGGGGTGAAATGGAATAGGTAGGGGTTTGTTTTTGTATTTAATTTGTAATGCTACCACAGACAGCAACACGATCAATCAAGTCACCTTAATTTATATATTTGTTTAATATTTAAATTAAACATTATAGGGGCATGCCATGTTAGCTACCTGCACAGCCTTTGTGATCTACTGGTAGATCGCAATCTACGTACCTCACACATTGCGAGCTAGTAGATCAGCTTTCACCAAATGTTAACCCCACTATACAGGTCAGCTTTCACCGAATGTTAACCACTATACAGGTCAGCTTTCACCAAATGTTAACCCCACTATACAGGTCAGCTTTCACCGAATGTTAACCCCACTATACAGGTCAGCTTTCACCGAATGTTAACCCCACACTATACAGGTCAGCTTTCACTGAATGTTAACCACTATACAGGTCAGCTTTCACCAAATGTTAACCCCACTATACAGGTCAGCTTTCACCGAATGTTAACCCCACTATACAGGTCAGCTTTCACCGAATGTTAACCCCACTATACAGGTCAGCTTTCACCGAATGTAAACCACTATAAAGGTCAGCTTTCACCGAATGTAAACCCCACTATACAGGTCAGCTTTCACCGAATGTTAACCCCACTATACAGGTCAGCTTTCACCGAATGTTAACCCCACTATACAGGTCAGCTTTCACCGAATGTAAACCCCACTATACAGGTCAGCTTTCACCGAATGTAAACCACTATAAAGGTCAGTTTTCACCGAATGTTAACCACTATACCGGTCAGCTTTCACCGAATGTTAACCCCACTATACAGGTCAGCTTTCACCGAATGTTAACCCCACTATACAGGTCAGCTTTCACCGAATGTTAACCCCACTATACAGGTCAGCTTTCACTGAATGTTAACCACTATACATACAGGTCAGCTTTCACCAAATGTTAACCCCACTATACAGGTCAGCTTTCACCGAATGTTAACCCCACTATACAGGTCAGCTTTCACCGAATGTTAACCCCACTATACAGGTCAGCTTTCACCGAATGTTAACCCCACTATACCGGTCAGCTTTCACCGAATGTAAACCCCACTATACAGGTCAGCTTTCACCGAATGTTAACCCCACTATACAGGTCAGCTTTCACCGAATGTTAACCCCACTATACAGGTCAGCTTTCACAGAGTGTTAACCCACTATAGGGACGCTGCAGGGGTTCTTGTGGTTAAATCTCCAAAGGAGTCCAGACTCTCCCCATATCGACTCCTCCTCCCCTCCCTCCTCTCGATGCATCCTCCCTCTTGCTCCTCTCTGCTCCCTTCAGTGGTTTTGACCTTCCTTGTCTGTCCTATAGCCCTGACCCGGCTTAACCCTGTTTTCTGGCTCTGCCAGACCTCCAGCTCACACCCGGGAGCTCCAGCCCTCGCGGTTCTTCTCTCAGCAACACCCCTGGACCCCCCCTCCTCCTCCTCCTCCTCCCCCCCGACCCCTACCCTCATACTGTCATCCTGGAGAGTGTTCGGTGCAGCTTAAGCTGTTTAGACATTTGGTTGCATGCCGTGTCACGCGATCTACTAGCTCACAATGTGCTGCACTGCCAAGCGTGGTGAGCTTGTAGATCGGTTGTTTTTCGGTGCACGACACCGGCGTGCAACTATAAATCCAGCTTTAAAATATGTCTCCTTCCCGTCTACTCTTGCTAATAGAGGCATTCAGAGGATTAAAGAGTGAATATGTCCACTGTGCCCTAAAAACATTTCCATGGCTCTTGATCACAAAGTAAGTCTTTTTGTGAGAGGCCTGACAAGTACAAAGCAAATCAAAACCAGCGGGTCCTTATTGGAGTAAAGCTGACCAGCTCTCAGTTTGAGCTTGGAAATTCTGGACCGACAGACCGGCTTAAGGCTTACACCAGGGTTTCTCAACAAATTTTAAATTCAAGAATTTAGTTTAAAGGACCTCCCATTTAACATTGCATTAGGGCCTGCACAGACACCATATGGGACCCCAAGAGAAACCCAAGACCCCACACTGTAAAATCCTCAGTGTCAATGTCAACATAAACCTGTGAGTGTCCATTTGGCTCTTAGCTATATCAATTATTGAGCAGGAACCCCCTCAGGCACACCTGGGGATTCCTGGCCCTCACGTTGAGGACCAATGACAACCTCAATGATATCGTTGATTTTGAATAGGATGCATGCAGGAGTGCACGCACGCACTGTCACACTGTACACAAACACTTCTGGACGTGTACGCACACACACACACACACACACACATGGACACATACACGTGGGCAGTGCGGCACAGACACACAGACACACACACAAAAAAACAACAATTTGTTCCTGGCAGTGCGACTGCACCCTGTTCATTAGTTCAGTTTACATAAGTATGCTAATGAGGCTGTGGTTTTTATTGGCCTCATTACACAGTGGGGATTTTTGGCTCCCTAAAACAGGGGTTATGTAAGAGCAGGGAGGACGACACTTTAACATCTGCCCCGTCATGGCGTTAAGCCCAAACAGCCACCATGCAGGGCGCTGTCCTATAGAGATAGGTATACACAGCAACAGAGATACAAATGGGTGAATTCACACAGAGAGGGAAAGAGACAAAGAGAGAGAGAGAGAGAGAGAGAGAGAGAGCTTCATTGCCAGCACCACATTTGGCATGCTTCTATGTGGGTGGGTGAATGTCTGTGTCCCGGCGTTTTGTTTTGTCTCATATTTTCGTCTGTGCTCTGTTGCCAAAGCTGAAATTTCATGCCTAGGACTATATGTGAGGTGAATCAGAGTGCATCGCTGACTTATTTCTTTTTGTGTCTGATTAAAGTGCCCGAAGAAAACATGCATGAGAGTGAGCGTGTGTGTGCGTGTGTGTGTGTGTGTGTGTGTGTGTGTGTGTGTGTGTGTGTGTGTGGTGTGCGTGTGCGTGTGTGTGTGCGTGTGTGTGTGTGTGTGTGTGTGCGTGCATGATCGTGCATGTGTATAATATGCTTTTTTGATTGCCTGTGCTTTTGTAGTCGGGTTGCAGTGGAATTAGTTTTTATGTCAAGATTTTCTATACCTCAAATATATTAGGAAGTGTGATTGCCACAATATGTATTTTTTTCTTGTTGGAGTCAGAAGTGATCATAATTTGGATGAGCGAGTGGAGATGGGGATAAGCATTGCTGCTTTGCCTCTACCCTGATCGCCTTGGTAGCAACTTGTCAATCACTACATAGCCACAAAAGCATGCCCTGCTTTTTCATATATTTTAGTCTAAATAAGGCCATGAATTACAAAATGAACATAATGGTTTATTGAAGGAGCTTTGAACATAGAGATTGAGCACATGGGTGGGTGACGTGACATGGTGTCCCTGGCTGTCCTCAGTGTCACTCATGTATAAATAAAACATATATTTGTCAAAAACCTTCTGAATATTGTGCAGGACATTATGCTCCATGTGAACATACTCAAGATTAAAACATTTCATTCCTCATTTCTTCAGAATTTTCAACCAAACACAGCAAAAATCATATGGTGCGACTGTCCCGGCCTTGTTTCTCAAAGTAGGAACTTAAATAAAACTAAGGAAAAAAATGCTAAAATTATTTTACAAATTCCATAAATATAATATAGATGTCTATTTGTGAGCCTAATCTTTTCAAAGTCCAAGCATAATGTTTTCAGTCATTTCTGATCAAAAAGATTTTGTCCCCCAAACCAAAATCATATTGTGTGACACCATTTTGGGACATTTCAACAGGCAATTGTTTGGACACCCATTGGGATAGAGAGGTACTTCTTAAGTAAGGCTGTTCAGCACTTGCATTACAATAGCATGACAGGTGTCTGTGGTGAATTATCATTTTAACCTTTTCATGAAATACGATCTTGTTGGAACGCTGACCAATGCGACTCTTCCAAGTGTCTGTGGGTGTGACACCTTTTTCATTAAAAAAGCTAAAGGTATTAGATTTTTTGGTCATAATTACATGTAAATCTATGTTGCTTTGTTATAGCTAGCATGTTGTTAGCATGCTAATGTGTAGCTAGTAGCCTCAATGTTATGTTAAGTGCAGAAAACGTAATATGGTGTGACACTTTATCATAATGGTGTGACTGTTTTCCTGTCACGCCATATGAGTTTTTTGTCACACCATATGGTACAAACTGTATTTTCCTACAGATATAACAATAAATAACAAAGTCCCATGCTTCTTTTGTCCATTTAAACATTTGTTTTAAACATTTTCACCTAAAATCTGCAACTATCCACAATAAATTGTGTTTAATTTCGTTTTATTCAGTCATTGCCATGTTATTCAATGTTAAAGCAATTTTCCTGTTGCTGTTTTTCCTGAGTAATTGTTAAATCAATCTGTAAAGTTCAGTACTCACTAATAAGTAGGTTAAAACACAGTTTGCTTTGAAAAATGAAGATATGATCATACGGTGTGACACTAAATCATTTGGTGTGACGGTCCAAATAGTGAAAAAATCATACCTTTATTAATGATGAAACCATTAATGTTCATGGATTACATAGCAAATAGTCTAAGGAAGAGTCACAAATATTTGTGTAATTTTAGAGAAAGTTTTGTCACAATAAATACAAAATATATTGAAAGACCGATAACATGGGCCTCGCATTGAGTGTTGATTACGGAAATAATATACAGATTTAATACATTTTCACAAAACTATAGTGGATTACAGGTTAGTTATGATAAAGGACTTTGATAAAGTGAGCAACTTAAGAAAGGTGTACTCCATTTTCATTTTATAAACAATTATTGTCATGTCACACCATATGACGATTTTAGGCACAAGTACAACAACATGCTGAATAAACTCTGATTCCAATAAAATATCTAAAAACAAAATATGTTTCCATAAAGATGAGAGTGAGTAGAACAAAAGTAAATCATTTTTATTCCTGTTATTTAAAGGTTTTAAAAAAACACTTTTTTTGGGGTGTCACGTCACTGACCCACATGAACTCATTAGAAATGTTTGCTCAGTTAATTAATTAGGCCTGAGTGAAAAGTAAGGAAACTTTCTCTGCATGGGTAGGAAACCCAGGGGATCTGCAGAATATAGGACTTAGACATCTTGATCACATCTACTGTACATCTATTTCTATGATGTATGACTCCAACGGTTTAAGTCCGACCCCATTGATTTGGAATATGTAAAAAGAATATAAGTATGTAAAAACCATAACTGAAATGAAATAAATAAATATGAAATGAAGTCCGACCCCAATTGACTGTATGCTAAATGTTAAATATAAAAAGGAAAAAGAAAAAGTGAAGCATTATGTGAAAACATGCAACAAAAAAATGCAACAAATTTGCCACCCATCGGTCCAGAGTTTAGTCCCAGATAAACAAACACACAAGCACAATCTAGAAGGGGGTCTTTCTTCCGTACGGCTTGCCTTCTACAGAACCACCCTACATAAACAGAAACCAGACTATCTGTATACATTTTTATAAAATAAATGTAGTGTTTTAAAATGACTTTAACTTCGTCATTACGGCTGGCTGTGCGCAGAGTTTCATCAGGAACTTACCCCGCAGCTGAGAAAGTAATTACCTGCTATGATGAAGTCCTTGTGCGCTTTGTCTCCCCCACGTGATTGCAATAAAGCTTATTACACATTCAATGTCAGGGCCCAGGGCTACTCTATGCTATCTATCCTGTAGTCCACATAGTTCTGTGTGCCAAACACTGCAAAGAAAGCCACAAACTATTCTGCCACCAGTTTTTCTAAAACATGAAAGGATAATAGAACAAATAACGTATTATTTCCTCGGCTGATTGTAATGTCGTCGATTGTGGGATTCGCTGACAGGTACAGTAAGTATGCTGGAGCTCTGGGGAAACGCCTCTTAGTGAAGAATACCAATGACCTTTAAAATATCCCATGATGCAGTTTGGGTGTTCTGGTGAAAACATCTGTTAAGTATGCCCCCCCTCTCCCACCGCCCACTGCGATTCTGTGTCCTTACCGGCTCAGTTCTGCTCTAAAAACCTCAAAAACTTTTCAGGGATCTGCAAGATCTTGCATAATATGTAGTATAATGGGGGCTCAAGTCATGCTGGTCCTTTTTTTATCTGCAGCAGTTACAGTATGTGATGTCTTTATCTTCTGACCAAAAAAAAGGAGTCAGCGAACAGATTTTATAGCGTTTTTCCAGAACTTCTATTTTCGGTGGCCGATTAAGTGCAGTTTTTTTTGGGGGGGTAGTACCACGTTTATATTGCCCGCTCGCGCACTTTTTGTGTGGTTTGTTTACAGTGGAAAATCTGAATTATTGACTGTGAGACTTTCGACCCACTGGCCTCCCAGTGACTCCTACTCCTTACAAGCCAGGGCATCAATACAGACTTTGTCCCAGAAATGCAATTTGGAATGGTACCGCTTGGCTTCCTGCCAGCCGTGTCCCCGGTGAGCAAACATCAAAAACAACCCCACTGACACGACATCAAGCGCCGCATAATAAAGTTCTGAGACTCTGCGTTACACATACTTGCCCATCCTATGACCTCCTATGAGTCTGAGTTAAGAACGGACTTGATCAAACGCCTACATTGAGGACATAAAGGAGGCAGCGCTTTGAGTAAAGAATGTCTCCCATGCTGGCTTTGTCAGATTCCTCGCTCAGCTTTTCGGACAAACTCTTTCTATTCAGGATGTCGTCCCTGAATAACCTCTTAAAGTGGCCAACAGTTCAGCTTCAGCAGTAGCAGCTAATTTATACTTCATTACAATACAATCTTACAAAACATTCATGAACTGCATGGTGGGTTGTTTAATTTCATTACAGGCCCACCTTAGGTCCATTAGCAGCAGATGTACTAATATAGCTGATGTCAAAGCCGTGACACTTAAATTAAAACATGCAGCAAATAATGTTTACAAAGGAGAAGCTATTGTCGTGTTTATATTTGTCACCAGTACTGCTGCAGTATTAAAACCTGGTCTGGGCCATGAAAGATGAAACCGCAAGAAACTGCTCTTGTTTCCCTAAAAGTAATTTTCCCTGAGCTCGCCTCTCCTCTCCGTCTTCAATTTTGCCCCAAAGTATTATTTCACTTTGACATAACATTTATACTTTAACAGCCTCATGTACTGTGAGTTCCTGAGTCGTCAGCTACCAGCACCTTTCCCACTGCACTGACTGCAGTCACACTGACCGCTATAATCACCCTGCTAACACGTGCCAGTGAAAGCAAACCAACCAAGTTGATATAATTCCATCTGCTTTCTGGGATTACCTTTCCCCGAGGTAATTTTGCAATTATTGATAAGCAAGTCCGGGGAAAAGAGACAAAATGCCAGCAGTAGATAGATCCACACTCTAGTAGTCACATTGATCAGAGGTTATTCACGGAGCCACATGGCAAAAGCAAACTGATAAATAAACAACTGCATTATGTCGACTTAACTTGCATACGGGACGTCTGGTGAATGTATGTCCTTAGTTATTATTTGATCACCATTTTATAGAGGTTTCTACATGGTTGCTCTGGACTAGCTAGTCAGCCATGCTTAGCAACATGCTCTTTCATGGTGGAAATGTTCGTGCAGACTCAGAGGAAAACTTGTTCGTGATTCAGTGGGCCTGATGAAAGGACCATAAAGACCTTGGCAGATTAAGGCCGCCCCAGGGCTGATGTTCTCTGCACTGCTAGACTGGTCCTCTGTTTCCCAGCCTCCCCAGTCACGGAATTCTGGGGACTTTCATACAGAACTGCTCTTGCTATGATGGTTCATGGTTTTTATTTTTTTATTTTGCAATGGCAGAGTGCACATTAATGTGTTACTCACTAGTGTGTGTGCGTGTGTGTGCGTGTGCGTGTGCGTGTGTGTGTGTGCATGTGTGTGTGTTACAGCATATGCCTAAGCTGGTGCTGTAGATAAGCCTCTCCTCAACACTGTGAGATCAACAGAGCTGCGTGCCGCTAGCAAAGATTAAGAACACCCACCCTAGGAACGCGCACCCCCCCCCAACCAAACACACGCACACACACACACAGACGGATGGACGGACACACACATGCACACTCTCTCTCTTTCTCATGGTTTGCACACCAAATTTGATGGCTGTACCACTCGCACAGTCCGTCTATTTCCTCTGGCAAAACCTCCGCCTGTGAAAGTAGCAAGGACTCATGATTGCAATCATCTGGGCCAGCCGTTATCTCTTTGTCTGAGTAGAGGGAGTGGGAGAGAAGTAGAGGGAGATGTGGAGGAGAGGAGGAGGAGGACCGGAGGCAGCTAATAATCGCAGCTGGGTCGTTTTAATTGTGCACCGGGGTCCCTGGTGCCGGCCACAGGCAACACAGGGACTGAGGCGCTGTTGTGTTGACGGCCATGCTCTTTCTGTCTTATACAATAACACACATAAACACGCCATTCAGCCACAATAACACATGCACACATGTGCGCACACACACACACACACGTGCGTGTGCATAAGCACACACACAGCACGGTCCACAGCAGCCAAGCTGTCAACAATCACCCCGTTATGTACTACCGTAGCTGTGCCTCTCTGCATGGCGGCTCATTCCCATGGTGTGTGTGTGTGTGTCTTATGTAGTCCTTAGGTAAAGGATTGTGTGTGCATGTATATACTGCATGTACTGTATATACAGTGTGCATGTGTGTGTGTGCGCTGTGTGTGTGTGTGTGTGTGTGTGTGTGTGCGTGTGTATACTGTCTTGTATTGTCACATGCACGTACAATAGATTTACTGATCCCGTGGGGGAGTCGCCCAGAGGCAGCACAGCAGTTACAGAGAAGGAAAGTATACACTGTCATATACAGCAGTGGTTCCCAAACTTCTCTCTTTAGATCGAGCGAAGTTTGATGTCTCCCGGGAACCAAAACTATAGCTTTGACATGTTGTGAGCTCATGTTGTGAGCATGTCGATCTGCTATTTTTCCACTATTTCTTCAAGGTTTTAATGGAATTCTTTTGAATGAATAATGACCATTAACTACATGTAGGAAACGCGAAGTAAAGAGGTATTTACACGCGACCCATAAAATGAGGACCGCGACCCACATAATTATGGGTCCCGACCTACTGTTACACCCGTGTGAACTGAGTGGTGCAACTACGTGTGGGGGTCTCCGAAACTTCCAGACCCACCGGAACGCGCCCAGGGTGCTGGCCCGGTTCCGGCGAGCCACTCCGCGTCCGAAACGGTCGAGAAATTACAGAGTTGCTGTGCGGGGGAATTAGCAGACAACTCTCTCTCTCTCTCTCTCATGCACGCTCCACATTGTAATTAGCAGGCAACAGTGCAACACTATCTCTATCTCTGTTCAGTCCCCGGGCTTCACAGTTAGAGTGGGTGACAATGTAGTCACAAATAAGGAAGAGGTCACTACTTGGGTTGTATCTTGGATAACAAACTCACAGGTGAAAAAATGGCAATGTCAACCAGAGAACCAGTTTTCTGGGCAGGATATCCCCTTATGTCAACAGCAGTGCTATGAGGACCTTGGCCGGTGCCCTCGTCCAGTGTCACTTTGACTATGCTTGTACTTCATGGTACAGAGGTAAGCCATTGAACACAAAGCTGCAGACCTCCCAAAACAAGCTTGTGAGGTTACTACTAAAATTCAACCCCAGGTCTCATCTTACCTCTGCCCACTTTAGTAGCCTGGGATGGCTATGGCCTCACTCACACCTTTCCATCTAGCATACAACATTGATGCATGCTAGATGTAAGCAATGGCCGCCCCAATGGAAGTCACATGGTTTGATACATGTCCGAGCGATTCCCAAGCAGGTTCTGCCATGAAGCCCCGCCCTCCGTCACAGCCACGCTCTGATTGGTCTGTGGAAAACTTTCATGGCGGCCTGCTTGGCGCTCGCATAAGAAGCCTTTCTGCGATTAAATAGCAGTTTAATTAAGTTTTAATATACTTTTAGACTAACGTAAACATGTAATTATATAATATGTTAAAAGAAAACATCACGTATTTTAATACACACGGAGACGGAGCAGCGTGATACGTGTGTGTGTGATGGGAACCATCTGGTGCCCGCTGACAAGCCCACATAGTTCAGCCCACCTTGAAACCATAAGGGACCCATGTCAGCCCCACATAAATTGCCAAGGTGGGGCCCACCTAGGACCCAGGTAGAACCCACTTAAAGCCCACACGGGCAACCCAGGTGAGAACCATCTGGTGCCTGCTGACATTTCCATATAGTTATCCCACCTGGCTCCCACATAGGCAGCCCACCTCTAAACCATTATGGGACCCACTTCGGTGTGCTGGCTGGGTGCCTAAAAGTACAGTACAGTACAGGCCAGCTTCTATAGTTAGTGCTCACTGCATTCGCAATCACATCCCCCATTTATCCCCGTCAGCAAATGATTCAGGAAGAAGAAAAAAAAAAAACTAGAAAGTTTACCCCTCGGTGTGTGTGTGTGTGTGTGTGTGTGTGTGTGTGGCACTCGCACATTTTTAGAATCTGATCTCAGGTCAAAATGGGTTAAAGGATAACTTTAGTTTTTTTCAACCAAATTAGATAAAGTAAAAGTTGGGTGTTGTTTTTTCTTCATGTACTGCTCTCTTTAACGATTTTTGGACAGGGGGCGGGGGCATTCGAAAAGGGGGCTAAATATGTATTAGTTTACAACATTTTATGGCGATTTTTCTTATTTACTATAACCCTCCTACACCCTATGAAATTATATCTGACCAATATCTGGATTCTGTATACTAAATACATATTAAGATTAGTCACCTTTATAGATACGGTCATAGGTTAAAGCTCTATTGTGCTAAAGGATGCTCGTTTAACAGATTAAATGCAAGCAGGGCGCAGCAGGGAATCGAACCCCATCCCAGTAAACCAGGAGCTCCATGCCTGTGCCAAAGTGCTTTGTTTGCGACGCAACGCAAAAACCTACTCTAGTAGGTGTCCTACCCTACCAGCCCTACCCTACCAGCAGCAAAGAATACAAAAACAGATCCTTACCGTGAACTTACACATTCTTCTGCAAATGACAGGCGGTGTCCACAAGTTAGGGGAAATGGTGAAATGGTGAAATGACAGAACCGGACGAAATTGTGGCAGTCGACGCAAAAGACGCAACGCAAACGAGCGCAACAGCAAGCAGCCCGACGTGACGCAACCGCAGGAAGCCGGAACGCAAACGAGAGAAACACCATCAGTACCCTGCAGAACCACACCAGCGACAGCCAAGGACAATAAACAAGATTTGTACTCACTGTGCAGCAAGAAGCTCTTCCCAGCAGCAGCTATAGCGTACAGTTCCTACCTCAATGTCTTGTGCAGGGGGGCATCGAACTGGGAAACTTTACATGGGCTCCAGCCTCCAGGGTAGGGGTCCTCGGAAGGCTAAATTGGTGGGGCTGCGGGGCCCACAGAGATGGCTCGTCTCAGGGCCCAGGGCTTGGTGCTGCCTACACCACTGGTCTCGTGACTCTGAAGAGAAAAGATAAGTCATTAGTGTCATGTAGGCCTACATCACATTAGAAACACATGTGGCTGTATAGCCTTGTCAACCCCCATTTTAACATCCTTCCCCCAAGGTTATACTTTAATAACCATTTTCCCCCAACTTTTGAAATATGCGTTTCCTTCAGCTTTGAATTAACTTTAAGCCCAACATTGTATTGAGAGTTTGTGACAATACCAATTTTACAATGACAGGTCTGTAACTCTGACTGTAACATGTTTAACCAAATGAACCCTTACAGCTCTGAGAGTGTACAAATGGACCCTGTCCATTTGTACACTGTCTCAAGAGTTAAGAGGAGATCTTGAAATGCAAGAGTTTGAAAGCCATTGTGAAGAAGACACTATGAGCCATATTGGAACAGTTAACTTAATCCTTGTTATAAAACACAACTCCTCAGTGGCAGTCATTCACAGATCAAGTTCCCCAAACAGAATAATTTCAAACAAATAAAAATAAAAAACTATTAAGAGTAAAGAGTTCGATGTGATCAGTATCGAATCTTTAATCATTTTCTATAAACAGTTTATGTTACATGCATGCTTTTAGAAATAAAATTCAAGTTATTTTAAAATATATATATTATATATAACATGATATATATATATATTATAATAAAATACACCAATATGAATTATTAAACCAAAAGGTCAAACATAATTCATAAATCAAATACTTTCAATATAAACAAACAGTTAACCAGTTGATCCAAGTTAAGACACCAAGCCTATATTACTCACCAAAGAGTGAACCTGCTGCTGCCATGCCAAACATTTCAGCCATCTTGCATGAGGTGGGGTGGGAGTGAAGAGTGTAGGAACTGATGTCACCTTTATACTGCCTTGATTGACAGTTGACATGGGTTGCCATTTGCGGGTTGCCATGTTGGCTGGGTTACATAAAGGTTTAAGTTTAACATTTAGTTACCTTCTTGCTACAGACAGACGGTGTGTGACTTCTTGCGACAGACAGACAGACAGACAGACAGATAGACAGACAGACTGTCACAAGAAGTCACACACCGTCTGTCTGTAGCAAGAAGGTAACTAAATGTTAAACTTAAACCTTTATGTAACCCAGCCAACATGGCAACCCGCAAATGGCAACCCATGTCAACTGTCAATCAAGGCAGTATAAAGGTGACATCAGTTCCTACACTCCTCACTCCCACCTCATGCAAGATGGCTGAAATGTTTGGCATGGCAGCAGAAGGTTCACTCTTCGGTGAGTTATATAGGCTTATTGTCTTAACTTGGATCAACTGGTTAACTGTTTGTTTATATTGAAAGTATTTGATTTATGAATTATGTTTGACCTTTTGGTTTAATAATTAATATTGGTGTATTATATTATAATATATATATATATCATGTTATATATAATATATATTATAAAATAACTTTAATTTTATTTTCTAAAAGCATGCATGTAATGATATAAACTGTTAATAGAAAATGATTAAATAGTCGATACTGATCACATCGAACTCTTTACTCATTTAATAGTATTTGTTTGAAATGATTCTGTTTGGGGAACTTGATCTGTGACTGAATGCCACTGAGGAGTTGTGTTTTATAACAAGGGTTAAGGTAACTGTTCCAATATGGCTATAGTGTCTTTTTCACAATGGCTTTCAAACTCTTGCATTTCAAGATCTCCTCTTAACTCTTGAGACAGTGTACAAATGGACAGGGTCCATTTGGTTCCATTTGTACACTCTCAGAGCTGTAAGGGTTCATTTGGTTAAACCCGTTACAGTCAGAGTTACAGACCTATCAGGGTAAAATTGGTATTGTCACAAACTCACAATACAATGTTGGGCTTAAAGTTAATTCAAAGCTGAAGGAAAAACATATTTCAAAAGTTGGGGGAAAATGTATATTAAAGTATAACCTTGGGGGAGGGATGTTAAGTTGTAAAATGGGGGTTGACAAGGCTATACAGCCACATGTGTTTCTAATGTGATGTAGGCCTATACATAACACTAATGACACTCATCTTTTCTCTTCAGAGTCACGAGACCAGTGGTGTAGGCAGCACCAGGCCCTGAGACGAGCCATCTCCGTGGGCCCCGCAGCCCCACCAATTTAGCCTTCCGAGGACCCCTACCCTGGAGGCTGGAGCCCATGTAAAGTTTCCCAGTTCGATGCCCCCCTGCACAAGACATTGAGGTAGGAACTGTACGCTATAGCTGCTGCTGGGAAGAACTGCTTGCTGCGCAGTGAGTACAAATCTTGTTTATTGTCCTTTGCTGTCGCTGGTGTGGTTCTGCAGGGTACTGATGGTGTTTCTCTCGTTTGCGTTTGCGTTCCGGCTTCCTGCGGTTGCGTCACATCGGGCTGCTTGCTGTTGCGCTCGTTTGCGTTGGGTCTTTTGCGTCGACTGCCACAATTTCGTCCGGTTCCGTCATTTCACCATTTCCGTCATTTCACCATTTCCCCTAACTTGTGGACACCGCCTGTCATTTGCAGAAGAACGTGATGGTTCACGGTAAGGATCTGTTTTTGTATTCTTTGCTGCTGGTAGGGTAGGGCTGGTAGGGTAGGGCTCCTACTAGAGTAGGTTTTTGCGTTGCGTCGCAAACAAAGCACTTTGGCACAGGCATGGAGCTCCTGGTTTACTGGGATGGGGTTCGATTCCCTGCTGCGCCCTGCTTACATTGAATCTGTTAAACGAGCATCCTTTAGCACAATAGAGCTTTAACCTATGACCGTATCTATAAAGATGACTAATCTTAATATGTATTTAGTATACAGAATCCAGATATTGATCAGATATAATTTCATAGGGTTATAGTAAATAAGAAATCGCTGTAAAATGTTGTAAACTAATACATATTTAATGTTCGAATGCCCCTGCCCCCTGTCCAAAAATCGCGGAAATCGTTAAAGAGAGCAGTACATGAAGAAAAAACACCCAACTTTTACTTTATCTAATTTGGTTGAAAAAAAACTAAAGTTGTCCTTTAACCCATTTTGACCTGAGATCAGGAAAAAATGTCTTCTACAAAAGCTATATGTTTCTATGTCAGTCGTTCTTCGATTTTTCAAATATAGCAGAACTACAAGAGTGGCGTGCTATGATGAGCTTGTAGATCTGCTCTTTTTCAATAGCTAAAGCATAACATGATGCTAACACCAAAAGGGGTTCCCGCCCAAAATGGGTTGTATAGCACCTTACATGAGTGTTAAATAGCTGATCTACAAGCTCACAACACATCCCACAGCGGCGTGTTTTCACTGCTGTTACTGCCATACTGAGAAAGTAAAACATAGATGGAAATATTATGGAGATACTTTGGTTTATATGCCTGACAGTGAAGATTATGTTTTTTGGCACAAACCATCAAACACATCAACTCCCAAGTTGTGGTTTGTTTGAAATAAATCCAAGCGTGTATAAACGCTGCAGTGATATATTTCACCCGGTTGAACAACCGTTGACGTTATGCCGTTATTTAGGAGCAGGGAGGGTTAATTGTAAACGATGTGCGCACTGCGCACCCACGGGAAAAGTAATTTAAAAAAATGGCCCAAACGTTCGGGTACCTGATGAAGCACTGTTGCAGGACGCCCAACAGCAACGTTTCACCATGGCGTTATTATAGTATGGATGTTGTTGATATGAATACTATTACTACTATTACTACTACTATTCTATTCCTCTTCGGAAAAACGCCGACATAACAGTCCTCAGTGGAGGATCGCTGATAGTAGGGGTTGTTTGTCCTGCTTAGCAACGGTATTCTGTAATTCATTGTTGTAAATGCATTATCAATAAATAAATCTTAAAAAAAAAAAAAAAATGACAGCACTCAGCTCAGTGGTCAGACATTGACCGTAGAATGACAGCGCTCAGCTCAGTGGTCAGACATTGACCGTAGAATGACAGCGCTCAGCTCAGTGGTCAGACATTGACCGTAGAATGACAGCGCTCAGCTCAGTGGTCAGACATTGACCGTAGAATGACAGCGCTCAGCTCAGTGGTCAGACATTGACCGTAGAATGACAGCGCTCAGCTCAGTGGTCAGACATTGACCGTAGAATGACAGCGCTCAGCTCAGTGGTCAGACATTGACCGTAGAATGACAGCGCTCAGCTCAGTGGTCAGACATTGACCGTAGAATGACAGCGCTCAGCTCAGTGGTCAGACATTGACCGTAGAATGACAGCGCTCAGCTCAGTGGTCAGACATTGACCGTAGAATGACAGCGCTCAGCTCAGTGGTCAGACATTGACCGTAGAATGACAGCGCTCAGCTCAGTGGTCAGACATTGACCGTAGAATGACAGCGCTCAGCTCAGTGGTCAGACATTGACCGTAGAATGACAGCGCTCAGCTCAGTGGTCAGACATTGACCGTAGAATGACAGCGCTCAGCTCAGTGGTCAGACATTGACCGTAGAATGACAGCGCTCAGCTCAGTGGTCAGACATTGACCGTAGAATGACAGCGCTCAGCTCAGTGGTCAGACATTGACCGTAGAATGACAGCGCTCAGCTCAGTGGTCAGACATTGACCGTAGAATGACAGCGCTCAGCTCAGTGGTCAGACATTGACCGTAGAATGACAGCGCTCAGCTCAGTGGTCAGACATTGACCGTAGAATGACAGCGCTCAGCTCAGTGGTCAGACATTGACCGTAGAATGACAGCGCTCAGCTCAGTGGTCAGACATTGACCGTAGAATGACAGCGCTCAGCTCAGTGGTCAGACATTGACCGTAGAATGACAGCGCTCAGCTCAGTGGTCAGACATTGACCGTAGAATGACAGCGCTCAGCTCAGTGGTCAGACATTGACCGTAGAATGACAGCGCTCAGCTCAGTGGTCAGACATTGACCGTAGAATGACAGCGCTCAGCTCAGTGGTCAGACATTGACCGTAGAATGACAGCGCTCAGCTCAGTGGTCAGACATTGACCGTAGAATGACAGCGCTCAGCTCAGTGGTCAGACATTGACCGTAGAATGACAGCGCTCAGCTCAGTGGTCAGACATTGACCGTAGAATGACAGCGCTCAGCTCAGTGGTCAGACATTGACCGTAGAATGACAGCGCTCAGCTCAGTGGTCAGACATTGACCGTAGAATGACAGCGCTCAGCTCAGTGGTCAGACATTGACCGTAGAATGACAGCGCTCAGCTCAGTGGTCAGACATTGACCGTAGAATGACAGCGCTCAGCTCAGTGGTCAGACATTGACCGTAGAATGACAGCGCTCAGCTCAGTGGTCAGACATTGACCGTAGAATGACAGCGCTCAGCTCAGTGGTCAGACATTGACCGTAGAATGACAGCGCTCAGCTCAGTGGTCAGACATTGACCGTAGAATGACAGCGCTCAGCTCAGTGGTCAGACATTGACCGTAGAATGACAGCGCTCAGCTCAGTGGTCAGACATTGACCGTAGAATGACAGCGCTCAGCTCAGTGGTCAGACATTGACCGTAGAATGACAGCGCTCAGCTCAGTGGTCAGACATTGACCGTAGAATGACAGCGCTCAGCTCAGTGGTCAGACATTGACCGTAGAATGACAGCGCTCAGCTCAGTGGTCAGACATTGACCGTAGAATGACAGCGCTCAGCTCAGTGGTCAGACATTGACCGTAGAATGACAGCGCTCAGCTCAGTGGTCAGACATTGACCGTAGAATGACAGCGCTCAGCTCAGTGGTCAGACATTGACCGTAGAATGACAGCGCTCAGCTCAGTGGTCAGACATTGACCGTAGAATGACAGCGCTCAGCTCAGTGGTCAGACATTGACCGTAGAATGACAGCGCTCAGCTCAGTGGTCAGACATTGACCGTAGAATGACAGCGCTCAGCTCAGTGGTCAGACATTGACCGTAGAATGACAGCGCTCAGCTCAGTGGTCAGACATTGACCGTAGAATGACAGCGCTCAGCTCAGTGGTCAGACATTGACCGTAGAATGACAGCGCTCAGCTCAGTGGTCAGACATTGACCGTAGAATGACAGCGCTCAGCTCAGTGGTCAGACATTGACCGTAGAATGACAGCGCTCAGCTCAGTGGTCAGACATTGACCGTAGAATGACAGCGCTCAGCTCAGTGGTCAGACATTGACCGTAGAATGACAGCGCTCAGCTCAGTGGTCAGACATTGACCGTAGAATGACAGCGCTCAGCTCAGTGGTCAGACATTGACCGTAGAATGACAGCGCTCAGCTCAGTGGTCAGACATTGACCGTAGAATGACAGCGCTCAGCTCAGTGGTCAGACATTGACCGTAGAATGACAGCGCTCAGCTCAGTGGTCAGACATTGACCGTAGAATGACAGCGCTCAGCTCAGTGGTCAGACATTGACCGTAGAATGACAGCGCTCAGCTCAGTGGTCAGACATTGACCGTAGAATGACAGCGCTCAGCTCAGTGGTCAGACATTGACCGTAGAATGACAGCGCTCAGCTCAGTGGTCAGACATTGACCGTAGAATGACAGCGCTCAGCTCAGTGGTCAGACATTGACCGTAGAATGACAGCGCTCAGCTCAGTGGTCAGACATTGACCGTAGAATGACAGCGCTCAGCTCAGTGGTCAGACATTGACCGTAGAATGACAGCGCTCAGCTCAGTGGTCAGACATTGACCGTAGAATGACAGCGCTCAGCTCAGTGGTCAGACATTGACCGTAGAATGACAGCGCTCAGCTCAGTGGTCAGACATTGACCGTAGAATGACAGCGCTCAGCTCAGTGGTCAGACATTGACCGTAGAATGACAGCGCTCAGCTCAGTGGTCAGACATTGACCGTAGAATGACAGCGCTCAGCTCAGTGGTCAGACATTGACCGTAGAATGACAGCGCTCAGCTCAGTGGTCAGACATTGACCGTAGAATGACAGCGCTCAGCTCAGTGGTCAGACATTGACCGTAGAATGACAGCGCTCAGCTCAGTGGTCAGACATTGACCGTAGAATGACAGCGCTCAGCTCAGTGGTCAGACATTGACCGTAGAATGACAGCGCTCAGCTCAGTGGTCAGACATTGACCGTAGAATGACAGCGCTCAGCTCAGTGGTCAGACATTGACCGTAGAATGACAGCGCTCAGCTCAGTGGTCAGACATTGACCGTAGAATGACAGCGCTCAGCTCAGTGGTCAGACATTGACCGTAGAATGACAGCGCTCAGCTCAGTGGTCAGACATTGACCGTAGAATGACAGCGCTCAGCTCAGTGGTCAGACATTGACCGTAGAATGACAGCGCTCAGCTCAGTGGTCAGACATTGACCGTAGAATGACAGCGCTCAGCTCAGTGGTCAGACATTGACCGTAGAATGACAGCGCTCAGCTCAGTGGTCAGACATTGACCGTAGAATGACAGCGCTCAGCTCAGTGGTCAGACATTGACCGTAGAAGGACAGCGCTCAGCTCAGTGGTCAGACATTGACCGCAGAATGACAGCGCTCAGCTCAGTGGTCAGACATTGACCGTAGAATGACAGCGCTCAGCTCAGTGGTCAGACATTGACCGTAGAATGACAGCGCTCAGCTCAGTGGTCAGACATTGACCGTAGAATGACAGCGCTCAGCTCAGTGGTCAGACATTGACCGTAGAATGACAGCGCTCAGCTCAGTGGTCAGACATTGACCGTAGAATGACAGCGCTCAGCTCAGTGGTCAGACATTGACCGTAGAATGACAGCGCTCAGCTCAGTGGTCAGACATTGGCCGTAGAATGACAGCGCTCAGCTCAGTGGTCAGACATTGACCGTAGAATGACAGCGCTCAGCTCAGTGGTCAGACATTGACCGTAGAATGACAGCGCTCAGCTCAGTGGTCAGACATTGACCGTAGAATGACAGCGCTCAGCTCAGTGGTCAGACATTGACCGTAGAATGACAGCGCTCAGCTCAGTGGTCAGACATTGACCGTAGAATGACAGCGCTCAGCTCAATAAAGCTGGACGTTTCCGTGCCTTGAGCCATTGAATTTGCATAATGATGCTTCCTTCGTCTGAATTTCAAATTGAAAACTGTCTTCAGTCTCTTGTTCATGTTTACGTGAGGATGGTCATGCTTACAGGCTACCATCAGAAAATAAGAAATCTTGCATCACCTGTAATAGTATGACTCTGTCTAAATGTTCTTGTTTGTGATTGATTGAATATACTGTCTGCTAGGAGGATCTATAACCCAAGAAAGCACCATGGCTTGTTTCCACATGGGGTCCTTCATATTCAATTCATCTGAAGTACAATGCTCTGCTGCTAAGTGTCTTTTGTTTGATAATGAGGAAGAGCGAGAGGCATTAGGAGAGAGAGAGAGAGAGAGAGAGAGAGAGAGAGAGATCCATTATACAGATAATGAGTCCGGCTGGGACAATTTGAGACAGTTCATGTCCCCTGTGGTCCTCTGCTGGCATGCAGGCGGGGGAGAGAAGAGGACATTTCCAGAGGAACACCTCTGCTTCATTGCCATGCTGTCAGACGTACGTATACATGATGCAAAGCTGCCCTGCAGGGAGACTGTTAGGGAAGGGACGTTCAATAATATTTCCTCATTTGTCATTTCATTGTTGTTGTTACTCTTGCAACTCAGACACACTCAGTGAAACGTTTTATCAATAAGGAAGCGTTTTGTTCAACTTGACAAATGCTGCATGTCCAGAAAGCTCCAATTTTCAACATTGACAATACCTGGCTGATTTACCCTGATTTTTATTTTATTATATTCGCAATGTTTTCTCAGTGGGTCTCTCAGGCCAAGAGAAACCAATCATATACACTCTCAAAGTACATAAAACTTTTAACCACTACTATAGGAGTTCATATACTATCAAAAATGTCAGTCTTTGTTTCTGTCTTTCTTTAGTTTCCTGCTCCAGATAGGTGCACCAACATGTCCGTATAATACACGGACAAATCTGTTTTACACACCATTACAATGTTCTGATTTTGATCATAACACCCACTTACTGAATGTCAAGTCTGCAGGTTTTCGTCACAATAGGTATGACATTTATTTGTTTTATTTGCAAAGACACTCTTAACTCTGAACTTTGAACACACTTTGGTTCCATTTGAACACACTTACTGGTATATATGGTAATGCAGGGCTATGTTTATGTGTTTCTGGTAATATCATTGTTCACTCATTTTGTATGTCCGTGGCAAAAATCTAATGTTAAAGGACCACTTCACCAATTGTCAACCTATCTTCATATAATAGGTCCTCACTAATAATCATGAATTCTGAATTTTTTTCCTACTCAGTCTGTGTCTCATAGGACGGCTGTGGGCAGTTTAGAAACCGTCTTCCAGTGACATCATCATTAGGCAGATTATTTTACGAAAATATTTAGATTTTCATTATCGTGACAATGATGGCTTCCATTTTCGCATTGCAACTTTTCAGGACTAGAAAGCCTGCAGTTTCTATTAGCTTGTATTCCCCATCGATGATGTCACTGCGGTTACTGAACTGCCCACAGTACTCCTATGAGACACAGACCGAGTAGAAAAAATGTGCACAACTAAGGATTATTAGTGAGGACCTATTATATGAAGATAGGTTGAAAAGTGGTGAAGTGGTCCTTTAACCCATTCTGAACGGGAACCCGTTTTGGTGTTAGCACTATGTCGTGCTTTAGCTATTGAAAAATAGCAGACCTACAAGCTCATAGCGCGCCACCGAGTGGCGCGCTACGAGCTTGTAGGTCTGCTATTTTTGAAAAATGACTGACGACTGACATAGAAACATGGCTTTTTCAGAAAACTGTCAGGATTTAGAAGACAGTTTTAGAATCTGATCTCAGGTCAGAATGGGTTAACAAAAGAATGTCCACCACAAGCCAACATGGTGATGAGTGATGACCCCAAACAGAACGGCCTTATGATTCCCCATAGTGTTGAGGCATCACTTTAGCACCCATGGCTGATGGTTTACCTGCACCAGGTTTTGGGAAACCTGTAATCAATATTCTCTCTTCTTCAGCTTCTACCTCTCTTTCTCTCTCATGATTCCCTCTCCAATGCCCCCGCGCCCCACCACACACACACACACACACACACACACACACACACACACACACACACACACACACACAGTCTCTCTCTCTCTCTCTCGTTCTCTCTCGCTACTGTACATGCAGGCAAAGCAAGGAGCAGCCTTCATCCTAGCTGACAGTGCATCGAGGGAGAACAAGTCTATGGTGAGAAGTTGACAACCCCCATAGTCCTTGGAGGGACCTTGGAGGAGGTGTCATCTTGTGTGTCGGCTGTGAGCTTTCACCTTCCTTTATTCCTTTCTCCCACGGTGAACGTCGTCAGCCCTCCTTCCCCCCTCTCTCTCTCTCTCTCTCTCTCTCTCTCGGCTGGGCAGGCCCTCAGAGAGACTCCCTTGCAAAGCAGGAGAGGAAAGAATATGCAAGTGGCGAAGGGTAAGAGTGTGCAAGGTCGCAGATAAGTGGAGGTATTAACGTGTGGAATGAGACAGAAAGAAAAAGCGACAGACTGGGAAGCCTGCGTACGCCGAGCCCCATGCGAGCCCCATGCGAGCGTGCGCTCTGAGCGGTGGCACCGCGGTACAGTAGCAAACAGGAAGCGCGCCGGCACACTTCCCTCGTCATTAATCACAGTGACAGGCCCTTTGTTGTCAGTTAGCAGCTGTGTGCTGGGGAACATTACTCCAGTGTTCCTATATAACCACACACAAACACAGACTTCCATACACATGCACAAGTACACGCTTAGTATTCCACGCACACCACACTTATGTGCACCACCCACATGTAGGAGTGTGTGTGTGTGTGTGTGTGTGTGTGTGTGTGTGTGTGCGTGCGTTCGTGTACAGTGTCAGAGATAGAGAGAGCGAGAGAGAGAGAGAGAGAGCTATGTCGTCCTAGATTGAACTCAGCCTACAAAGATAAGTGTTATTGTATAGAAAAGTTTCTAAAATAATTTGTATTATATAAAAGCGCTGCGGTATGCTCAGGAACAGTTTGCGGCTGCCAGGGTGGAATTTGCCAGGCCTCTCAACACTGCACCAAATGCTGATCGGGGATCCGTTTTGCCCTCTAAATCTTCACGAATGTAAATTGAGCTGCTCAGCAATCCAAGATAGCACTTTGAGGTATACTGTATCTGCTTCGTACAAAATCAGTGCTTTCCAACTGGTGGCAGTAATGGCAGTGGACAGTGGTGCACTGACTTTAATCCAGAGGGGGAGAGGAGAGAGAGAGAGGGCGGGAGAGATTATGAGAGAGGGAGGTAGACAAAGAGAGAGAAAGAGGGAGGGAGATGGGGTCAGAGAGAGGGAAAGTGATAGAGAGGGAGGGAGGGTGAGAGATAGTGCCTTTCCTAAATTAAATTCTAAAATTAGCTTAATTTTAATGAGTTTGTCGATTTCACCGTACATGTAGACACTACGTTTGCACACAGCTTCTGATTCCCTCTCCAATTGCCCAATCCCCCCCCCCCCCCCCCCCCCCCCCCACCACACACACACACACACTCACTCACTTACTCACACGCACACACAAGCACAAATGGATTTACAATGTCTGGTGTTTTTGTCCCTGTGAATTATCTCTGCTGTTGGCAAACAAATGAATAGCCTACATTCAGACGAGATAAACTCATCAACTGTGTTTTTGTGTGTGTGTGTGTGTGTGTGTGTGTGTGCGCACGTGCACACGTGCATGCGTGCGTGCGTGCGTGCGTGCGTACGTGTGTGTGTAAAGGCTTTAGCTGGAGGCTTTAAAGCATCATGGATTTCTTGCCCCCAAGATGCAACATTCTGGACTCATCCGTTATCCCGTTTGTGTGTTTGGGTTTATCTGTGTGTGTGTGTGTGTGTGTGTGTGTGTGTGTGCGGCTGTGCTCGTGCGTGCGTGTGTGTTTGTGTCTGTACGTGTCTGTCTGTCTGTACCCATCTAACAGTGCGTGTGTGTGTGCGTGTGCGTGCGTGTGCGTGCATGTGTGCATTTTGGGGTATGTTGTAAGTGTTTACATGCTGGGAATTCTCCTTCATCGTGTGCCTGCTGTTGAACTCTCTTTGACCCCATCTCCCATGATGCAACACTCCCGGTAACCTCCCACGGTTTCCCACCACAATTCCTTTACTTGGAACATCCTTTTCACACACACACACACACACACACACACACACACACACACAGCTCTCTTTCTCAGAGTGACAAAGAGCTCATCGTGTGTTTGGTGACAGTCCTGGTTCTTTCTCCTCCTCTCCTACCCCCCCCCCCCCCCCCCCTAGTCCCCCGAGAGCTTTGTCTGGGGATGAAGGGATCTCCAGCAGAGAAAGAAGAGGAATGGCTGAGAGAACGAGAGAGAGGAAGAGAGAGAGAGGAAGAGAGAGAGAGAGAGAGAGAGAGAGGAGGATTTTCTAAGCAGTCTCCCATAAAAAAAACAGACAACAGCTCTCACCTGCCAACACACCTGCCACTGCACTGATTGATCTATTTCTGTCTTTAGTCTCCCCCCTATACTGTGTGTGTGTGTGTGTGTGTGTGTGTGTGTGTGTGTGTGTGTGTGTGTGTGTGTGTATATAGAGGGATGTACACACAGTATAGCACGTCACTCATAGAATAGTGCAACTCTATAGCAAAGGACATATCTAAAACATGCATCTACTACAGAGAGACACATTCCTGTGTCATTTTATCCATGTTCCATCTCTGTGATACGTTTAAAACAATAAAAATCTGCACAACAGCATTGCGTTTCGTTTACTTAAAACACAGAAATGAGATTACATGCATGCGGTACACGCTATATGTTGGATGTATCGCTATGTCAGCGTGTGAGATGTATCCCAAAGTTGGTCTAGATGACATTGTCCTGCAGGTTCCCTTGAGAAAAGGCATCATATTTTTTATTGTGGAAAAAGCTAAGAAACCCAATGGTTGTGCAGTTGTAGCATAGCCACCTTTTTGGTTTAGACTAGTCATTGGTTAGACCTGTCATTAGTCCTACAACTACAACCTATCTCAAACCCTCACCCTAACCCTAACCTCCCAAGGGGCAGCACACCTAAACCTAACCTTAACCCATGTCTAACAAATGACTAGTCTAAACTAAGTATGCACCACCGTACCATTTGTGGCAAAAGCTTGTAAATATCTAAGACCACACAGAAGAAAACTCTTTACCTGCATGTACCTTTTGTGATAAAACCACTCAAACCACTCTTCTCTTCTTACCTTTACTTTCTTTGTTTGTTTCTCTTGGAAAGAATTACATTACTACACACAGAATTGAATTTCGACTACACACAGAATTGAATTTCACTCACTTCTTTACCTGTAAAGCTGAGCCTGTGATGTGACATTCAAGCTGATTCGTTTTGTTTACAATGGCAGAACTGCATTTTTGGATATACCCCAGCAGTGTGACGAGGTGCTGAACTGCTGTATTTGGGTGCTTGCATGTTCATGTGTGGCTGAAATATTTTCAACTCGGGCACCTATTGGAAATGTTTTTAGGCGTGCATGTTTGTCTTGGTGGACAAGGCCCCATAGGTAGGACCAGATTTTTTTTTAAATGAAATATCACTTTTGACATTCTACATTGAAGGACTGGGATTCCACGGCTGCCTCCACAGCACTGTACAGTAGGTCAATGTACAGTAGGTCAAACATGCAGCCAGGCTGTTATATCTTATCATTGGGTAAATAAGCGCCTAAGCGATTTGTTTCCCATCTGAGACCAGGCACTGCATGAAGAGTCTCAAAAAAGCAGTAATGAAATGAAATTTTCCACAAATCATGGCCATGGCTCATGGCTCACAAAGATTGGCCACAGGGATTGATGCTGTACTAGCTTCCTTTAATTATACTCCACACAGTCACACACTGTCTCTCACACTCACACATAGGCCTACAGTAGACATATGCGCACGCACGCATGCACGTAGACACGCACGTAGACACACACACACACACACACACACACACACACACACACACACACACACACACACACACACACACACACACACACACACACACGTTGTTCCTTCTTTAAGAGAGGGTGGGAGCTACAGTACTATATGGTTATATTCAGATGTGAAAATGGTAACAAGACAACTCACCCCGTTTCTGTTTTCCTCCCTGAATTTTCCCCAGTGAGGGGTGGGATAGGCTGGACAGCAGATGGCTGGACTTTGAATTTCTCTAACTATAAACAAGACAGCCTAAGTACAAATATAATTTATGAAAAGCTACTACAGTGAAGTCTGTTCACAGAAGTTGTTGTAGGATATGTGGGGATTATCTGACGAGGTACCATTTGAGTGGGCAAAACCTTACATAATACTAAATAATACTAAATTGTTTATAGGGTCAATATAAGTAAAATAATATAGCCTTTCCACAGGAGTATCTTTTTATATTTTTCCAAAAAGAATACAAACAGCTAATAGCATAATATTACAAAGTTATCCCCCTCACTGGTGAAAATTCCGGGAGGAACAACGGGCAAGGACCCTAACCCTAACCCTAAGCCTAACCCTATAGGTGGGAACATGTGTAAATGATATAGGAGGACCTATAGGTGGGAACATGTGTAAATGATATAGGAGGACCTATAGGTGGGAACATGTGTAAATTATATAGGAGGACCTATAGGTGGGAACATGTGTAAATGATATAGGAGGATCTATAGGTGGGAACATGTGTAAATGATATAGGAAAACCTATAGGTGGGAACATGTGTAAATGATATAGGAGGATCTATAGGTGGGAACATGTGTAAATGATATAGGAAAACCTATAGGTGGGAACATGTGTAAATGATATAGGAGGATCTATAGGTGGGAACATGTGTAAATGATATATAGGAGGACCTATAGGTGGGAACATGTGTAAATGATATAGGAGGATCTATAGATGGGAACATGTGTAAATGATATAGGAGGACCTATAGGTGGGAACATGTGTAAATGATATAGGGGGATCTATAGGTGGGAACATGTGTAAATGATATAGGAGGACCTATAGGTGGGAACATGTGTAAATGATATAGGAGGACCTATAGGTGGGAACATGTGTAAATGATATAGGGGGATCTATAGGTGGGAACAGAAGGAGATCTGCAGTTGTTATCACATTAGGTGTCAGCCTTGGCATAGCACAGCACAACTATATGCAGACTTCCTGGCTGCAGAATGGACGTGGGCGACCTTGTTTGCTGGAACACGGCTGCAGCCAGACTGTTGGATGATGTGCTCTACAGTATAGTTTAAGTTTTGGACCGTGAGTTAATCCTGTTGGCTTGTACTGTGGTGTGCTTGTGTGTGTGTGTGTGTGTGTGTGTGTGTGTGTGTGTGTGTTGTGTGTATGTGTGTCAACCCGGTCATTTAACGATCCAACGTTGAATCGTTGGAACCCACAACCATGAGAAGTCCATGTTCAAGGTTCAAGGTACTTTTCTAATTTTTGTTTGGCTTCCTTACAGACAATGCAGTGGCATAGATAGCATAACATTCAAAACAACAAAAACACAGCAAGCACATACACCATTAATGGCAATTGGATGATTTGAGGCATTTTGTTCCAAAAATGTGTTTTGCAAAAATCCACCTGTTGGTGGCGCTATAACAGGCCAATGTGAAATGGGTGGGATATATTCCTCAGCCTAGTAGAAAAGTCTGTGAAAGATTTCATGTAAATTGCACGCTGCATTCATGATTTGAAGCGTTTTGTTTCAAAAGGGCCAATCCTGCAAACTTTGAAAGCCTATGTTAGCCAATTAGGATGGAATATGAAATATCGGACAGATCCATCTTGAACACATGACTATAGAGATACTGTGTAACGATTTGCGGGATTTTTGGACAGAATCTGGAGGAGTAATATCAAAAGTCGGTCTCATGGTGGCGCTATAACAGGCCGTTCTGGAAATTTTGGGGCACAGGTTCATCGTTGTTCATCACACATCGTGTGTGTGCAACATTTGGCATCGACCGGGTTAACGGTGCCGGAGATTAGCTGTTCACAGACGGACGGACGGACAGACGGATGGAGTGCAAAACATACTCTCTCCCCATGCCTTCGGCCTGGTGGAGACAATAACATTAGTTTAGAAAGGGGGGGGGGGGGTGCTAGCATTTTCCTTTTCCTTTGTTGACGCTGTTTGAGCTAAGCTCTATTTGTTATATTCGGAGCATTGAACAACTGCGTGCTATAGTGCTATGGAGATTATATCCAAACCGCCCACTCACTCATAAAATGTTGTGTGGACACGGGCCCTAAATGAGAGTCCTTTAAAAGTTTATAGCTTCTGCCTGCTCTGCCGTTCTCTCTCTTTCTCTCTGTGTGGAAGCCAAGTGTAGCCAGCGGCAAGCCTGTAGGACTGTAACCATGACAACAGAGCGTAACCGTGATAACAGATCCCATAGCCCGAATTCTGAATTTCCGACGTTCACACTAAAACGCTAACAGCTTAGATTTGATTTAAATGCCAAACGGACTTGGTGGCTGTCTGCATAATGCTAATGGTCAATTAGCATAATGCTAATGGTCAATGCCCATTAGGCCTGTCACGGTGCTAGAATTTCCCCACCGTTCCCAACGTACTTCTCAACACCGGTAACACTGTATCCAACCACTAGGTGTCCTAATAGACCTGCCTGGAAATGATCCAGAAACAGAAACTACAACAGCGCTTACACTTCTAGATCTAATTTCCAAAGTAACTTACGTCAAGGCTTTAGAGCAGGCCGTATAGGCAGGCAGCCAGGCACGGTTAAAAAATACTAGCCTGGGGTCCACCTATGCTTTCTATATGGCATAGGCAGCTCCCGGCAGGATCCGCCGGGAGAATCTAGAGTCAGCTGCACGACATGAGTCTAATTAATTAGAGCGACAGAGAGAGAGACGAGTGTGTGTGTGTGTGTGTGTGTGTGTGTGTGTGTGTGTGTGTGTGTGTGTGTGTGTGTCAATTTAACAAAGGTGCAGACAATCAGAAATCAGCAGAGAGTGATCAACGTTTGTGCTACTCCATGATGAATTGAAGTAGACTCGGTCCCAGACTTTTTTTGGAAATAAAAACGTCTAGGTTTCCGAAGCAAAAAAATACAACTAGAAGATAAACAATCCAGTAGAACTCTTTTCATCATTTTATTTTCCTCACCGAGACCAACATCGGATGTGTTTCAGCTCAGCCTTCATCAGCGCTGATAAAGACGCTAACAGGAAATCATTACAGGATGAATTGAGAGCGCATCGTTGCTACAGGTTATTGTGAAAGCACAAAAACATTGTAATGGAAGTATATGCTCATGAGTCCAATGCAGCTAAGACCTGCTGTCACCAAACTAAAGCCAAAGTGAAATCTGACGCCATGCTGCGTGTGTGCTCAGCTCTGCTCTGCCTGCAGCCCCGTAGAAGAGCAGCACTAACTTCTCTTCATAATAATAATAATAATTGTACCACCCGTTATCTGACTAAGTAGTATTGATAGCCTGCTTATAAGCACATGGGTGCCACACAAAAATGAACTGAAGTGGTTTTAGGCTATAGGGTACACGAGAAAAGAAATAGTCTATATTAAAAATAATAATACAACTGTGCTATCGGTGTGCAAGTAATGTACTCTGTGACGTGCCCGCCCACCGGTAACACCAGTAACACCGGACACCGTGACATGTCTAATGCCCATTGTGCAAGTTCAGATGAATTGCTCAACCCACCGAGGAGGAGAACCATGCATGTGGAACAAACAGGTTATGACTGACTGACTGACTTAAGATGGGAATAGGGTGGTTACATTTTCATCAGTTAATACTAGCAGTCATACACCTGTGCTTTAACAGTTTGACTCCATAAAACGCGTTACCCGCATTTTAATCAAATATTCTAGGCTGCCGAGATTGTTTTATTACCTTTAGAGCATAATGCTGAAGTATTTGGGCTTTTGATCCGTGAAAATCCAGCGAAAAATGATCCGTCCGTTTCTTATGATAATCAGCATCAGTGGCCATGAAGGTGAGGCACAAGATCCGCCTCTAATGTGTGTATAATCACTGATTATGTGTAAAACCAAAATACATAAATGGTATAGGCGTAGTTACAGTACATAACCGCGTTTGACACACGCACAGCACACACACAAAAGCCACATATGCTTTGTGTGAGGGTCTCTATGGACCAGTCTGTCAGTCCGTCAACTCTCAGGGTTTCCAAACAAGTCAAGACAAGGCATTCTGGGAAGACAATATACAAAGATAAGTCATCGCTTTTAGCTCTTCTTCTTTTGGGATGTCAGTCCTCTGGCAGAATGTCATGTTCACAGGAATATGTAACATGACATACACAGCAGTAAAGGAAGGAAATTAAATAATCATCAGAAAAAACCCTCTAATTTCTGGGTTCTGCCATTTGCTGTTTTCATTCAAATTACTTGTTTGGTAATGTCAGCACTGGGAAAGGACACAGGAGGTTTAGAAGGAGACTGCTAATTAGGCCTGAACTGTATTATCACAACAGCATCAACAACAGTGCTAACCCTGTAATGCCCTCACACGCACGCACGCACACTCGTACGCACGCACACACACAGATTCAAATATAGCATTGCATGTGGAGTACACACATGCATGGACCCATGCACATCCACACTTCCACAGAGTATGACCTCATTATTGATGTATTGCTCATGTAAAACCCTCTCACGGTCTCATGCTCCTCTTGGATCTTCACACAAACAGTCAACAGCCTAATATACTGCATATACATGCACCACATACAGCTCAACCATCTGATGAAGGAAGGTTAACATGGTTTCTCCATGTTCATACAGATCCTCTGCCACACATGACAGCAGTAATACTCTTCCTGATGTCCACCACATACAAAGGAATGATAGTATATAGAAATTCATACTAATTATAATACATTTATTACATGTAATTACTTACTTAATAATACTTAATTTACTTGGGCTATAGACTAAGTAAATCCAAGACCAATAACCTGTGTAACAAATGCTAGTCCTCCATGATAGTCTTCACGTTTGCCCATGAAGCTGCACAAATCTCCATGTGATGTTCAGTGGCGAAGCCAGACTATACTGGCTGACTGCTTCTGGCACGCATGCCGACTACTCGTGTGGTCTCCCTTGGCCAAATGGAAACACAAGGTTCATAAATACTTCATGTGTACGATCAAAACAGAACATTGTTGTATAAATAATTGTTCACATGCATGGATTTTCAGCAGAGACGTGGAGGACAACAAAGGCAACAACGATGAAGGTGCAAACACTTTCCTCAGCGGCTACCTGAGGAGGATCCTGAGCATCCGCTGGCCAGACACCATCAGCATTAATGATCAGGGAGTGGGTCTACCACCAGTGGTATAAGATTAAAGGCCAAACCACACAAAAGGGTCGGGTTGGGTAAACATGAGCTGCATTGGTGTGGTCTACTGTTTTGTCCCAACCCGACCCTTTGGTGTGGTTTGTGTCATGATCTGTCACTCCACAGACCATGTCTCCTCCCTGGCCACTCCCTCATTTTCATCCCATTCACTCACCTGCTTCTAACTCCCTCGTCATTCCACCTGTGAACAATTCCTCAATCAACCTTCCCCCTATAAGACTGGACTCATGACAAACATTCAGTGTCAGTTCATTATTTTGTTGTAGCAGATGCATGTTCCTGGTTTTCCTGTTGTTCCTGGTTTTTGACAGTTGGACATTTCTGATTTGATTCCTACGTGCTGCTCTAGTGTGAGTTTTTGTCCTGTTTCCTGAAATCTACTGTTGTAAGATTTATGCCTGGATTCCAGAGTTTCATTTTCTTTGTAAGATATTTTTGATTTATTAAATACTTTGAATTAGACACCGTTTCCTGTGACTCTGCATTTTGGGTTCATCACTCTGCCTCCGCTTAACAGAATGAACTGACCATAATCATGAACCCAGCAGAGTTACTACTTTTAACTAAGAAGGTGTTGATTTTTGAAAGTGTGGTGAATCGTCTGGTGGCCTCTCCTCCTAACCTGCGTGCTGAAATTCGAAGGGAGATTTCAATCCAGCAGCAGTGGTTTACAGAGAGGCCATGGGTGAGCCATTTTGTTCCCCATTTTGTGGTAGTTTGTGGGAGGCTTAAGAACTTTGAAACCAGCTCACTACCACATACTCCTCAGCCATCTACCCACTCCATTAGGGTTGGAGTGTTGAGTTTGCATCCCACTAGCCCTGATGCTAATCAGCAGAAGAACCACTATATGGATTTTTTTTCCCATTTTCGAGGCAGTGAAGAAGTTCTTTCAGAACAATTTCATGCCACAAATCCGTATTATGGCACCCGCCTGGCTCGGGGAGGTCCCCGTTGTGTCAACAAGCGGGGGGATGTCTCCCGGGGTCTCCCAGCCACCAAGCCCACCCGGACAGCCCCGTCACGTCCTGCTGCAATCCCGCCTGTAGCCCTGTCACGTCCTGCTGCAGTCCCGCCTGTAGCCCTGTCACGTCCTGCTGCAGTCCCGCCTGTAGCCCTGTCACGTCCTGCTGCAGTCCCGCCTGCAGCCCCTTCACGCCCTGCTGCACTCCCGCCTGCAGCGGTGCAGCCCCGTCACGGGCCTGCACTACGGCAGCGGGACCCCGGGGGTGTTTTTCAGCTACCTGACCCCTGTTCCTCGGTCCCAGTGACTTTGTCTCCTCCACCACCCAGCCTGCCCAGCACTCCACTGAGTGCTGTGCTGCCCGGCGTCCACGAGCCCTTCCCGGCGGCCTCCATTGGTTACCTGCCTGCGCCCTCTGCACCCTCACCGACTGTACCTCCTGCTGACCTGCCAGAGCCCTTGCCGGCCATCTCCCTAGGTGTCCTGCCTGCGCCCTCTGCACCCTCAACAGGCCTTTCAGCCGGTGACCTGCCAGAGCCCTTGGCAGTCAACTCCAGTGGTGACCGGCGTCAGTCTGACGTTATGGAAGCTCTGGCCCTGGGCTTTTTGTTCGGCTGCTTCCGTCAGCTGCTGTCTGCCGGCTCTCCATCTCCAGAATCTGCAGCACCCTCCTCATCCCCTGGGTGTGCAGTGTTCTCTGGGGTCCCAACATCCTCTTCTCCTGGGTGTGCAGCGTCCTCTGGGGTCCTGTCTCCAGAGTCTGCAGCATCCTCCTCCTGTTCTCCGCCTGCAGTCCCGCCTGCAGCCCCGCCTCTGCCTGCAGTTCCACCTGCAGCTCTGCCTCCTCCACCTGCAGTTCCACCTGCAGCTCCACCTCTGCCTGCAGTTCCACCTGCAGCTCTGCCTCCTCCACCTGCAGTTCCACCTGCAGCTCCGCCTCCGCCTGCAGTCCCGCCTGCAGCTCCGCCTCCGCCTGCAGTCCCACCTGCAGCTCCGCCTGCAGTCCCGCCTGCAGTCCCGCCTGCAGTCCCGCCTGCAGCTCCGCCTCCGCCTGCAGTCCCGCCTGCAGCTCCGCCTCCGCCTGCAGTCCCGCCTGCAGCTCCGCCTCCGCCTGCAGTCCCGCCTGCAGCTCCGCCTCCGCCTGCAGTCCCACCTGCAGCATCTCCGGCGTCGCCTCAGCCTGCAGCATTCCCGGCGCCCCCTCCGCCTGCAGCTTCCTCTGCGGTCCCGTCGTCTGCAGCGTTTTCTGAGGCCCCGCCGCTGCAGCTCGCCTCCGAGGCCCAGCCGCTGCAGCTCGCCTCTGAGGCCCCGCCGCTGCAGCTCGCCTCTGAGGCCCCGCCGCTGCAGCTCGCCTCTGAGGCCCCGCCGCTGCAGCTCACCTCTGAGGCCCCGCCGCTGCAGCTCGCCTCTGAGGCCCCGCCGCTGCAGCTCGCCTCTTGGGTCCCGGCTTCTGAGTCTGCAGCGTCGTCTCCTGAGTCTGCAGCCCTACCTCCTGAGTCTGCAGCTTCAGCCCCAGAGCCTGCAGCATCTCCTGTTGCTCCGCCTGCAGCATCACGTCCAGCTCCTGCAGCATACCCGGCTCCGCTTCCACGGTCCTCCGCCTCGTCTCAGCCTCCAGGCCGCCCTCCTGACTGCACCTCCTCAGCCTCCACGTCTCGACCTCCGGGCCGCCCTCCCGATGGTGACACTGCCTCATCCCAGCGTCCTGGCCGTCCCCCCGATGGCGCTCGTTCTGCCACCGCCCATCCTCCTGGACGTCCCCCTGAGATCACCAGACTTGCCTCTGGCCGTCGTCCTGGCCGCCCACCTGAAGATCCCCTTGGCCCTGCCTCAGTTTCCCTCCTCCAGGCCCCCTCCACCCACCCTGCTCGTTCCTCGTTGAGGTTTTGGGACGTCTGGGATCCGTCCCTTGAGAGGGGGGGTACTGTCATGATCTGTCACTCCACAGACCATGTCTCCTCCCTGGCCACTCCCTCATTTTCATCCCATTCACTCACCTGCTTCTAACTCCCTCGTCATTCCACCTGTGAACAATTCCTCAATCAACCTTCCCCCTATAAGACTGGACTCATGACAAACATTCAGTGTCAGTTCATTATTTTGTTGTAGCAGATGCATGTTCCTGGTTTTCCTGTTGTTCCTGGTTTTTGACAGTTGGACATTTCTGATTTGATTCCTACGTGCTGCTCTAGTGTGAGTTTTTGTCCTGTTTCCTGAAATCTACTGTTGTAAGATTTATGCCTGGATTCCAGAGTTTCATTTTCTTTGTAAGATATTTTTGATTTATTAAATACTTTGAATTAGACACCGTTTCCTGTGACTCTGCATTTTGGGTTCATCACTCTGCCTCCGCTTAACAGTTTGGGCATAAGAGAAGAAGGTGGGGTTGGATCGGCCACACGCACCGGAACCCCAATACCAGCATCACGAGACAAGCCCTTAGATGGAACCCGCAAGGTACAAGAAAGAGGAGAAGGCCGAAGAACACCTGGAGCAGCGACCTTGAGACTGACATCCCTCCATCAAACAGTGTGTACTGGCATGGAAACAGCAGGAAAAGAAGATAGTCAACGTCCTATGCTCCATGAAAAGGAGCGATAGGCATAAGTAAGTAAGTAATGGATTTTCAGCAACGACCCAACAGTCAAGCTCTTCATGAGTTTCACAGCCTGTTTATTATGGCTGGAGATGGTTGTGTTGTTGAATGTCATGTACTGTATGTACTGTGGTGTGAGCTATGGTTTGCCTACTTTTGAAGATGACGCGTTACAACCGTGGCGGCTCTCCCCTACATTATCATAATTCCGATGCCTTCCATTTGAACATGTTGAAATTGAATTACACACATACCATGTCATCTGTTAAAAATGTTTGTGAACACCGTTTTATTAAAGGTAGCAGAATTAAAATCATATGAGTTTTGTCATTAGTGTAATCCAATGCCCTAGTAATCCATTACTCCCCAGCCACGGTCACTTTAACACACACATGCAGTTCTGTCTGTGTCTACCTGTTGCTTGTACAACCTCTGACCCCAGACAGTGTAAGCTGCTGCACCCTGATAAGAGAGTCACTGACCTCCATGTTGGAAGGAGGAGCAGAGGAGACTGTGGGATGACAAGCGAGACAGATGAGAGGAAATGAGAGGAGTTGAGGTATGTCGTTGCAACGAGTGCACCACCGAGGTAAGCAGCTTAGAACTCTCTTTTTCGCACTCTGTTGCCACGGAGAGGATGAGTAATGGGAACTGGGTAGAAAGAGCAAAGTGCTGTAAGTGTTGAGTGTAAGAAGTGGGCTGCTGTACGTGCCCATAATAGTTATGAAACCTTCGCGGACACCAGAGTGGGGAATTACTAGTACTAATTACGTAGCCAATCATGGTTGTTGGAGTGCTGCAAAGGTCACATTATGTGTTCACCTTTTGTCTTCTTAAATTGACTTGAAAATATCAAGACACAACATTAATTAAGTATTCGGTTGTGCGCACAACCCTTTGCATTGCCTTGTGGTTGAGGTCGGTGCAGATGCCATGCCAGGAAGTGAAGAAACCAGTCAGGATGCTCTCGGTGGTGCCTCTATTGACTAAATTCACACAGCGGCCATTTTGCTCCCATGTCATATTTGGGGGGTGGTGTGGCATTTCATTAACTTAATACCAAAATGTTAATATGGTCAATAGAAGGCTCCTAGGACTCTGGGACCCATGCCATTGCCATCTTTCTTCAGTTGTAGAAGAAAGATGTATACGTAGAGGCCTTGTTGTGCCTTCTTCCTCTAACCTGTTCTGTCTGCACATCCCAGGTGAAGTCTTCAGTGATGTGCACCCCCCCCCCCCCCCCCCCCCCCATGCCGATCAGGGTCCACCTGACTTCCATTATGAAAGTTCAAAACATAATTCAACCGTACAGTATGTGAAAAGAAAATAGTGGAGGTACTGTTGTGTGCACAAGAAATGTGACAGACAGACAGACAGACAGACAGACTATAGCGATATAATTTACATGCATTCTGCTCCCTCCTCACTAAAGCCACTCGATGCAATCTACCACTCAGCACTCAGGGCTCCTAAAATAGAGTTAAATTGGTAGCGAAAAGCAATGGCAGCACCCTTCACCCTGCTGATAATAATAATAATAATAATGAATTTGATTTATAATGCACTTTTCATTCACAAGGAATCTCAGAGTGCTACAAGGTTTAAAAAACATATGATATCATAAAAGGTTAAAAACAGGTTTAACAAAAAACAGTGCAAAAACAGTTCAGCATAAAAAGGCCTTCCGGAACAGGAAGGTTTTCAGGCCTTTTTTAAAACATTCCACAGTCTGTGGCACTCTCAGGTCTATGGGGAGGCCATTCCACAAACGTGGTGCTGCTGAGCAAAAGCGAACATTTTCAGCAAGTTAAATAATATTACGTGGGCCAAAGCTGCATTAATGGAGTTAATGACGAGAGAGAGGAGAGCAGGTTCCGTGTAAATGAGTGTGCACTAACCAGCCCCGTCACTACTGGGCTATATTTAGCCAACACACCACAAGCCCCGCAATACTAGGCACACACTGACCCCTGCCATCTGGTTGTACGCACACACGCAGTACTCACTCACTCACTCACTCTCACTCACTCTTTTACTTGTTTATAAAGCTCTCAATGGTCTCGCACCTTCCTACCTACATGACTGCCTGCCTGAATATGTCCCAAATCGCCCCCTAAGGTCTTCCACTGCTGGCCTGCTCGCTTTGCCTAAAAAAATGGCAACACTAAAATACGGGGAAGCAGCTTTTTGCTTCTCGGGCCGACGGCGTGGACCAAATTCCCACTGTACCTTTGACAGGCAGCCTCTGTAGACATTTTTAAAGCACAGCTCAAGACCCACTTCTACACTCTTGCTTTTAATTGATCTGTTATTCATGTCCTCACTGTATTGCATTACTGCTATTATTTTTTATGTTTATGCCATTTCTCTGTAAAGCACTTTGAGTTGCATTTCATGTCATGAAAGGTGATACAAATAAAGTTTTATTATTGTTATTATTATTATTATTATTATTATTATTATTATTATCACTCACTCACTCACTCACTCATATAAAGAACACACCTATAAACATACTGTATACCTAGCATTAGGCATTTACAGTGCATGCATGGGCATTAACACTATATGAACATTGGTAAATGCCCATGACCAGGTCACATACACATTGTTTTATGCCAACTGCTGCCCATGGACCCTGCCAGGCAATCCCAATTGGAGTAATTTAGATACATGTCATGAGGATGCCTACATATCCCGACATAGACACATGGGACAACCAGTTTTCTCACTGTGGCACACTTAGTGTTCCTCGAGAGAAGGGCTAGAAATGACGCTCATTGTAAACCATTAGGACCACGGTTGTCGTAGTGTCTGTGTGTACTATCATGACATGTTACTGTAACGCCACAATTTACCCCCAGGGATAAATAAAGAATCCCCCCCCCTCTTACAACAATCCTCATTTCATACCCATGCATGTCCTACATTACTATGCTGTTCCACTACTTTATCTATATTCTTGGCCAGTTCTTATTCCATTTACTCTCATATAGCCCAGAGATGAGAAAGAGGTCTATGCCATGCACCAATCTGAGCCATTACACCTGTCTTATACTTAAAGGGCCACTTCACCCCTTTTGCAACCAGATCTTATTTTAACACATTTACTGCGTCATAAATCACCCATACAAGCTCACAAGACGTCGCATCATGACGTGTTCTGAGCTTATAGATTATTACTATTTCTGGTATGTGACACGGCAATACGGCTGCATGCACGAAAAAGTATGCTCACCTACAGTGAGTAGGCCTACAGTAATCTTTGCCTGGAATCCTGGGCCCCTTAATAATATAGCGTGCACTGCCACCGATACCACTTTTTCATGATAGAGTATGACTTATATAGCGGTAGCCTAATACAAAAATATTGTTGAGTTAAATCTCATAAGTGGAGCATAAACTCATAAATGGAGCATGAATCTCAGACAACTACATCTCCCAGAGTGCAGCAGCAAGATGGCTGCTCGTTTGGCTGAGCTGGAACACCTGATAAGGTGGAGTGAGCAGTCAAACAATCTATACACCACAAACAAGAAGCAAGATCTACTCAGGATGTTCCAAGTCCAAAGACGCCAATGGTCGGTGAAATATTTTGTCTTATTTGTTTACTTATTTGTAAATACTGCTTAATGTGTTTAAAATCTGGCTTTAATGGGCTAAATGTATTTAGTAACTGCTATAATTTGGATTGAAGAAGGACCACATTGCAGTATCTCATGTTATGTTTGGAAGCATTCATTTATGTTTCAAAAGTATAACTTTACAAAATAAGACTAAGTTAGAAATTATTTACTTTAAGAATTTAAAATGTGAACAGTTCATGGTTCATATGATGAAGGTTTAAAATGTCTGTTTAGAATAGAGCTGATCTACAAGCTCTAGGATCAGCTATTTATCTAATTTCTTTATTCCAAGTGCTTAGATGGTTAATTTTGAAATGGTTAATTTGATATATTTAATTAAAATGGTTTTCTTAAATTGACTTTGCTAAATTAGTTTAAAAGTCCTTTAAATGAGGCATTGAATTGCTTAAAATGCATTTGCTTGTTTAAATTACTTGATTGCTTAAAAACAAGATGCTTAAAAATAACTTATTGATTGGAAAAGTGGTTAAAAATAGTTATCATTTGTTGTTTGACATTGTTGTTAAATCTTTGTTTCTCTTGTGTTCAAAGGTTTTCAACCTAACCCATACAAAACCAACCAAATCAACAAGTGAAGCCAACTGCACATCATGCAAAAGTTTGGAAAATAAAAGTTGTTTGAGTTGGAAAATCTTGGAGTTGATTCCTTTAATGTCATTTGGAGTGGAAAGAGAGTTTGACTTGACAGTTGAAAACCAAGTGCTAGCAGTGGAAGACGAGGATCAAACTGCTTCGACCCAATACTGCTGACACATAAGGAAAAGATGGCTGAAGATATGGCGGAGAAGGTCAAAGAACTAAAGAAGGAGAGGACCACAGCAAAACGCCGCTTCACCAAACAGGCCAACCACATTGCCAGGGGAGCAGACGCCATGCTGCGATCCGAGCTGATGGACGAGTTCAGCACACTCTCACTCTGTTATAGAGCTGTGCTTGAGGCTAATGATGATTTCAGGTTTGGGCTTGAGGATGAAGTCAAACCTGATGAAGAGGAAGGGCTTGACGAGAAGCAAGAGGACGACCTCAAACATACTTCAAAAGAAGCCGAAACAAAGATGGCAGAGATCAAAGACATTGTGCAGCTAATCCTGTGGTCCAAATATGGAAAACATGAGCTGGAAACGGCTATTGATGGAGCTGAGAAAGTAAGTGAAGCAGCAGGAGCTGTGCCAGTGACGAGTGAATCTTTAGAGTGCTATGAACAGCACCTAACGCTCTCAGAAGAAATGGGAGACAAGGCCATCTCTATAATGTCTACGTGGGACCAATGGATACCTGTCGAATCCAGTGATGGACTGAATGCGAGGCTCAAGGGCCTAGGAGTCGCCCTTCTCAGGCTGAAGATGAGGAAACCTCAGTTTGCATCTGCACGCAGCCTGAGGATTGCTGAGCAAGACACAGGAGTTGCACCACACCATCCGACGACACCGTTGGTGAGGATAAAGCCAACCACCCTACCTACCTTCTCTGGAAGTAAGAGAGAATATCACCGATGGAGGAAGGATTGGGAAAGCCTGCAAAGGCAGGGAGAGCCATCCGGATCCCCTGAGGTGAAAAAGATCCAGCTCTTAGATAGCGTGGAGGAGAAAATCTCCAAAGAACTCAGACTTTCTACCTACACTACAGCTAAAGACATTTTCAGAGTCTTAGAGAACAGGCATGGAAATAAATCAAGTATCACTGTCGAAATCCTTGAAGAGCTCGACAGGATACCATATGTAAAAGGAAACCAGCCAAGAAAGGTCATCGACCTTATACAAACTGTGGAGAAGGCTCTGTCAGATCTCACTGAATTGGGCAACTCTGGGGCCATAAACAACCCACTTGTGATCAAATCAATCGAAAGCAAGTTACCTGACTTTATCAAGAGAGACTGGTTGATGTTCATGGTAGATCCCAGCAGCAATGTCACAGCAGAGAACCATTTTGACATGCTCTTGAAATATTTGAAGAACCAGGAAGACGTACTGGAGAGGCTTGATCAACTAAGGATTGTGGAGAAGACGGACAAGCCAGATCGCCCCGACAAAAAGAATGAAAGAAAGTTTGCCTCGACAAAGAACACAAAGAGACAAGAGCTTGACGGATGTGTTGTCTGTGGCGACAGTGGACATAACCACAAACTGTTCTTTTGCCGGAAATTCAAGGGACTGAAGCTATCGGAGAAGACGGCTGCCTTGAAGAAGCTGGGAGCATGCAGGAAATGTCTCGGATGCCATGACGGAACTGCATACTGCAGAGAGACATTCCTATGCAGAAATTCAGACTGTAAGAAGGGAGGAAATGCCGCAGACCACCATTATATCCTCTGCCCAAAAGGAGAATTCAAGCCTCGAGGGGAAGAGGGAAGAGACGGCAACAAAGGCAAACTCACAGAGGAACAAGAGTCGTTCTTGTCTGAACTCTCCTCGGAAATGGCAGATCGAGGCAGAAGGGCTTTCACCAACAAAACAACAGTGGCACTCAAAACCTCAGGCCAGTCTGAACTACTGCGAAGAAATGGTCTCGCCGAGCTTCCTGTCATCATGATGCTGATGAAAGTCACTGCAAACGCTGGTCAGAAAATTGGGACATTGATTGACTTGGCATCAGATACAAACTACATCACCCATAAGGCTGCTGAAAGACTTGGGTTGAGAAGAGAGAAGATAAACTTGATTGTGCATGGGGTTGGAGGAATGGCCATGAAGGTGGACACTCAGAGATACCTCCTCAAAGTTAGAGTGAAGACTCCTAAAGGAACTGAAAGAGCCCACGAACTGGTCTGCTACGGCCTAGATGAAATAGCCAAGGTCCATCAAGTGATTCAACCAGAGAAGTTGCAAAGATTTTTCCCGGAGGTCAAGCTTGAAGAGCTGGAAAGGCCAGAAGAGGTTGAGCTGCTCATAAGCCACCGAGAGGGAAGACTCGCTCCCCAAAGAGTAAAAGTAATTGGAGACCTCGTCTTGTGGGAGAGTCCACTGGGGAAGACGGTGGGCGGAGCACATCCTGATCTGCATGAAGAGGTGGACGTGGAAGCATATGAATCAAGAACGCACTTTGCTCGCTCCATGAGAACAGCAGCAGTCAAATATGAAGAGACATTCACAGTTGCCAGTAACCATGAGTTCCTTGAGTGGTGGCACTGGGACAGCATCGGAGCTGCATGTGAACCAAGATGTGGAGGATGTCGATGTGGAAACTGTCCACCAGGAGGAAAAGAAATGACCCTGGCAGAGGAGAGGGAGTATGAGATCATTAAAGGAGGCCTCACCTACAAAGAGGAGGATGCTCACACCCCATCTCCACACTGGGACGCAAAATATCCTTGGACCGTAGATCCTGTCTCTCTCCCCAACAACAAAAGTGCAGTCCAGGCCTGCTTCTTAAGGATGGAAAAGCAACTGAGCAAAGAACCAGACTGGAAAGTCGCATACACAACCCAGATCCATGAAATGGTCGAACGAAAAGCAGCCTTAAAACTCACCGATGACATCATTGACAAGTGGACTGGACCAGTGTGGTATGTGAGCCACCTGGTGGCGCCAAACCCCCATTCAGTGACAACACCTGTTCGTATTGTATGGAACAGCAGCCAGAAATACAAAGGCGTGAGCATGAATGACATTCTTCTTAAGGGACCAGATGTACTCAACCCTATTCGAGCTGTACTGCTACGGTTCAGAGAAGGTGTGCATGCAGCTCTAGGAGACATAAAGAAGATGTACAACTCTGTGTGGCTGGAGCAGCGTGAGATGCATCTACACAGATTCCTCTGGAGAGACAGCCCAGAAGAGGAGATCAGTGAATATGCAATCACCAGAGTCAACATTGGGGACAAACCTGCTGGTTGCATCGCACAGTTGGCTATGAGGGAAACTGCGAGCCTGCCCAGCTTTGTTCACTTGGAAGATGAACGCAGAGTCATTGAAAAGGACAGTTATGTGGACGACCTCTTGACCTCCCACAATAACCTGGATCAACTCGACAAAATCACTGCAAAAGTTGAAGAGATTTTGGAAGCTGGAGGATTCTTCCTCGGTCTGGGCAAAGTGGGAGGAAAGGAACAGACAAGGAAGTCCTAAAGGAGGAACAAGGGAAAACATTCATTCTCCCAAATCAAATGAGGGAAGAAGACAACAAAGCCCTGGGCATCGGCTACCAAGTGGACGAAGACAAACTCTACATGTTAACCTCAGTTAACTTTTCCAAAAGAAAGAAGAAGATGAGAGTTGGCAAAGATCTTCTCAAAGAAGAGGTGAGAACCGAAACACCAAACCCACTGACTAGAAGGGCTCTCTTAAGCCAAGTAGCCGGGCTGTACGACCCAATTGGCCTAGTAGCACCGGTCAAGCAGAAGGGAGCGATTCTTGTCAGAAAGGCATTCCAAGAGGGAGGAGGTGGCAAGCTGACCCAAGAAACCTGGGACAAACCACTCTCGGAAAGCATCAGAGAAGAAGCCATACAGCTCTTTGAAGAATATGAACAGCTTGGTCAGGTGAAATTCTACAGAAGCCTCACACCAGCTGACTGGAAAGGAAACCCTTGGGGCATCACATTCTCTGATGGAAGTGACAAAACCTTTGGAGCTGTGATGTACTTAAGGTGGGAAACAAGTCATGGCATTGAAGTTCGGTTTGTGGAATCAAAAGCCAAACTGACACCTCTGGATCAAAAGGGAGAAGCTGTAAAAGCTGAGATCTGTGGAGCAGTCTTCGCAGCCAGAATCAGAAAGTATGTGGAAAAGCATGCTCGAATGACCATCGAGAAATGGTTCCATCTGCTGGACAGTCAGACGGTCCTTGGGGCAATCCAGAGAGGCAGTTATGGGTACCAAAGCTTCTTTGCCAACAGAGTGGGTGAAATCCAAAAGACTGCACCAGTGCAGGACTGGTGGTGGATCCGTGGAGATCTGAACATAGCTGACATCATTACAAGAGGAGGCACTCCTGAAGATTTAAGAGAGGATTCCACCTGGCAAAATGGCCCAGATTTCCTGAAGTGGCCAGTGGAGGAGTGGCCCATTAAATCAGCTGGAGAGGTAGCTGCCCAGGCCAGGGAGAGTGTAAACACACTCCAAAGGAAGGCATTTTCAGCTGCAATCACACGAGCTCAAGCCAAAATCAGTCCGCAGGCAGACGATCCTCTGACCACCCAGGGATGTCAAGAGGAAATACCAACTCTTCTAAGAAAGACGCCCACTGGCTGGGTCAAAGATCTTGTGGAAATAAAAAGATTCAGCAACCTATCCAAACTGGTTAGAGTCATCGCCTGGGTCTGTCGAGCTGTCAAGCAGTGGCTAGAGAGGAAGTGCCAGGTGCCAGGGCAGTCAAAGTGGGAGGCATCACCCAATCAAGCTGGGCTGACTGTAAAGGAACTTGACAATGCATCTAAAGACCTTTTCCTCGCTGCTCAAGAAGCTATAGCCTTCCCAGAGACGACTCTAAGCAGATTGGCAGTGTACAAGGACGTGAACTCTGGACTCCTAGTTTGTGGAGGCAGAATCCAGATGTTCAACGAAGTGAAGACTGCAGTGCCAATTTTACCATTTGAATCGTGGGTGTCCACATTGCTGGCACAAGAATCCCACAAAGCAAACCATGAGGGAGTAGCAGGAACCCTTCTTCGCATGAGGAAAAAGGCGTGGGTGATAAAAGGCCGGAGACTTGCCAAGAGGGTGGTTGACAGCTGTGTTGTTTGCAGAAAGAACAATGTAAAACAGTGTCAACAAATCATGGCTGACCTGCCTCCAGAGCGAACAGGCCCAGCTGCACCCTTTGAATTCACCACCATGGACCTGTTCGGCCCTTATGAAGTGAAGGATGAGGTCAAGAAGAGAACCAGACTCAAAGTATGGGGAATCGTCTTCTGCTGCATGGCTTCCCGAGCCATGCACACTGAAGTGGTGAGTGACCAGTCATCCGAAGGATTCCTGCTCGCCTATCAAAGGTTCACTTCGCTGAGAGGACACCCCAGGAAACTCTGGTCAGACCCTGGCTCTAACTTTGTGGGAGCCAAGCCTGCTCTGGAAGAACTTTATAAATTCCTTGACCAACTGAACAGGTCTGAACTTGAAGAAAAAGCTGCCAAACATGGCACAGAATGGTCGTGGAAGATCCACCCCGCAGACTCTCCCCACAGGAACGGTGCAGCAGAGGCAGCTGTCAGAATAGTGAAGCGGGCCTTAAGCAACCTTGGTGGAGAAGGTGTTTTCACATGGGGAGAATTCCAAACGTTTCTCTTCATGGCAGCCAACCTTGCTAATGAGAGACCCATCGATGCAAGAACTCAAAGCAGGGAAGACTGCATAGAGTACATCACTCCAAACTCTCTGCTTTTAGGACGAGCCCATCCTAAAGGTGACCCTGGAGACTTTCAGTTTGATGGCTACCCATACAAAAGACTTCAGAATATTCAGGCAGAAGTCAGCAAGTTCTGGAAGAAATGGAGCCAAATGGCCGGTCCTAATTTGTTCATAAGGAACAAATGGCACACCAAAGAGAGAAATGTTGCTGTTGGAGATGTGGTCTGGTTGGCTGACCAAAATGCCCTGAGAGGACAGTACAAGCTGGCTAGAGTAGTCAGTGTCAACGCTGACAGCAAAGGCATCGTAAGAGATGTGCTTGTGAGGACCTTTCCCAGCTATCCTGTTCCCATCACAAAAGCAAACGACAAAGGAAAGCCCACAAAATCAAACCGTGAAAAAACCAAAATCCCGGCCACAATTCTGCATCGAGATGTCAGACGGCTGGTCATTCTACTTCCTACTGAAGAACAACAGAGGTGTGAAGGACTTGAGTGACCTCTCTGTGGTTAAGAACCCAGGAGCTCAAGTGGGAGGTGTTGAGTTAAATCTCATAAGTGGAGCATAAACTCATAAATGGAGCATGAATCTCAGACAACTACATCTCCCAGAGTGCAGCAGCAAGATGGCTGCTCGTTTGGCTGAGCTGGAACACCTGATAAGGTGGAGTGAGCAGTCAAACAATCTATACACCACAAACAAGAAGCAAGATCTACTCAGGATGTTCCAAGTCCAAAGACGCCAATGGTCGGTGAAATATTTTGTCTTATTTGTTTACTTATTTGTAAATACTGCTTAATGTGTTTAAAATCTGGCTTTAATGGGCTAAATGTATTTAGTAACTGCTATAATTTGGATTGAAGAAGGACCACATTGCAGTATCTCATGTTATGTTTGGAAGCATTCATTTATGTTTCAAAAGTATAACTTTACAAAATAAGACTAAGTTAGAAATTATTTACTTTAAGAATTTAAAATGTGAACAGTTCATGGTTCATATGATGAAGGTTTAAAATGTCTGTTTAGAATAGAGCTGATCTACAAGCTCTAGGATCAGCTATTTATCTAATTTCTTTATTCCAAGTGCTTAGATGGTTAATTTTGAAATGGTTAATTTGATATATTTAATTAAAATGGTTTTCTTAAATTGACTTTGCTAAATTAGTTTAAAAGTCCTTTAAATGAGGCATTGAATTGCTTAAAATGCATTTGCTTGTTTAAATTACTTGATTGCTTAAAAACAAGATGCTTAAAAATAACTTATTGATTGGAAAAGTGGTTAAAAATAGTTATCATTTGTTGTTTGACATTGTTGTTAAATCTTTGTTTCTCTTGTGTTCAAAGGTTTTCAACCTAACCCATACAAAACCAACCAAATCAACAAGTGAAGCCAACTGCACATCATGCAAAAGTTTGGAAAATAAAAGTTGTTTGAGTTGGAAAATCTTGGAGTTGATTCCTTTAATGTCATTTGGAGTGGAAAGAGAGTTTGACTTGACAAATATTGCTATTTCCCCACTTTTTTGTTGTTGTTGCAGTTATTAAATGCTACAGTGTATTTCAGAATAAAATGTATACTGATCAGGATCCTCACTCTGGAGTAACATAAAGATATCCTATAATTACATTACTCAATAGTAACAGTAACAGATCTCCCACCAGGACGTTTCCCATCAGGTAAGTGGCACGTATATGTTATGTCAGATGATCAAATGGAGAATTTGAAAACCTGGATGCAATATGAGTTGGAAACTATTGGGAATAAGGTATAGGTGAAAGAATTAAATCCACTACAAGAATACTTGTACATTCCTAGCATTGACGTTTACATGTAGAAAATGTTATCAGGACTGTTTTTGGCCTTAGGAATAACATATTACTGAATGAATATTTCCTCCTAAAGGTGAGCTCTAGGGATACATGAAACATCAATGTATTAGAAGTCAGGGATGTCACTCAAGAAGAGATGTAAAAGTCATCTTGGCAGTTAAGTGTGCAGTTATGTGTTCTCACATCGTTCTTGAAGGATTCTATAATCGAGGTGAAGATGCCAGTGTGAGACCGGCAGACTGACAGTGCAGCCTAGTGGTAAAGCAATGAAGCCTCTTTTTCTCACTTTCTGGCACGCACGCATGCGCACGCGCACGCGCACACACACACACACACACACACACACACACACACACACACACACACACACACACACACACACACACACACACACACACACACACACACACACACACACACACACACAGACACACACACACACACACACACAGACATATGTCTGACAGTACGGTCACAGAGAATATAATGCAACCTCGCCACAAATACGTATGAGCCGTATGCCTTTGAGTGTGTGTGTGTGAGTCCATCTTTCTCCACCCTGTATTGAGGCACTGCACGTAGGCACAAGGCACCCCTGTACATGCTGTGGAGTCTCCATTCTAAAGTCACACAGAACCCCCTGTGTCCCCCGGCCTGGACAAGGCTGGGTGGTGGTGGAGGGGGGTAGCAGGCCTTGGCAAGTGCATCACTGCCTGCACTCTGCCCAGACGCTCATCCCCTCCTTCACTCCTCCATCTTATATTCTCCATCCTTCATTTCTGCAAGGACAACTGCATGTAACAGACTCAGGTGCATGACACTGAGAGAGAGAAAATGTTTTAGATAAAGGACAGGTCGAGTGGCCTGTGTGCATGCACGCAGCCGCACACGCACAGTATGAAATAAAATGGTGCCAGTGTTCAATGACGATGCCAACAGTCTTGTCGTGACTAAATTGTGGCAATGTGTTCCTAACTGAGGCCTGGGGGCATACATTGATAAGCTTGCCCAAATGTGCTGATCTCATCACATTTTGTGATGACGGCTATGGCCCTTTTTAGCCCAAGGAGTGTTTTTCGGCCATTCCAAACGAATTCTTGGAATTGATTCAGAATCATGAAAACCCCCTAGTTTGACATGTCACATGCTACTTAAAGCATAATGAAATGTAAAACATTTAGCCTTATATTGGTTGTTGATGGTACCCCAGCTTTCAGCAGCTGTCAAAAATTCCCCTAGGGTGGTTGGATAGAAACCAATGTGGGATATGTTAGTACACAAATGTTGGTAAGAAATGTATTCCCAGATTGTATTACTATCCCCTGGGCCTGACTGATATGGGACAAGGACAACAACAGAATGGATAGGAATAGAACATGCATCTCGTATCATTGTGCGGTCTCTGATAATACAGTTGATGGTCATCGCATCACGGGTATCAAATATGTAGATGAGTGATTCACCACATGTGTCCACTGGGTCAAGCAGATAAAGGTCATAATTGATAACAGTCCCTCAACATTAAGTTTGTAAACCGCCATGACCGTGTTGCAGTTCCACTTTTGGCCAGTAGGTAGTGGAACATTAATAAACAACAACAACAACAATAATAAAGTATAGAGAATCACTGTCAGAGATCCGTCAGCCACTCAACCGCCTGTTTGCATACTACAGCACAAGACATCCTGTGAATACTATGACACTAAATAATAGTAGTTTAGAAATAGAGGAATGGAAGCGCTGCAGGGATCTGTCAGTGGCTCTTAGATGGGTGCTCTTTGGTGATACAGGTACAACCATATAGACAAAAGGTGTCCTTCCTCCAAGTTGTACTGCTTGTCAAAGTGTAAATTGCAGACTTGAAAAGAAAATAATCCAAGGCACTCCTTCTTTGGTGAAAAATTAAATCGTTTGTTTGATGATGAACAAGGCAAATAAATAACAGGACATACGCGTCAGAGTCTATCTGAGATAGACCCTGACCTGACCCTGACCTACGCGTATCGACCATCATCAAATAAACTATTTAATTTGCCTTATTATTTTCTTTTCAAGTCTGCAATTTACACTTTGACAAGCAGTACAACTTCGAGGAAGGACACCTTTTGTCTAAATAATAGAAGTATCAGCCTGTACACATTCAGCACATACTGTAGTAAGCTCATACAGAATAGATAGCCTTGTAACTGCCTTGACTATATTTTCACTTATTTGTACTTCTATGGAAGTTGTCGAATCGACATTATTCTCGGTTATATTTTGTACATAATATGCCAGCGTAATGAGCGTATGTATTCAGAATTCACTCATGCTTAACCCATTCTGTACGGGAACCCGTTTTGGTGTTGGCATCGTGTTATGCTTTAGCTATTTAAAAATAGCAGATCTACAAGCTCATAGCGCGCCACCGAGTGGCGCGCTACGAGCTTGTAGGTCTGCTATTTTTTTTTAAATCGAAGAACGACTGATATTTTTAGAATCTGATCTCAGGTCAGAATGGGTTGATCAGACCAGTGTGTGTCCCAGTGGAAACCTCGTATGAATCTGATCTCAGGTCAGAATGGGTTAAGGACATTGCTGCACCTGCTGTTTTAGGCCCAGATTCTGTATTTAGAATTGTTTGATTTTTTGTCCTAGTAATTTTCTTTTCTTTCTTTTTTATGCACCCGTAGAATATGTATCGTCAAGTCTCTCTCGCTGTATAAATATGATCAATTATCGTAAATTTGTCCGTGTGTGTGTGTGTGTGTCCTGTACCACAGTGGTTCCCAAACTCTTTCATGTCAAGGACCCCCAAATTGACACTAATTAGCCCACGGACACCCATTTGAAAAGATATGCCAGGGACCCCGGTCCCATAAGAGAAGATTTTTACGGCTCTAGCAGTGATTCTCAACCCGTTTCATTTCAAGGATCCCCAGTTTGACATGCATTTGTCTACAGACCCCCCCATTTAATAGCATTTCTGGGACCCCCAATTTATATTGTAAAATCAATGTTAATTTAACTCTGAGAGTGTACAAATGGAACCCGTTAGGGTTCATTTGGTTCCATTTGTACACTCTCAGAGTTATAGACCCATAAGGGTCCATTTGGTTCCATTTGTACACTCTCAGAGTTATAGACCCATAAGGGTCCATTTGGTTCCATTTGTACACTCTCAGAGTTATATAGACCCATAAGGGTCCATTTGGTTCCATTTGTACACTCTCAGAGTTATAGACCCATAAGTCTATAGGCTACATTATCATTTAGCTGGGGACCCCCTGGAATTGCCACATGGACCCCTGGGGGTCCCCGGGCCCTACTTTGGGCATGGTATTATGATACTTTGTGGCATTGTTGGTCTGCTGGGACATTGCAGTACGTGTCCCAGCCCTACTCAGGGTTAGGGTTAGGGTAGAATGCCTGGGACATTGCAGTACGTGTCCCAGCCCTACTCAGGTCACTTTGCTGTGAATCATGGCTGACTGATTGGAGTGAGAAAAAAAAAGATTGATTGATCAGTACAGGTGCATTATGGGGCACATTCCAAGTTTCCATCTTGTCAAGAGGAATCAATACATGAACATTGTCCTTGGATAACACGGGCACGCAGACAGGAAGAGACAAACATTCTTAGAGGCATCCGCGCAAGCATGCCTCTAAGAATGCTTAGAGGCATGAACGCCCTCACCCATGTATACACAGATAATGGCTTTATGAATGTAATATTGTTGATCAATATTGGATCATTGTTGCCTTACCCCAGGGAGACACTCTTTCACTTTGTCCGATCAATCAGATATTTGCCATTGGCTGCAATATACGAGGTTGTCTGAGAGAAGGCACCTATTTGACAAATGGATAGTATGGTACGATTGAAAGGGACATGGACTGACTCGTGACACGGAGGGAAAAAGCAGGTGTGCTGGAAAGGTGTGTCTACAACTGTCTTCCACTGAGTATTTAGACGCGGCAATTGCCCGTACCGTCTAATTGGCTGCACGGAGTTTGACAGGCAGGAACGTCCCTCCTCCCTCAGCTGGCTAAGAGTAAGAGCGCCTACTGTATATGCATATATGTATATAAGTGTATGTGAGTGTCAGAGAGAGAGAGAGAGAGAGAGAGAGATAGAGCGAGAGAGAGAGAGAGAGAGAGAGAGAGACGACAGACTGATGGAGAGCCACAGAAGCGGTCTCTAACTCTAACCCAATGAGCTCGCAGCCCTCACATACACACACTCGCACACACACACACACTCTCCGCGCGCCGGCTCTCGCTACGTCTCCACACTGGGGCACAGAGAGAGGCAGAGAGTGGCAGAGAGGGAGAGCGAGGGAGCGAGAGGAGAGAGGAAGAGAGAGAGAGGAAGAGGGGGACACTGGCAGAGTGCGAGTGTGTGTGAGTGAGCACCATGGCTTCAGATCCGGGGCTGGCAGCGATACTGCTATGGACTATATCACTACAGACACTGGGCTCAGCGGGATCCACCAGCAATGAAGGTACGTGTGTGTGTGTGTGTGTGTGTGTGTGTGTGTGTGTGTGTGTGTGTGTGTGTGTGTGTGTGTGTGTGTGTGTGTGTGTGTGTGTGTGTGTGTGTGTGTGCGCGCGTGCGTGTGTGTGTGTGTGTGTGTGTGTGTGTGTACGTACGCGCGCGTGCATGTGTGTGGCTGTAAACATGTGTCTGACTCTGAGTGTATCCGCGTGACATTCAAAACACACAAGCTCATTTGAATAGATAGAGTTGAATAATGCATGTTGTCTGACAGTGAGGGATTAACTTATCTCATGTTGAGTTTATAGCAATGTTCTGACAGCAAGCCAACATGACCCGCGCCACGACAAACGCGCCACAAACACAGATTCACACATGCACTCACTGCTCGTATATATGTAGTACATACAGTATACAGTACACTGTATATCTTAAATGGTCTTGGGTCACAGGGAACGGATGATGTCCAACATCAAAGTTTTGCCCGTATACAGGAACTTGTAGAAAAGATATTTGGTGTGTGTGTGTGTGTGTGTGTGTGTGTGTGTGTGTGTGTGTGTGTGTATGTTTGTGTGTGTAATACAGACTTACGGAGGGCATGTGTGTGTGAGTATAATGTGTCTACGTGAGTGTGTGCATGTGCGTGCGACTCATTTTGACATTGCTATATTCAGTGAGCTGGTCGATACAAGACCAGTTGTGTGTTGGTTAGATCCTAGCTATCTGTGCATATCGGTGTGTGCATGTGTGCATGTTTGTGTGCGTGCGCGTGCATGTTTGTGCATACTGCATACTCATACTATAGTATGAGTATGCACAATGCCAAAGTCTCTCTCGAGTGAGTGCAAACACTGACTGTTTCCTTCCCTTCGTATGTCCTTCATCCTGTCACCATGAGACGGAAAACTGTTGTTGTCACTTGTTCAACTAATGCCACACAGTCCACGATGACGTCCCTTGTTACTGCTGACACGCCAATGGCCGTGCTGGTGTGATGTGTGTGTATTTGTGTGTGTGTGTGTGTGTGTGTGTGTGTGTGTGTGTGACAGGGTCTCTGTCCTTGTGGTATGTCTTGTCTCGGGAGACAGAGTGAGTGTGGAGTCAGCCTTGGCGTGGCTGTCAGGGCCCTCTCCTCTCCCCTCTGGCAGCGGCGGCTTAACACCGCAGGGAGAAGGGCGAGATGAAGGAAAAGAGAGAGAGAGAGAGAGAGAGAGAGAGAGAGAGAGAGAGAGGGAGATGGAGAAACTGGTTATTTAGTCCAAAAGAGCCAGTGGCAAAGCGCCGTCAGAGTCAGAGTGGCAGGCCAGGGCAGCCATTTATCCTGCGTCGAGCTCTGCGAGGGCATGTGAAGGAGTGTTTAATTTAACATTCCATTTCTATATACTCTCAGGCCCTTACGGGTCCATTTTCATACTTTCCGAGTTGAATTAACAGTCACGATTTTGCTATATCAGGTGAGTGGAAGAGGATGATGTGAGGAGCAACTCAAAGCCTATATCGACTCTGTTTTGCCCTCTCTCGTCTCTCGCGGTATGAGCAGTACGTCCCTGCTGGGGCTTCGTGAATGCACCATTTAGAACCTGCCGTTAATGTCCTGCCGCGCGCATGGGTGTGCTACACACCTAGCTCCTCGCTCCGCTTTATGGCCATCGGAATTCCATATTTTGTACTGGTGTTTGTTTTAGTCTGTTTTGTCTATTATTTTACTCAGTTTCATTTCCAGTCGTCTGGACTGCATGTCATTGTAAATAACAAATTAGATTATTCACTAAATGTATAAATCAAGTGACAAAAACTGTTATACTGTTACCTTTGTACCTGCACTTATGTGTTTCTAGGCCATAATGTACTTGCTACAAAACGTATTACAGCACCTATTGTCATAAAGAGTTGTCATCCTATAATGACAATAATAATGACATATTTCCTATATGACTAGTAACTGGGGCAGCAGGGTTGATATCGTGTCTCTCTCTCTCTCTCTACGCACGCACACACATTTAAAATGTCTTTCCTCAAACATCATCTAAAAGCCTTTTTTATGCTTGATTTAAGTCAGCTACTCTGTGTGGTTTGTGTTTTCATGCAGTTTGTGGTAAAAATAGCAGGAAACAGTATCCCTATGTTGCACAATTCAATATTTAGGTAATAAGATGGCATCTTCATGTTAAGCTTGTGAATGCACACATGTATATATTGCTGTGTAAGACAGCATGGAGACTAGATCATTGTAAGTTACGAAACACAATGTCATGTCACAGTTTAAATGCACCGTTTTCAACTTCTGACATGCATGCTTTTTTAATAGACGTTGTGTTTTTTAGAAACACAAAGCAAAAAACTGCATGACAATCAATTGAGTAACTTAGAGTGAATGTGCACCATTCCTTTATAACAACAGCTAAATAATTATATTGTTGCAGCCTTGAATACACTTTAGATAATGGCCCTATTTAAATGTGTTAAGTGTATTTCCTCTTGACTGATGTGATTAATTTAAAAACACATATTCATATTGAGCAAAGGGCATGCTGCTGGGTCTATTCTAACTCAATAGCTGGCATCTTATAAAAAAAATAATACATGTGTTTTAGTTTGTTCTATTAAATTCATATACATTGTGTTTTGAATATGTGTTCTGTCAAAATTCCTGCTGTCATTGTATGCAAAATTAATAACAACTAATTCATCAAATTATATCGAGCTATTTCTCTGAATAAGAAGCAAGTAAAGTAGAGCAATGCTTTGGAATGCATTGAGAGGGGGATAAAAATCAATAATAAGCAATTTATTCCTACATATTGTGATAATTAGGTCCAAATTAATATTCATGGCCTAATATTTGAAATATAGCATTTTTATTTTTGGAAAGCTCCACTGCCTTCACAAAGAAATAGTAGAGCAAAGAAGTATTGGACTTCTTTGCTCTTACTATTCCCTGCTTTGACTTGAGGGCAACGGACAAAAAAATGACAAGCACAAGTAAAAGAAAAGTATCAGATGCAGTGGAGTGGAAAGCTCTCAGTAAAACGGAGGTAGTAACAGTAGTTAATACCCAGTTCATGAACACACAGAGAACACCTGAAAGGTAAAAAGGTAACATCTACAGTATAGACATGCACGCACGCACGCACGCACGCACGCACGCACACACGCACGCACGCACGCACGCACGCACGCACAACTGCAGTACGTTTTCAGATGTATCAGTGCAAGCAACTGTGTCAAGGTTGTTCACAAAGATTACACTTTCTGGGCAAACAGCTACCAAACAACTCCTGTCTAATCAAGTCTTTCAAATTAAAACAGCGTTTACCTTTTCGGGATAAGCCCCATAATTCAGTCTCTATTATAATAAATAGTAATAGTAAATCAGTCTATATTTTCTTCTGGAATATTGCACCATTTTAAATGTGATAAATATATGGTCATATATTTACAAAATGCTAATAATAACCAGTAATGATGACCTTTGTATGCACTGTAAACACGATTGTTTAGTTTTTCCGTGGAGTTGAGTTTTTAATCCGTCACACATGCAAAGACAGCCTGTATGTTTTGACATCTCATCACATGTTGTGTCTGTGTTTGTGTGTTTGTGTGTGTCACGAGATAGAAGGAGAGAGAGAGCTAGAAGAGGGAGAGATAGTAAGAGGGAATAAGAAAGACACATGGACATTTTTATTACCATAGTGAATAGCAGCGTTGCTGAGTTGCAGCCATGCAAGCCAGTACTCCCCCACGCCCCCCCCCAAAAAGAAAACTTGATGTGTTTGTGAAGGAGCAGCAACAATGGTTCTCTATGGTTGTTGTGAGCCTGATTCCTTACTGTAACATAAAGGCGGCTGTGTGTTGTGAGCCATATTTCCCCCGTCTCCCAGTGCAGCGCTACTGTTTTGCTTGGCAGTGTGTTCCTGATTTAAGTTGGGCATAGTGCTATAGTTTCACATCGTCTCGTCCCGGCGGGGACCAGAGAGCGCTCCTCCAGGTGGTCGTTAGCACCGTGAAACATGAAAAGACTCACACAGAGAGAGAGCCCCAGACTCACAGCTATAATGAGCAAACTGTACATTGATAATTATCACCCCCGGAACCACAAAGGAACCACAGAGAGTGCAGGGTGAATGTGTACAGAGAGACACATTGTAAAAAGACAGGTTTCAACACAGGAGTATACGCAGTACGCACCGTCATGAAAATAATCACACAAAACAGATATGGCTGAACCATGTATGAACTATGAAGCGGTGCTTTTAATTAGATCAAAACTCATAGGAGCTAAAGCGTATCCAATGTTACGAATAAAAGGAGACTGACACCTTATCAATCATGCTGTTCTTTCACCGGAAACCATAGACTAAAAAGTACTCTCTCTTTCTCACTCTCTCTCACTCTCTCTCACACACACACGCACGCACTCACACACACACACACGCGCACATCGCATGCACGGCGCACGGTGCACACACACACACACACACACACACACACACACACACACACACACACACACGGACAGACAGACAGACACTCTCTCTCTGTCTGTCTGTCTCTCTCTCTCTCTCACTGTCCAGAGGAATACCAGAACGCTTGCCACACAGTTGTCTCAGCAGAACGGTACAGAATGGTCTCTGCCTGGTATTCCTAAACGTAACCTCAATAAACTATGCCTATAACCCTAAACTTATTTATAATCTTATCCTCAGTAAAACAAATACAAGAATACAAGACCTGCCCCACCGAGCCCACACGCTCGCCCTAATTTCTTCCGCCGACCGCTCGGCGAGCGGTCGGCGGAAGAAATTAGGGCGAGCGTGGGCGAGCCTTCCAGTTACCGTCCAGAGGCAATAATTACAACTATCCAAACCAATAGGGGGTTATTTATAATAGAGGAATCTGATGACTTTTCTTATTTTTGTTATTTTAAGTTCCTTCCACAAAGTAAATGTGGAAGGAGAAGAGAAGTGTGAAGTGAGGGGCGCTCTTATCATCGTGCATTATCATACATTATCTTATTCCGGCCAATCATAATTTGCGTCCTCACTCTCACCTTCGTCATCAATGTTCTATAACGTAACATTTTACGTAATTTGACTATGATGTACACTATAACATAAAATTCTCCATTCATTGTCAATGGGAATTTAATGTTTGTGTAGGACATACAGTAGGAAGCTAAAATACAATACCTTATGCCGTGAAAAACAATAAGGCTTTCAATCCAGATCCCACTACACAGTAGACTCAGCGGCTACATGTACCATTTGTATCACTGCTCAGTCAATACGTGCCAGGTATAGGTTTAGTAATATCAGTCAAGAATGAACAAATTCATGAAAATAAGAAAGAAAAAATCTCATAATCTATATGTGAGGAAGACATTTAACAAAGGTTCTCTGTGTCTGCATCCATTTTTGCCTACATCAATGTTTTTGTGTGGAAGGATTTTTTTTCAGCCCTCTGCTATATCCAATATTATTATATAAATGCTGCCAGGCAGGCACACCTTAAATAATGGAATCACTTCATACTCTTCCCCAAGAGTTTGTAGGCTATAGTCGCGAATAACGCATCAAAAGTAGATCTGCGGCCTCATCAATCAGTCTGTCAGTGTCCTTTTCACACTTGTTCATAGATGAAAATTGCAGCACACACTCTTTTCAAAAGCCTAAATAATATATGATGCTGTATAGGATAGAGATTATATGGATCAGCAGACTTTGGCCACAGTCTGTCAGAACTTCAGATGATGCTGTCGGTCAAACTGAATTCATATCGTGTTAGACTCAGTTAAGGCTATGCTTAATTACCTGTCCCCTTAACAACACTTTACTTATCTCTCAACAATACCACAATGTTGGTATGAATCTTGTGAAAATGAATAATCACAATTCAGGAAAAAAAAACATACTACTACTACAATGTCAAATCTTCCTCGTGTGTACAAATGTAAGTGTACAAATGTAACCCAAGGGTCCATTTGTATAACCTGACGCTGCCAGATGAGGGCGGTATTGCGGAAACATATTCCCCAACACAACACTCATCTGGGATCTCTGACGGAGTTGAGCCCTGAGTCAGATCTGCTTCGTACCGAACCAATCAGCGTGAGCTAAAGGCGGGATGCGGATGTGACGGTATATAGACACGTCGATATGATTGGTTGTGTTTGCACGCCCACACGGTGATAGACAGACGCTCCCATCCAATCATCTACCATGTATCTTGAAAAAAAGGAACAGCCCCGTCAACGAATTTGCTTCCGCGATCCCAGATCCAAATAAGCTGTGAAACAAATTTGTGTAGCAAGCTTTTTGGATCTGGCAGCGTCAGGTTACCATTTGTACACTTCAGAGTTAAATTAACGACAGGATTCTATTGTGTTGATTGTTTGATACATGAATTCATTTAGTTTCAGTTTCAGTTCAGTAATAATAACATATGCTAATGCCTGCAGGCGCTGTATAGGGGGGGGGGGGGGGTGTGTGCATGTGCAGTGTGAGGGTCAGCCCCTCACAATCGCTCAGCGCGAGCAAGCAAGCGTGAGTACTCAGAGGACAGAGAGAGCTTGAACCTCTCCTCAGTCCCAGAGTTGAACACAGGTATCTGCTGATCTGCCCACTGCTCTCTCTCTGTCTCCTCTATTGAGGCATCAGCCTTGTTAGCAGGCTGTCAGGAGGAATCTAGGGCTTACCTGATCAATATAGCCCGGTCTGCCAGGCTCGCTGAGCTGCAGCCAGACATCACCGTGGCCTCAAAAGGCGCGGGCCTCTCCCGTGAGGCCTCTTCTTCACCTATTAGCCTGGGGACTGACATTGGGCTGACCTGAGTTCAGTGTAGCCCCCCAGGGTACGGGAGCTGCGTGCTCACATTGCTCAGTGATGCCGTTTGATGGTGGCTGTATTGCAGGAGGATAATTTATATTTCTCCGCTCCGCTAGCATGTTGGGGTACATTATCCTTCACTGAGGCAAGGGAGGCGAGGGAGAGGGGAAGAGAGGAAGGAGGGCGAGGGTTGCAGGCGCTGTGTGACAGCTCTGTAATGGGCTGCTGTACGTGGCTGTGTTAGCACACCCCTCCTGGAGAGAGAGAGAGAGCTCTCTGATGAATGACTGAGATCTGACCATGGGTCCAAACAGACGACAAAATACAGCGCCGTGCATTATAGACAGGCACGAAAAACGTGTTTATGATCGGGGAATGTATAGGCAGGCAGAGAGGGAGGTGGGGGGACAATGGAAGAACAAGAAAGTGTCAAAGAGAAAACACAATAAGACAGAGAGAGAGAGAGAGAGAGAGAGAGAGAGAGAGAGAGAGAGAGAGAGAGAGAGAGAGAGAGAGAGAGAGAGAGAGAGAGAGAAAGAACTGAACTGAACCTCAAACTGAGGCAGCAGGTTGGTGCCTTGTATGGTTTTCCTCCGCCATCGGTGTGTGTGAAGTACGGTCAATGTGAAGTACATATAGTGTAAAGCGCTTTAGAGAAAAGCACTATATAAATGCAGTCCATTTACCATTTAGAGGAGAGAAAGAGAGAGAGAGAAAGAAAGAGAGAGAGAGAGAGAGAGAGAGAGAGAGAGAGGGGGGGAGGGGAAATGAACAAGGCTGCCTCAAATTCGTCTTTCATTTTCATCTGCGGGTGTCTTTATCAACTCCGGAGGGAAGCGTCTACACTGATAATTTGCTGCTCAATTCCCTTCAATCCATTAGGGGATTTAAATGTTCATTAAGTTTAATAGAAGCCTAGCGAAGGTCTAATATGCTCTGATAAATGCAGGCAAAACTCGCCAACCTGCTCCAATTGCTCCGGCATCAGGGAGCCATACCAGTAATAAGGTCAACCAGACAAACTCTAAAGTTTCTGTCCAGTGCGCTTCATAAAAAGGACATCTCACTCCCGGAACGGGCTTGCTCAAATCCCCATCGCGACTCAAACGACACAGTGAGTGCTGGTCAGAGGGCACAATCTTGTAAAGTGCGTACTGGTGGTGCATAATGTGCACTGTGCAGTATAGGTCGGCTTTCGTGTTGTGGCAGGGAAGCCTGCTACTCAGGTATGATGTAGTGATCCCCAAACCCACAGTGATTCAGGTTGATGGATCTCCCCGAGAACTGTTTCCAGAAGGAAATAATGCATTTTACACCCCGTAATCTGTCCATAAATCACAGGCCTGATGTAATTAATATGAGGAAAGAGAGAGAGAGAGCGAGAGAGAGAGAGAGAGAGAGAGAGAGAGAGAGAGAGAGAGAGTGGAATAGATAATGCATCTTTCATCTTATGAAAATGTGCACGTGCAGGTGCAGGTGAATGAGCAAGCAAACATATACGCATACGCGCATGCGTGGAGGAATGTGCACAAGCGCGCGCTCGCACTCAACACAGTTATCTCTGAAAGTGATATTAATGCATGGTGCGCGTGGAGCATTGCTCTTAAGGGAACTAAAGCATTTATAGCATCATGATCTAACCTATATGGACACATGGGGGTGGGCTTTGGGAGAGAGAGGAAAGGCGATAGGGGAAAAAAACTGAAAAGAGTATAGGCTTAAATCAAATGAGACGAATTGTGTGACATAATGCTTAATATACAATGTCACACGACTAAATATAAATCAGTCTTAAAGGTTTGGAAAGTCAGTTTCGTCGTCTTGCATCAGCACCTGGCCTCTGAGTTACCTCTTATGGGCAATTTATACTTAGGTGCACATCAGTGCCGCACACTGAAAATAACAAAACGACAAGCTTGCAATGTATCACGCTGCGTCGCATTGCGAGCGTGTCGATTCTTCAGGCTTTAAATCAGGCTTTACTGGTGTCGTACGAAACAAACACATAGTTAGTAGGAAGCCTGACACTTTTCTATTTCAGGCTAAGCTTATATTGTTTGCCTTTTTCAACCCTGAGCAGTGGAAAAAGCCCCAAATTCATGAAACTATGTTTCATCACTCTGGCATGGCAGTGACAGTGGTACAGTAGCACTGTTGCAAAAAGGTTCCGGGTTCAAAACCTGATCTTTCTGTGCGGTTTGCAAGTGCTCCCTACGTTCATGTGGGTTTCCTCACACACTGAAAGACATGCATCCCCCGACTACAAGCTGAAGATTTACAAAACACTTACATTTAGTCTAATTACAGCTGAGTAATGCGCTCTGTTCGTGACAGAGATGCAATAAAGTGTGGCCCTGGAATGGCTATAGCCGCACTCCCACCAAAGCAACAACACAAAATGAACCCTAACCCCTGAGAATTGCTGCAATCTATTTTCATTAGCATTAGAATTTCAGAAAGAATGTTGCGGCTAGAGAGCGGCTAAAGGGTACAAGGTAGAATCTCTGTGACAGCAGGTACCTGTATATAGGATACTGTAGTGGTTCCCAAGGTGGGGTCCGGTGACCCCCAGGGGTCCTGGAGGGAGTTCCAGGGGGTCCCCAGCTAAATGATAGTTAGTAACCAAATGGACCCTTATGGGTCTGTAACTCTGAGATTGTATAAATGGAACCAAATGGACCCTAACATTTCCATTTGTACACTTTGTACACACAAAATTAACATTGATTTAACAATATAAATTGGGTCCCAGAGATAAAAAAGCCATTAAATGGGGGTCTGTAGACTAATATGCATGTCAAACTGGGGGTCTTTAACCCTCTAACACCCGCATTAATTTCTACTTGCAAAAAATAGATTTCAACCTTACTACTACTTTGTACTACTAGCACTGACACTAAAAAAGATGTTAAAAAAAATAAAAAAATAAAGTTTGATGAAAAATTTATAATAATTATATAATAATATAATAAATTAATAATTTACATTTGGGGGATATCTTTCACAATAATGAATAAAACATGTTCTAGACATTCTAATGATCACAAAAAAACATATGTTACAATTATTTTACCTACTTTTATTAGGGTAAAGGTCAAAAGTTTTAGGTTCCAATCATTTTTTATTTGTGTGAATTTCAGCCTCTGTGGGGGGTATTCATATGCAAATATCATGACTAATGGCATTGAATTGGCATTGCAATGAACATCACTGATGACATTCAGGTGAAAAAAGAACAGAAAAAAATAATAATAATTTAGTAATTAATTAAAATAAATTTGTTGCTAAAAAGCAACCCTGGGTGCTAGAGGGTTAAAATTAAATGGATTGAGAATCACTGCTAGAGCTAGAGACGGGGGTCTCTGGCATTCCAAATGGGGGTCCGCGGGCTAATTAGTGTCAATTTGGGGGTCCTTGACATGAAACAGTTTGGGAACCACTGGGGATACAGTACAACGTACAGTACAGATACAGTACAACGTCTTGCTTCGGAACATCTAGGACAAGATGGAAACAGGCTCTCGTCACTATGTTAATTCAACAAAGCAACAACTACGATTTTCCAAACTGCTAGATATATTTTTTTTATAATAATAAGCATGCAAGAGGAAGAAACCCAGGCGTCTTGGGCCCATTGTTCTCTCCCTGTGCTGTTTAATATCAGTCACAACCAGTCCTAATAGCGTGGAGCACCATGCCGTTGTGTCACCGTGTCACTGCATGGACAGCTGGTGGCTGCGTGAGTGGGATCAGTCATGCAGGCACATGGCATCAGGATGTTACTGTGCCTGGATGCGCACGCACGCACGCAACATGCACGCACGCACGCACGCACGCAACATGCACGCTCGCACGCACGCTCGCACGCTCGCACGCTCGCACGCACGCACGCACGCACACACGCAACATGCAGCTCCTTTACAATTCCCTCCTGTTGTGGTCTCCTGATGAACAGTAGATGTTTTTTCATGCCAATTTAGAAGGAAACCAGTCATACAAAATGTTTAATGGATGGCGTGACATTTTGGTGGCAGGTTCATCAGGTCTGGAGCAATAAAACCACTTACAATTAAAGGACAATTTTGTATTTTTTCATCAGTGTTAGTTTTTTTTCTTCCTTTCTTTCGTTTTTTTTCAATAATATTTTTTATTGATTTTTACATTTTATGACAATGACCCTTTCTTTCGTTTGAATGATTTTAGCTAATTTTGACTGGGTGGGCAGGGGCATTCGAACAAGTTTTTGTTTCAAAAGTGTACGGCGATTTCTTTATTTCTTTATTATTATTTACTCCTACTATACCCCAGGAAATGTCATCTGTCCACAAAAGATCACGGGATCTATTGAATGTGAAGGGGGAGGTGACAAATTGACATATTGAGCCTATATGACACACAGGGCTGTATTTTGCGTGTCTTAAGTACCAGGTCTTATTACTTAACTTAAGACCTGGCGGTGTGGTCAATGCTCTTTGGCCACTCAGAATAGCCAAATGGCAGGTCTTAAGTTAAGTAATAAGACCTGGTAATTAAGACACGCAAAATACAGCCCACAGTATGGCAGTCTAGTAGGACTATAGTAAATAATAATAATAAAGAAATCGCTGTAAAACTTTGTAAAAAATGTTTTAGCCACTGTCAAAAATAGCTAAAATTGTTGAAATTAAAGAAAAATGAACACTCATCTTTTACTTAACAACCTAAAAGATTAACCTTGGTTTGAAAAACACAACAAAAACAAAGTTGCCCTTTAAAGTGTCAGTGCGGAAATGATGAAATTTGAAATAGAGACATCAGTGCATGCCGGTAGTACCAGGTCTGAATCAATCTGACAGTGAGGTGCAAAAGAAATGAAGAATAACACTTGGTTTATTTATTAAAGAGGTGTGCGGCTTTGGGAGATTGGCACGTATGGAAGGTGAGAGATCTTCCAGGCTGAAAGTTTGATAACTGTATTGATGCAATATCACTGTCATTACTTTGGTGCTTTCCCACTGCTGCTGCTGGCTTGACTCAACTCGACTAGTTGCTTTTGGTAACAGCCAGGTACTCTGTTTTCTACTGCAGACTGAACTCTTTCAGTGAATAGAGACAATCAAGTCTCTGTGTAGAGACATCTAAAGAACAATGGCGACTGGTCTGGAAATGATCTCTATCATATTATTACTACAATCGTCTTAATTCCACACCCAGTTGCAATATTCAGTCGGTATTCGGTCAGTAAGTCATTGGCCCGAATGCAACGCCGTTAGTTGCGTATTATTAGTTGCTAATAATTACCCATTTACTGTATCTCTTTGTAGTCTGCCACAGTAATTTCTGTATTGCATTACTTTGAGAGCTGAGCCGTGTTAATATAATATTTCCGTCATTTTTGTGTCATGTACATCACAAATAAATCTTTATTAACCACGTTATGGTCTTACAATGACTTTATAAACGACAGCTCCGCTATAGGGCTGGTCACGACTCACGTGGTGCAGGAACAATATTTGATTCAGTTATTTCTGGCCGCGTCCTGCCAACTGCAATGAAGACAGGTCACAGAATCAGACGACACACATTTGGTGTCGATACCATTTCCGGGCACTTATTTACACAACATTTGGTTCCCTATCAAATTCAGTTTACTTCCAATGGCATTTTCAACCTTCTATGTAGACAGAGAGGGGGAGCCGCTGTTCAGACCGTGTTCATAGAGTTATAATATGTCGTGTGTTTGTTTTCCATTGGAAGAGCTGTGTTGGGTAGCGTAATGTTGCACATGCATCAGCACGCAACACCGGGCTTGTGTGTGCATGTGCGTACGTGTGCCGCGGCAACAATGTGTGTGTGTGTTGCTCAATATTCATGTCACATTTACAATGGCTAGCTTAAAGGTTTGTTAACAGTATTCAATATATGCGATTATAAGAGAGTCCGTCATGATGCAATGACACTATATTCTTTCTGACAAATCAGCAGAGTTTTCACGTCACCTTTTACAGAGGTCAGAGGTGATACCAAAAGATTTACTACTTTTGACGTTTGGAAGTAAACTACTGTAGCGCCGAGTTGAGCAGCTACCATGCAGTGGAGTGCCAATATCTTGACATATCTCTCTCTCTCTCTCTCTCTCTCTCTCTCTCTCTCTCCAGCTCTCACTAGACCAGGTAACCTCTGTCTGAACCTTGTTTCGACCATAAATCAATAAGGGCTGAGGCATTTGGTTGGTAGGACCACCGTGAGTCAGGGGCCGTGCTCTATGAGTGTAGGTGCTGGTAACACGTCGACCCATACCTCTGTGTCGACAATATCAGCTACCCAAAATAACCATCTGTTTTCTTACTCTATACCCTATCTTTCAATTCGTGCCTGTTCCTTCTCCCTCCTCTGCCTCTCATTTTGTCTTTCCTCTCCTTCCTCTCCATCTTTTTCCGTTCCTCATCACCACTCCTCTTTTACCCGCACTATAAATAGTTCTGCATAGCTCTCCTCCGGTGCTTCCACAGCTCTCTGGAGGTGGTCCCTAGGGGGCCGGGCGGGCCTGGGCAGCAGTACACCCAGCTATGTGCTGCTGTCCCTGGGGGAGAGACGGAGCCTTGCATGGCCCTGAGCATTCTCCCACCCTCCATCATGCAGCAAACATATTGCCTTGCAGTGCTACACAAAGCAGGGTCTCATACCTGAGCACCTGCTAAAATAAGATATGGAGGGGATTGTGCTGGTGCCCGCTGGCCAGGGTTTGCAGATTGACAGGCAGCGAGACGGGGAGTACAATTAGTTGTTTTGTTGGCTGACAGCTCTGGTAAACTCATACACAATAAAAATATGGAGTGTTCATTAAACATAGCCGTACTGGGGAGAATTGACCTGTAAGGGAATTTACTGACCATATCGTATGACTCCAGAGGAATTGTTATTGATAAGAAAACGTAGTAATAGTAGATTTTACTGTAACATAGAAGTTAAACATATTTTTACTGGTTCAAATTACACACAGATTTGTTACAATTATCCACATTTAATAAGAGAGCAGACATAGGATATCATGCTGTGTCTGTGTGCTTTGGCTATAGCCTGCTGGGACTATTAACCCCTTAAAGACCTCCAGGGAATTTGGGAGGGGAGAGAAGATGAAAAAGTCGTGGATGAAAACCAAAGGATTTAGGGACATCAGAGTTCTCTTCTCTCTCTCTCTCTCTCTCTCTCTCTCTCTCTCTCTCTCTCTCTCTCTCCTGTCGTTTTTCTTTCCATGTAAGCCTCAGCACCAAGGACAAAAAGCTTACACCACCATTGAACCATTGGGGAGGAAGGGGAGGGATGGGGTTCTCCAGGGTGAAAAACGTATGGGAGCGACGCGAGAGGGACGAGTGGAGGAGGGGCATGGGGAAGGTTAGTGTGGGTTTAGAAGTTTAAAAAAAAGCGGAGAGTAGGATGGGAAGGTGATTTCTCAGAAGAATATTCATTTAAAAAGCAATGTTACTCTTATCAGCTGACGAGGAGGTACAGTACAGAGTGATTTACCGACTTGGTTGAAGTTTAATTTTCATCCTGGTTTTGTAATGCACAGTATAGCTGGCAGGAATGTGATATGGCAATTGTTAGCATTTCAAAGCAGTGACTAAACGTAAACAAAGTTTATCAACCAAACAAATAGAACATACATTGATGCACAAGGAATGTTCCAGAGCACTATTGAAAATGTAAATGCGCAATTGACAGTATCAATAAATATCTGCTTCATTGTAACAGTTGGAAAAGATGCTTTGCTAGTTGCACACGGGTAATCATGGTTGATGTAAATGCGCAGGATGATATTTAGCCACAGCAAAGTTGATATTAAAATGTAATACAAACTTTGGTGTGGCTTAATATCCTTCCAAGATAATACATATTTATTAATGAAATGCTTATTATCATCATATTCTATGACATATCACTATCATGCTTACCATCAACGAGGGCTGACTGACTGAAAAGGTAATTCGTTGTAATTAAACACTGACTTCTTGTGGAGGAGAATCTGCTGAACATCACCCGTGGCTTGCAGTGGGTGTTTAAGTTTAAATCTCATGAATATGGAAATTAAAAAGTGAACTTGCAAAACCGAACCACGCCGAGGGGCAAATTCATCAAGGTACTATAAATAGCAGTGTTTGCGATGACACAGCTATAGCCCACTGCCACACAAGAGCAACCCAGATTCGGCTCAAACAAGGGATTAAATTCATTCCGCTCCTATGCCACTAAAATGTGGAATGCAACAGCTATTAAGACATGTGAATCCCTTGACTCCTTCAAAACCGCTCTCAAACAGCACGTTGGCTACAATTCGAAACTGGCCCCTGTAAATTAAGTCTGAGTCACCCCCCCCCCCCCACACACACACACACACACACACACACACACACACACACACACACACACACACACACACACACACACACCCCTTTCTCCCCATACTGTACATGTTTTTCCCTTTTTTACTTTATTTATATGATGATCTCCTGTTTCTTTTTATAGAAGGGTATGTTTGTCTTTAAATGTTCTGATGAAATGAAAAAGGTGGACCCTGTTGTAAACAAGTCTCAGTGCTTAATCATGGTTCGTCCACAAAGTAACAGTTTTTGTGTTGACTTGTGCTTTCATTTGAAATGTTAAATATAATGGGTAATCACCTCATTCAGCCAAAACAGTAATGCAAGTGATTGAGTGACTGTTACCAATAGAGCCGCAAGCTAATTTACAATAACTTGTAAGTTAGCAGTCTAATGTAGTTAGACTTATCATTTACTAATGGACTCTAGCTTGCTTTTCATTTCATAGACCTTAGTTACCACACACTATAATTATTGTTTCATGCTCAGGGGTGCTGTAAGAGAGAAAACCCTGAATGATTCACTCCTGGGCTGCTGGAAGCTGGAACACAAAAGAAATACCAGCCTAAAATACTGGCATCGGTGAAATAGGCATTGGACCTATTTCAGGACGTTTCAGCTTTGTGCCACAATGTTTTGCTAATAGAGACTGAGTAGCATTCTGCCACATAAAGCTACTTTGAGAGACATGTTTACAAGCGACACCGTGCCAATAAACACAATGATTACATTTACACTACTTAATCCTGCTTAGTATACATTTAAGCTAAAATGTATACTGTAATTATAATTGGGATAATTTAACAGAAACAATATTAAGTTATCTCAATGAGGGAGAAAAAAAACTAATACAATACAAAAACAGTGAATAGACATAGACGGAACAAGGGGAGACATGGGGACAATAGGCTCTACTGTAGTGTGGACTAAACAAACATTTGAAACATGCTTGCTTGTATATGGGTGATAGCTTTTATGGGTTGATGGAGGGCATCAGTTCTCAAACTGCAGTAGGTTTATCATGGTGGCTGCCTCTTAGCCATGGTTCATAGCATCAGAGTTCTCCTTAACACTATGTTAACACTATGTTAAGGAGACTATGCGACTATTTTCCTCATTGCCCCGTTTGCACGATGTCTAAACTAAAAAAACTAAAAAAACAATATGCTTTCGCCACTCACCAAAACAGAGACGCTTTTAAGGTCCTTACAGACAGTGAGTGTGATGAATATAATCAAAGCAAAAATGTGTTGATTAACTATTGGTGATGCCACCTTCATACAGGTTGGTGCTTTTATTTGCAATAAAATATGACATAGTTCCGACAAATATATCCATCGCTTTATTCCCATAAATATTATACAATTATTATTACCGCTATATAAAATATTCATGTTCTAAGCTTACATGGAGCGAACGATAAAAGGACTAGGATTGAAGAAAGCTACAAAAAACAATAAGTTAAGTACTGTAAGTTGCAAATAATGATTTAGGGCCCTGACTTTTGTGAAATTATTGGTCCTGGGTGGGTGGATGTGTTTGCTACTTTGCTTATTTACTTTTGTTGTGTTAGTTTTTAGTTGTGTATGTGTGGGAGTATATGTATCTTGCTATTGTTTATTTATTCATTTTATCCATGATAAATCTTTTCATCTTTTCAAGCAATGGAGCTCCCTGCACTTCCCGAGTTGATAACTAGTCTTAAATGCATTTATTTTAAACACAATTTTGTGTTACTGTATAGTTTGACAATTAAAATTAATTAAATGAATCAATATATTTTTTTAATCAGCTTTTAATATCGGCTATCGGTCGTTCCATCTAAAAACATTAAATCAAGCTGTGATCAAAACAAGGTGAACTGAAGTAGCCCGAGTCCACAATTATAGCCTGCAACACCTCTTGCCAAAGCACAGGAAGCCTTGTATTGTGCCAGCCTCCACATACAGTAGTGACAGCCAGTAATAAAGCACACACAATTTTCTCTATACTGTTATCCAAAGAGAAGACACGCATCGTGTGCAGGGGGGAGAAGGCTGTTATCCAAAGAGAAGACAGGGGGGAGAAGGCTGCCGAACAGCTACATCTGAACACTGGATCAAGCTCCAAAACTGTACAAATTACACCATAGAAAGTGACGTTTCAAGCCTCATAATTGATAATTGATTATCCCTTCATCGGACAATCAATTATTTTCCCCCAATTTATTTTGGCGCTTATTCCAGTGTTTTTTGGATTCTTTCTGACTTCTGTCCTGCACCTGCCTTCTTATTGTCTCCACCAGGCCGAAGGCATGGGGAGAGAGTATGTTTTGCACTCCGTCCGTCCGTCCGTGTGTGTGTGTGTGTGTGTGTGTGTGTGTGTGTCTCCGTCCGTCCGGCTGTGTAGGCCTACAGCTAATTTCCAGCACCGTTATCAAGGTCGATGCCACATTTTGCACACACGCCCTAGATGCCAACAATGAACCTCTGCCCCAAATTTTACAAACGGCCTGTTATAGCGCCACCAGGAGGCCGACTTTTGTAAAAACACATTTTTGGATATTACTCCTCCAGATTTTGTCCAAAAATCCCACAAATCGTTACACAGTATCTCTATAGTCATGTGTTCAAGACGGATCTGTCCGATATTTCATATTCCATCCTAATTGGCTAACATTGGCTTTCAAAGTTTGCAGGATTGACCTGTTTTGAACAAAAATCTTTCACAGACTTTCCTACTAGGCTGAGGAATATATCCCACCCTTTTCACATTGGCCTGTTATAGCGCCACCTACAGGTGTATTTTTGCAAAACACATTTTTGGAACAAAATGCCTCAAATCATCCAATTGCCATCCAAGAAAAAAAATGCACCCTTTTCACATTGGCCTATTATAGCGCCACCAGGAGGCCACAACCTGACCTGCCCTGGTGGAGACCTGTGCCCGAGGGGCACTTTATCTAGTTTGTTTATGTGCTGAACAGTTAACCGCAGGCCTATTCTGGGGTGAACAATGGAGGGGGGAAAAGCATATTGCAACACATTGTGACCTTAAAGACGGAGTGAAATGAAAAATATGTTTTTCACACTTTTAGAGCATATCTGTGGTCATCATATGGGTTTGAACGATGACATGTAGAGGGCAGGCCTGAAAGAATCTTGATTTAAATCACCTGCTTTATTCCCATTGCTGCAGTTCCTCCAAACACAGCTGGTTTTGATTACAGAACTACTCATTCTCATTCAAGATGACATCCATTTACTCATTTTAAACTTAATCAGCACGCTAAAATATCTGAAAACATTATAGGTTAGAAATAAGCCACCTAGCTCTGCAAGTCTATGACTAAACAAACACACTCCACGCATCGCAGAAGTAGTGGAGCTACGTCCCATAGCCTGAAGGGAAGCAATGCAACCAGGCTCTGATTGGCTCAGAAACGCACAGCCTTCCGTTTCAAACTTCAAAATAGAATGAAAATAAAAAAGCCATTGCACCCCATCTTTAATGTAGATTGTCTATTTTTTGGTGAAGCGATTTGGTGTAGATGGAAAAAGGAGGGGACTAGTAAAAAGTATTTACTGTAGGGTTAAAGTGGTTAAAGTTAGTGCCATTTAGTTTTAAACAGCACTGTATTGGTGCCATGGCAGTTGACAAAATCCCACACTATTATTCCATCTTTATAAGTAAGTAACTAGTAAGTTCTAGTTACCAATATGCTGTCCAATGCTGAACATTGTTTGTAGTTAGCCTGGCCCTAACCAGCAGGTTGTTGAAAAACAGCTGTCGTTCTCTCTCTCTCTCTCTTTCTCTCTGTGCGTGTGTGTGTGTGTGTGTGTGTGTGTGTGTGTGTGTGCGCGTGCACGCATATGTGTGTGTGTGTGTGTGTGTGTGTGTGTGTGTGGTAATTTGTATAGTTTGGTTGTTATATTTTCATCATTCATTTTTCATTATCTTCCTCTATTAAACTGGAGGGTTTCAGACTGGAGATTGATGTAACAGCTTTGTAAGTTTGTGGAATTGGAGAAATAAATCATTCCCAATTGTGTACGACAAAGTGTCATTTTGAACGACACACAGAAGTTGTGTGATGCCTTTTTGTTTCTAGGTGCTAAAATGCAATATTTTTTGTTAAATGTAAAATGAACCACTATACTAGTATTAGTTAAACTAATAGTATTAGTAACTAATAGCCCAGTCCTTCCTTCGCATCCACACTATATTTTCTCCACAGTCATGAACATTTTACTGAAATGACCTGAATAATCAATCAGCTGAAGCACATTGCACTGCTAAGAAGTCATTGCCTTTTTAAATTCAGTTCGATAAATCTTGGACTATAAATCAATGCTCACTTGTATTAACACGTGTATTAACTTCAGACAAGTTTAAAGTCTCTGCCAGTCGATTGTTACATACCTTGTTCCTTTGTCAAAAACATTTGAACTGTGAAGAAAAGGCTTTGACACGGTTTGACAAATTAGAGTGTTTTGTAAATGATGTCTCTATGCTACAGTAGGTCCTAATGCGCGCAATTTGATGGGCGCACTAATCGATTTACAGAAAAGGGTTTGCCTTATAGGGTATAGTTATCCAGCTAATATTTCCTCATTATTCTGCATCAATACTCTCTGCAGACAGAGTTATTATTTTAACAATGCACATCCCCAGCAGTGTCATTTGAGCCATGATTTATTTATTTGCACAATGGCAGAACAATAAAACAAGGTACAGGAGGACAAGATGCATGAAATGACTTGGAGTGGAAGTCAAAAATAGACGGCAATGTTGAAATAGGCTATTGTGCGTGCGCACGCGCGCGCGTGTGTGTGTGTGTGTGTGTGTGTGTGTATGTGTGTGTTGAAGGAGTGAAGGAGAAGTGTGGAAGAAGAGGAGAATTTGGGTAGTGTAGCAAAAAGGTTGCACTAATATTTTAGAAATAGGTCAACAATACAAATGACGTTAGTTTTGTGGATTAATTTACTTGCATGGGCCCCTGTGCCCCCAAGCCCCCAGTGAGGCTCTCCAGCACTCAGCCCTAGTGGTTGGAGCGTGAACTGCAGGCGGACCCGTGGATTCATGACGAGTCAAAGTCAAAGTCAAAGTCATACGAAAGGAAACCCTGTGCAGCTGGGCTTTAACATTGAGCGCTCGGTTGCACTTCCACATTTGCCAACCAACATTTGGTTGGCAAATGCGGAAGCAAAGCGTTCTTTCCGGGTGCTTCAAAACGCCACTGAGCAACTTCCACTGAAATGAATAGCGTCTCTATCCTTTTATTACTCTATGTGTGCCCCCCACAAAATGAACGGAACTACTTAATATTTCACCAAACCAGAGCAGAACTCCCACCACGGGACTCGGGCAATCAATTAATACAGTTGTAACCACTATATTAATGGCAAGTATTTCATACAGCTTAAGTTAAAAAAGATCTGAACTATCCCTTTAAGTAGGACATTGATTTACAAAAAAGTTGACTTTCACCAAGAGGGCATTGGCCAGATGTGGTCTCTGGGCGCTTCCCGGTGCCTGCCCACTGTTCCTAATAGTTAAAATGGGTCAAATGCAGAGGATGATTTGTCCCATGGGGATCAATAAAGTGTAACTTAGCAGCTTGCTTATGTTTTCAGATGATGATGAGCTATATCTATTTACAAATATTGTATATATTTTAAACATTTTAATGTTTCCGATGGGCCAAATGTATGACCTTTTAAGTAAAACCCTCTAAAAAAAAGAGTCTCTGTGACACATCTATAGGGGCCATAATCTGCATTCAAAGATGTTCCTAGAAGCTTTGTCATTGGTCGGAAAAAGAAACCCGGTCAAAATGACTAACCAATCAGGAAGTAGACAAACAAATCGACTAATGACAAGGCTTCTAGGAAAATCTTTGAATGCAGATTGCAGCCCCTAGATGTGTCACAGAGACAACAACATCGCTGGCTGTCTGAATACAAAAAAGAAGGAAAAAAAGGTCATTAAAATGTTGATATAAAATTATTATTGCTTATAGCAGCTTTAAGTAGATTTGAATATAAAGTTATATTTTGCATTGTACTAGGCATTTCAATACTGTATGTTTTGCTGTTCTCTCCAGCTGTCAGCCTGAGATTGTTTTAAAAGTTTTTTTGTTTTGTTTTTTTATTTGAATTAAATAATGTATAGCTTCTTGTCTTCAATCTGTAAGCTATTGCAATGCTTTGATTGCCTTGATACAAAAGATCTCCAAAGCTCAGCAGAAATAATGTAGACACATATATAAAAGATAAAATAAACTGAAACTACAGTGTTATATACAGCAGGATAGGAAGAGCAGAACAATTTGTTCTTGTAAGCAATATAATCTCCCAGGCAGCATCCAGCTAGGGAGCTTTGCCAACTGGGGCCTGGTCTTAAACTGAGACTGTTGAGGGGCTAGTGAGGTGAGAAATGGGCAATCCAGTCAATCATACTTTGGTTTGTTTTTGTAGTCCACTGTCACTACTCTAGGAAACATATTTCAACTTCACAAAGTTTATTTGGAAATGTATACAAGTAGATTACTACACAATTAGTAAATTAAATTAATTGGAAGAAATGTTGTCTGAAGGGATGTTATTCCCCCAATTCAAATGAAGCTACAGTAGTAAAAAAAAACTAAGTACCATAATTCAATTAAATTAACAGTTCTACAAGCACCATTTATTTGATAATGGAAATAATAACAGATTATGATTTATAATCATGTACAGTAGTTGGCTTCCCCAACATAAAAATGTTCTGCAACCAGACTGGGAGTGGACTTTTGCCATAAACATTTTCCTGCACACTAACATGATACCTTGTGTAGGTCTGCAAATTTACACAGATGTTTGGTCGCTTGGGTGGCATGTGTGATTCTGATGATCATGCATAATTTATCTCATAAATTATTTGTGGAAAAAATGTACATCTTTGCAGTGGAAAGTTTGTGACAATGAAGCTAAGATATGTAATGACCGGATTTAGAACAACTTTAAATGAAACACATTGAACATGTTTCTCACCGTCCGTTGATTCTTCAGGATCATTTGTTTATTTTTGGAATACAGTTCTTATTTGACACGATCTATGGGAATTCAGAAGGGGGGGGGGTGTGTGATGCAGGTACTGTAAGAATAGGATTGTGTAAATTATGTCAGCTATAGCAGGGGTTCTATAGCAGGGGTTCTATAGCAGCCAACGTTTTTACCGGTCTCGTGAAAATGAAATTAATTTGGGGACCCCCCCCCCCCCCCAAAAGAGGTTCTATAGGGGTCACCTTTTGGAGAGCATGAATGTGCACAGCAAATTACATGGCAAGTGCATGGATAGATGTTTATACGTAATACCTTCTACTTTATAGAAGGTACCTCGTCCTTGCGTGCATGCATCCGCCTGGGTGACGGCGGACTGCTGGGCGAGCACTGGCGCTTTGGCATGGGGGTCAGATTAGTCTCGCGTTATAACCAGACTGATTTCCAAACGCTTCATCCTACAGTCTGGGCCAACGGAAGAGCTGTCATGAGTAAACTATATAAAGCGGAAGTGGGGCTCCACTTCCGTTTCGTCTTTCCAGTCGCTCACATTTATCCTATAATTTAAATAGAAAACATCTAAGCATATATAGCTTGCTGCTTAGCAGAAAAGGAAAACAAATATATTTTTGTGAACGGAAATGGCAGCTTCTCATGGGGGCTATAGGTCCAGACTCTTCTCATGGGGGCTACAGGTCCAGACTCCAGCATTCGGAGATTGTGGAATAGTTGTCTGGCTACGCGAGACTAGGGTCAGATCAACAAATGGAATGAATGATGTACTGGCCATATATGGAGCGTGTCTTGAGTGTACAGGGTTTGATGAGGTCAGATCAACAATTTGAATGTCAGAACAGGTTAGCTCCATAATGTATGGAGATCTAAAGGTGGCAGCAGGGGCAGTGTCTTGAATGTATACAGGGTTTGATGAGGGCCCATATATAATACCCTATATGGTGGTGTGTTGTGTCATGAGGTGTCATCGACTGACGGCCATATGGTGGCGTGACGGACGGACTGACTGGTTTTGCAGGTTTTTGTAGTAATCTGCGACCTACAGTACGGTCGCAATTACTATCTTTTATGTTTTGTCATGTTTCTTTTCTTTTTTTCCTTTTTTCCCTTTGATGCGCACTTTGAGTCCACCGTACACCTGTTATAGGCTATTAAATGTGCTGCTACAGTATATAAATCAACTTCAATTAATGTCCCTTAATAGACCAATTCTACGCCTAAAATCGGTGTGGAAATTGAAACATCAATAATTGATGTTTCAATTTCCTCCTTGAACAAACGGACATAAATATTTGTAATGTGACATAGACACTAATTATTAGTCACGTTAAAAGTATTTATGTCCGTTTGTTTTGTTTAGCTTTATAATACTGTCTGAAAAGCTGCAGCTGAGAGGCTTTGGTCTGCAATGGAACAGATCCATGAATGTATAGTGTATTAGTGAATGTAACAGGCTCTTGTAACTGCATGGCGAAGGGGATATTGTTGTTAGGCTGCAGAAGAAACGCAGAGGGTCCGGAGAGAGGAGAGACATGCAACACAAGACGATGTTCATATTTGAACCAGGGTCCTGGCGCTCACTAGAAACATGAAGGACTGTGCACTAACTTGCTGATCGCCACCAGGCTCCACATGGAGGGAGGTGTTGATGAGATAATTACACAGCTGTCACATCTCTGTCTAATAGATGCATGCAAATGTATGCATATGTTATCCCATGCATGCTGTTTTTTCTATTGCGTGCACATGTGAAAGCTCATGCGTGTGTGTGTGTGTGTGTGTGTGTGTGTGTGTGTGTGTGTGTGTGTGTGTGTGTGTGAACGTAATTAAAATTAAGCTAAAAACTAGAACTAGGTGTGAAAAAAACCTAAAAACTTTATATTAGAAAAAAACCTAAAAACTCACTGAAACATTGTGTACTTAGAAAACTGACTAAACTAATATAAAAAAAAACATACAGAAAATGGTATCAGTTGTCTTTACAAACTGTTTGTATTATTACCCACATATAATAACCAGTAATAACCTGAGGGCGAGAAGCGACCTTGCACACATCACATGCACACATCTGCCTGGGTGACAGCAGACTATGGGCGAGCGCTGGTGCTTTGGAATGGGGGGTCAGATCAACATATCCACCTGGTGACAGCAGACTGCTGGGAGAACGCTGGCGCTTTTGCATGGAGGGGTCAGATCAACATAATGGAAAGAATTCTGTACTGGCCATATATGGAGCGTGTCTTGTGTGAACAGGGTTTGATGAGGTCAGATCAACATTATGGAATGTCAGAAAAGGTCAGCTCCATATATGGAGATCTAAGGGTGGCAGCGGGGGCAGTATCTTGAGTGTACAGGGTTTGATGAGGGCCCAGGTAAGAATGGATGGGGAAGGATCAACATATGGAATTTCAGAACAGGTTCTGACATATATCCATATATGGAGATCTAAGGGTTTGAGGTCAGATGTAGAGTTGCTGGCCAGTTGCTGGCCAATATATAAAAAGGTCCATATATGGGCATCCCCAGACGATGCTCTAATACAATCCCTGTTATGCCCATATATGGAGATCCCTGATGTCATCAATATTTAGCCCATATATGGGAATGTCAATATAGGGCCATATTGTCACAGTCTCCAGTGTGGTTGCCGCGAGGCAAGTCACACTTGCAAATGAACCAAGTTGGTACAACACATGGTCCATATATGTGGAGCTGGCTATCATCTCCTGGATCTCCCCACCCCATGACATGTACAGCTGTGTTTGGGGCATAAATGAGTCTTTGAATGTGCTCTCTATTGAGGCCTTTTCATTGCTCATTGCAGTGTTGTTGTGCTGCTTGCTAGTCGTTCCAGCGGCTGCAGGCTAGCTCTCCTACAGTACCTGCAACTCAGCTCATAACTCTCCCCTGCTGTCTGCAGACATGCAGCCCTTCAACCTGCCATGGCCGGCGCTGGGGGCGAGAGGCTCTCTCTGTGCACGCGCATGCGTCTGCGTGTTCGTGTGTATAGTATGTTTGTGTGCACGTATACAGTAGGTGTGTGTCACAGTGGGATTTGAGCTTTGATACTCGCTGTAGACAGGAGCATGAGGCCACATCATGTCCAGTCACAGGAGATGTGCATGCCAAACTAATGGCAGAGGGAAAAGTTGACCGTTGCCCTGGGAAATATGTAGCATGTCTTTCACTGAGGGAAAAAGGTCTGCTTTTTTTCATTTGCTGCTTTCTGCGATAGGGGGGGGGGGGTATGGAGCCGGGCACACGGAAGAGGGATGGAGGGAGGTTTGGTAGCAGTATAGTGGATGTGGCGGGTCTGTGTTTCTGTTCAGAAAATGCAGTGGGGGAAAAAATGAACAAACTCAATTTCAAGCACAGCATCCTTGTGGAGAAATACTGTACACCGACCAACCTACCCACCCCCAAGCAAAGGGTTTAACCACCTCACTGCCACGGGCAGCATTCACAGCAGCAAATTAATCAGCCATTAGAGCTAGTTTATTTTAAAAAGGTGCCATCAAGGTCAGGCGACAATTCTAGTAAATTGAAACGCGTAGGTGCTAAGCCCATTCATAAAAAGGCTTTTATACTTTAGCAAAACGATCTTTGTATCTTATTGATCATAAAGCAAAGTACAAGTGTAAAACATTTTGGTCTTATGATTATGTCCTTGAATCGAAACCGGATTTTTCTTTTCTAGCAGAATGTGTGTTTTGGTCACATTTTAGAAGAATCTAAAACGCACTTCAGAAAATACGCGCAGATGTGAATGTGAACTCAAGACATGTTTAACTATATATACGCACACATGTAAGCTGCACTTCTGTTTTGTACATGAAACTGTTATACCGGAAGTATTTTAAATAGTAAAGTTTTAGTGTACTGAGCATACGATGGGTACATGACATGTATTATACTGTGAGAGTTGTGTTGTATTTATTTGAGTGGTGAACCACTCGTGTGTGGCTGGGTGCCTGGGTATGAGCACGAAAATAGCATGGTTGTTTCTCACCACATGTGCGCAACCTAACACACACACAAACGCACATAGGAAGGATTGCCATTACATTAACTGTATATATGGTGATTTCGGGTGTGCCAGTACAGTGAGTACAGTAGAGGGTACAGTAGAGGGACCCCCACACGGTAACTCTGTCATTTCTCAACCGTTTCGGACTCGGGGCGGCTCGCCGGAATCGGGTCGGCACCCTGGGTGCGCTCCTGTGGGTCTGGAATCCCCCCCCCCCGGGGACCCCCACACGGAGTTGCACCACTTACTTGCAATATATATGATAGTAAGAAAGAAACTATGTTTCAGTCATTAGACCTTGATCAGGTAAATGTGGGGAGAAGAACTGAAAGAGAATCGCTGAGCCCAAAAATGGCATTCACACAGGAAAGACTGAAGACTAGTCTTTCTTTAGTCTTTATAGCAAGCATTGTAAAGACTAAAGAGCACCAGGGATATAACCCGGACTCACTCAGGGCAGTAGCTAGAGGCCATAGTGTCTAAGAGGGGTGGAGATAAACTTAAGAAACCATCACAATTAGAGGCCATTATCAGTCCAGAGTCACAAGTTTCATTGCTCGCGAAATCCCAGGCCAAAACAGCTATTTTCAGCATCAGTCTGAGAGAGGTAGAGTGTGTGTGTGTGTGTGTGTGTGTGTGTGTGTGTGTGTGTGTGTGTGTGTGTGCGCGCGTGCGTGCATGTGAGAGAGAGCGAGAGACAGAGCGATAGAGAGAGCAAGCGCAACTTGCAGACACGATGAATGCACTTATGTCTTACACTCTGGAATGCACTAATTTCTGGTGAAAGAATGCCACGATATACAAAGACAGATGTTCAATTATTCAGAATCATCATGGTGGTCGAATGTAGTTTCTGTAGTGAGTTTTGTGCCCATACCCGGTATATGATTTGTTTTGGATGAACTTACAGCCGGGGTCTGCAGTTTCCGCCTCTGCTGTGCTCAGCAGTCAATCAAGCAGAGAGGACACTGTGCTACTGTTGAGTATATATCTCCAGTCTGCCTGGATGATATATTAAACTGGCATGACCAAACCTCTGTGGGATAACAGAAAACCTGAACAGCACTGACTGATGAAGTCACGCCATTGTTCAGCCAGCCACGCGTCACTGCGTCCTATGGATCCTTCCAGCATTTCGAACATGTTCCAGACACAATACTATAGTAGCCTTTGACAGTCTTGACTTTGGACTTACAGTATAATTATTATATGTTCTTGGATCCAAAGAGCACCTGTTTTTTGATACATGCCTTCTTGAAGTATAGCACTCCCTCAGCAAATCTATTGGCGGTTGCTCTCTCTATACTCTATACGAAACAGAACCTGCAGGTCTCCCTCTATATACAGTAGATAACAGAATAAACTTCATTATATTTCTCCCACCCGCAGGACAAGCAGAAGAATAGGAAAAGACAGGTACAGCAGTGTGCTAATTACTATCCGCCCTGCTAATTATTCACACCGTTTTGTCACGCTAAAAAGTGCAGACACTAGACATGGAACTAAACCCTGGCCCCTTGTATACAAGTCATATTTCAGACAGCTAGAGCAAATTAGATAAATTGCATGAACCACCTTCAAAGACAGAAGGATTTCTCATTTGAGTTTAGATTAAATGAATGCCACTGGGAACTGCTGTGAGTCTTAGAAAGGCTCCGGCATGGTGGTGATAATGCAGTGTCGCACATTTGTGCTTCCACGGATATCTTTTTTTTTTTGTCCACCCCCATCCTTTAATAATAACAGTATATAGCAGTGCTGCAATTCCCCTACTGTGCTGAGGAATTATTAAACCCACTCACACCAGATCCCTGCTTTCATTATGTCACTTTGCGGCCGATGAAGCACTCATAGGAGCGGTAATTGTGGCATCCATTTGTGACCTTGGCTAGAGCATGGGGCCAGCACATCATCAATACAAGACAGCGGGACCCTGGCACCCTCAGGGAGTGAGACGGAGAGGGAGGGAGGGAGGGAGGGGAGGGGGAGAGAGAGGGCGACGCGGCAGAGGGAAGCGAGTGAGCTGCATGGCGGGGTGGAGTGAGCAGGGGTACGAGAGCAAGGATGGTGGCAGTGCCATCTGTCTGTGTGTTCTGACCCACTGCCCTCCTCAGCGGCCACATGCCCAAATTAGGAGCAGCAACCTGCCAGCTAATTACGACACGTGAGAGAGAGGATCGAGGTGGTGGCTGTCTGCAGGGTGCGTGTGTGTGTGTGTGTGTGTGTGTGTGTGTGTGTGTGTGTGTGTGTGTGTGTGTGATTGGGTTAAAAAGCAACTGTTAGGGTCTGCAGTCTGCACTGGGACTATGAGGAGAGCCAAACTGAGAGGAATGGGAGGAATTGGAGATGACAGACCGATGGGGAGATGGGGAAAGAGGAGTGAGATGGAGGCATAGCAAGAGGGAGCGAGGGAGAGAGGGAGCGAGGGAGAGAGGGAGCGAGGGAGAGAGAGAGAGAGAGAGAGAGAGAGAGAGAGAGAGAGAGAGGGAGAGAGAGAGTAACGTGTGGTGGGATGAGGAGAGGTGTGAAGTGTTTTGATAAACTCATTCTAATGTATAGAACATCGGCTGTCTTGACAGGCAAGCCTAGGGCAAGCGTCAGCCCCCCTCACCCCCCCCTCCCACCACCACCCATCTCCCCGATAAATGTTGAAGATGAGAGAGAGGGTTGCAAAACATGCACCTGAACCCCACGCTCCAACACACGCTCCACTAGGGGATATAGACTTCCGCCAGAGGGGAGAATTACTGGTTCAGCCGGTGATAAACAGCTCCTTCACCCTCCGTTTCGTCTGAATATCACCTATCTGCTGCAGGCTCAGTTGTGTCTGTTTACTGCTAAATCCATACCCATGTATTATTTTTATTTTCTTACCCCATTAAGACCGGGCATATACGTTGTTATATATACTTTAAAGCCCAGAAAGGATCTGTGTAATTTTTTAGATGTTTACATGTAGCAACAGGAGTTTTCTTTAATTCTTTGAATAAAAAAGGTTTTTTAACATCGGCCTCAGGTCTAAAAGGGTCAAACAACAGACATGGCAAGACTTCTCAGTATGATGAAAACGGTATAGCCTACTGTATGTCTTACAGTATATACATGATGATAGTATACTGTATATGTGTGTGTGTGTGTGTGTGTGTGTGTGTGTGTGTGTGTGTGTGTGTGTATTGTATACATGCATGTGCATGTGTGTGTGGCATGCATGCATGCGTGTTTGTGGAAGCTTATTGTTTGTCAAAGCACTTTTTAATACTCATTGGTTCAATATTTTTTTTAAATATTTTTATAAAAAAGGATAAACGGTATAGTTAGCTGGTTTGGCAGATAGTTTAAGGATCCAATGGAGTTTTCGGCAAATTTTTAATACTCAAAAACCCTAAAAAAAAAAGCGTCTTCCCTCCCCAACCACGCCTACTGTACATTTCTACATTTTGTGTACATTGAACTGAGGTCCTGGCTTCCAGGGCCCGGAGGGTGAACTGGGTCAAGGTGACACACACTGTGACACGCAGCTTGGAATTGCCGGTGACGACCGTCTCGCCTCATCTGTCACACCTGTCACACAGGTGTGCGCCTGTGACTCTGTCAGGTGTCACTGCACAACAGAGGACAGTGAGAGGGGACAATGATAAAGGACAACGGGGTGGCGAGCGGTGCGTGAGAGGGGGGGTGGGGATGGGTCGGGGGATGTGGGCCACGGCAACGAATATCAAAACAATAATTACAGTTTATCACATGCAGTTGTTTTCTTCCTTTGCAGTGAATCTGCTGGACACGACGACAATCACGGGAGACTGGGGATGGCTAACGTATCCATCACACGGGGTAAGAGCTTTTATACTAGTAGCAACAATACATTATATGGAAAGGATTATACTTTAGCCATTTAGCCCCGGAATGAGCAAGAGCAAGTGAAGAATAGGCTTTGTTTCTAGATTAGGAAAATACTGTATAAGAAGCCGTTAATATGAAGTACACGGCTAGACAATATACAAACCATGAAACATCATGCAAGGGGAATTGTAAGTATACCAGAATAGGGACAGCCAGGGACTCAGAAGAGCTAGGGGTAGAATGAGTTTTGTAATTACTGGCCAAAGCCAAATCAAGATGAGGGCATATTACATGAAGTGAGTATACATAATGAGGGTCTATATAGTTAGAGGTCTGATTCACAGAGGCAGGAACCTCCGACGTATCTGCACAGAACCCGGCTGATTCCATTAGATCCCTTCCTCGTTCCCCGTCTCTCCAGGCATGTTAGAGATGTTCCAGTTGAGCGGTGGTGTGTGCTTATTAAGTGGGCCATGGTCATGACAGTGACACTACAGGCTAATTAGATGCTGTCGAGTGCACAAGACTGCGACGTGCAAGCCCACATTATTCCGGCATCAGCTCCCTCTGCACTGTCAATCCCACACACACACACACACACACACACACACACACACACACACACACACACACACACACACACACACACACACACACACACACACACACACACACACACGCACACACACACACACACTTTGGCATGGCGCGAAAATGTAAGGGGAGCTCGCTCTGTGCCTCTGGCTCTTGGAGAGGAGGAGAGCGGAGGGGAGTTGCGCTGCCAGAGGAGGAGGAAGATGAAAGAGTTGGAGCGGGGTGAGGGAGAGGGCAAGTCGTCTCTGGATTAGCATATTGTAATGCCATGATGATGGCGCGCGGGCCGATGAATTAGGGACAGCCACGGTGATCTTAAGTGTCGCGTTGTCACATGCGTTCCCAAAACTCTCCCTGACGCGCTATAATATTCAACCCACCTCTGGGAAGCAGTGTGCCGTAAATGAACATAAGCTAATAAGTGAAATGAGACATCAGGAAGGAGCTGGGTGGGATTCCGATTTTTTGGAGGGGGATGGAAAACAACCGGCGAGAAAACGGTACCGGCGAGAACCATGTATATATAATTCCTGTTGATCAATTTTATATTTCTGTAGATTTGACAGAAACAGAAAATTATATTGATTACATAAAAAACCAAGCCCTCATTTCACGAGGGCTTGGTCAAAATAACACATATTTTATCATACCTCAATGAGAGAATGAACCCATTTTGACCTGAGATCAGATTCTAAAAATGTCTTCTACATCCTGACAGTTTTCTAAAAAAAGCTATGCTTCTATGTCCGTCGTTCTTCGATCTATACAAGCTTGTAGGTCTGCTATTTTTCAATAGCTAAAGCATAACACCAAAATGGGTTCCCGCCCAAATGCAGCATTGGGGTATTATAGCTGCATGTGCACCACGATGAATGAAAGAGACTTTATTAAAGTCAAAGAATCCATACAGCGACGATGGGGCAGAGAGAGGGACCCAGCCGCTATATAGTGTTAAAGGGGCTTTCTATATTATTTATACGCTCTGTGTGTGTGTGTGTGTGTGTGTGTGTGTGTGTGCGTGTGTGCACGACTGTGCGTACGTGCAGGAGATGTGATGACAATATTCAGGCCTCACGGGATCTTTGATAAATGGATGTTATGACAGTTGCTTCGTCTTTCTCACTCCTTTTTTCACACACACACACACACACACACACACACACACACACGTACCACAGGTACCTTTTTTGCGGTCATTTTGACAGTTTGCAGTGTTGTGTGAATTTGCCGTGGCAGCAACATCAGTTTTTTCAGCGCTCGTGGTGCTCCGGGCGTTAGAAGCTGTTTCATTGTCTTGGGTCAGAGAAGGGGATATCGATGGAGGGAATTATAAAAAATACAGTATATACTGTCTGGTCTGCCTGTTGACCCTTATCTCACACTAAAACATTTATATCTCCAGCTCTATATACTGTATAGTGAAACTTGTAGCTTCACACGAATCAGGATTCACTTGACTTTCAAGAATGTCCAGTTGATGTTCCACCCTAACGACAAAGCATGTTAGAGGCTTATGTTGCTATCTGCTTTCAGGTGGAGGTCTTGTTAGAGAGAGAGAGAGAGAGAGAGAGAGGGAGAGGGCAGAAATGTCACCATGAGTATGAGAGTGAGAGATAGAGAGGTTGCCCACAGGGAATACAAGGGGAGTAAGTGTCAGGTCCAAGCTATAGGAAGATGGATTAAAGTTGTCACCACACAGCTGCCTGAATGTGATTTCATGGGCGAACTTGGAAAGAGAGACAGAGTGAGAGGTGGTAGGTATCTATACCATACGAGTGTGAGAGGTATTTATATGTGTTCACTCTCTTCCAATTGCACTTAGATACTTTGGCAATGCTGTTGATGTATGTCTGGTTAGAGAGAGATAGGGATAGAATTAGATTCAGACACGACATATAGGTGTATATTCCAGTGAAGAATATGCAGGAACCCAGCAGAGAGCTGGAGTGATGGTAGAAGACATACTGGTGTAGATATACATACGGAGGAACAGACATGTTTTAAAAAATGTACAGCTGGATAGATTAAACTTGGAAAAATAGCATAAGAACGTCAGCTCACAGCTCAGTTCAGCGTGCGTGTATGTGTGTGTGTGTGCGTGCGTCTGTGTGTGTGTGTGTGTGTGTGTGTGTGTGTGTGTGTGTGTGTGCAGGGGCCACCATTAAGCCCCCTCTGCTCTCCCGCTGTATGTGCGCGTGTGCGTGCCAGTCTCGTTTAGATGACATCATGACAGATCACGTCTGCTACTCAAGGGGCATCTTTCCGTCCAATTTATTCAGGCGATGGTTAGGACGCCCGTAGGCTGTCCCTGGAGCATATCACTCTCTCTCTGCCTTTCTCTGCCTCTCTCTCTCTGTCCCTCCCTCTCTCTGTCTATATCTCTCTCTATCTCAGAGACAGCAGGACCTGTCAGTTAGGCCAGGAAGACTTCATTATCTCCCAGTCCGATCCATGTTGGCCATGACGGGTTCATCCACCGGCCACCTCACAATCAATACCGCTGACATTACACTGCGGTGTGTGTGTGTGTGTGTGTGTGTGTGAGAGACCATGGAAGCCATGACGTGGGGCCATTATCAACTCCCTAACTGTCTTTTACTTTTATGCGCTCTCTCTGTCACACACATGTCACGCACACGCATGCATGCAAGCATGCACGTACATGCGCATGCACGCACACACACACACACACACACACACACACACACACACACACACACACACACACACACACACACACACACACACACACACACACACACACACACACACACACACACACACACACACACACACACACACACTGGGTTCCGACTTCACACTGGGTTTCTTTGTGGAGTGTGCAGTGTATAGTCCAAGGACCCAAGATTTAATCTACAGGTGCCTGTGAACGTGCACGTGTGTGTGTGTGTGTGTGTGTGTGTGTGTGTGTGTGTGTGTGTGTGTGTGTGTGCATGAGGAGGGGGGGGGGGGGGGTTATGTGTAAGTACGTGTAAGTAAAAACTGGTGGTTACTGCCAGTCATGGACACGTCCATCTGTCTCCTGGATGTGCTCTTCTGCCAAGCCTATACACATGCATGCCATCCCAGACAGCATTGCCACCATGTGCACTACTTACTGTACACTGAGTCAGTGGCATTGAGTTACGTTCACCACACATTTTCCTCACAGCGATGTCCTTCTCCTCGCATGCCATCTAACTCTCCCACCAAACCGCCAGCCATGGTGGATCGTACTAGACCGGGGAACGTCCCAGTGACACACGTATTACAACAGCGCAGCTCGTATACGAGGCCGACGATGGCTGTGTAGAATTATACGAGGATGTTGCAGCACTATGATGAATAACTCATCAAGTAGGGAGAGGGTGACTAATAGGAGAGTAGAGTGGTGATACTTGATGAACAACAGCCTCTGTGTGACAACAGGTTTTGTTGTTCATAAAACTGCACAGTAAAGGCCTATTCATAGTCTGTATTTTCGGTGGTAAGGTTACCACCGTTCCGGTGGTGAGCTGACCACCGGAGCTGAAATAACGTTGAGCGGTGGTGAGTAAAAACAGAGAGAAGGGCTGGAGCGGTGGCGGTGGTTTGCTCTTCACCGCGGCTCGTGACGTCATGTTGTAGTTCGGTGGTCACCCCACCACCGTAAATCCAGACTATGTATGAGCCTTAAGTGTGCACTAGTCCCCAGAGAGCATATACTGCAGGCCCAACGAGCCACGCCAAGGAGAGGTTGAAGGACCTGTGTGGAATATAGGCCATACACTGCAAAATACTGAGTGTTTAACTTTACACTGAGGATTTTACTGTATAAGTTTAAACTAAAGTCATCTCAATACTGCAGTTCAGGGACCATAGCTGCACCACCATCAGTCACTCTCCTGGTTTTATTGAGGTGTCAGGTATGAAAGAAAGGATACCAATTCTGAGAGGAGTGGAGTGGAGGAGTAGAGGAGAGGAGAGGAGGAGGAGAGGACACAGGCAGCGGTGGCCGAGTGGATTGCGGAGCGGTCTAGATACCGGAAGGTCGCCAGTTCGAATCAGCGGTCCGACACGTTAAAATTACCACCGTTGAAGTGCCCTTGGACAAGGCATTGAACCACTACAGGTGTACAGGGCCTGGCTGTAAACAAGTATCTGATGCTTAGTCCAGTTACCCTTGGTAAACTTGATTTACCAGAACGCATTTCTTCTTCTTCTTCTACATGGAGTGGAGGGGTGGCGAATATAATCGCACAATACGCGTCGCATTTATGTGTACAGACGCGACTACATTCGCCGGGCAAATATTTTGCATTTTTCGGATTGCTCATTCGCATCGCTTGGCTAATTCGCCAGTGTGTAATGACCTTGAGGCTGGAAAATATAGCCTAGCACCCTACTACTACAGCCTATACTATAGTCTCTCACTAACAGCCTGACAGGAATGCATTTGCTCACACGGGTAAATTCCACTGCTGTGCAAGTGGTCCAACTTTTCTTTAGAGATACACACTATTCACTCTTGTATAAATGCCATTTTTCCTATAATTTTTCAAATAGCTCCACCTTCGTCCTCAGATTATGAGTCATTTTCTGGTACAGGTATAAGGGATTCATACTCCTGTTTCGGCGCTGTAGTGCCGAAATGATTTCGGCTCGTCAGAAAATTTCAGTAGCACCGAAGAGCCGACTTTAGGACGGTACCCGCCCCCCCCGAACCTCAAATGACGTCAAATTGTAGGCTCTACAGCGCCGAACCGACTTTTATTCGGCTCTAAAATAGGAGTATGAATCGACCCTAAGTCCTCATGTCCTATTATGTCCTCTGAGTCAGTCCAGTCCAAGGTATAAACTACGGGGGTCACGAATTATGTTATATCCCATCATTTTCTCCAGATTCTGGTGAACACAGTCACAAAATGCCTGAACCTTCTTCTCACGCAGCCAAATATATGGCAGTGATTGGCACTCCAACACCCACACTGTCTCCAGCAATATTGCTGCTCTCTGTTTGCTTTAGATTTTTGGTGTAATAAAAAAAACGTATCAAATTCTTCCACCCAAATTCCCTTGAGCTTGTTGAAGAATGTTGTGTTTTACGGGGTCCAACATTTTACCGAAAATAAACAAAACTAATTTTGGTGAAAGTCTATTCTCCAGGCTGGGAAGCGTCTCAGGTCCTCAGCTTCTCTGTAAAATGCACTATTTTCGTCATGAAATAATCCAACCGGATCGGCGCAGGCACAACACGGAAATGCCGTAGTAGAAGAAGTTACAGTACTCTGTTATGTTACTTTATTAAAATGGCACAAAGTGCATTTTAGAGAGAAGCTGGGGACCTGAGACGCTTCCCAGCCTGGAAAATAGACTTTCACCAACCCAAAAAACAGGCTTTGTTTGGTGATTAGGGAAGTAGTGTGCGCCAAGTCATTCCCGTCAGGGCGTTAGTGGGAGACTGGTTATAAGCACTGGACCAGGGTTATGTAGAGTCCAGTCTGCATTACCTTTCATTTCCCCATGTGTCCGATAAAGAGATGACAGCCAACAATGCCTAACTCCGACATCATTCGACCCGCAGGCTGCGCTCAAGAAATAACGAGCATCGCTCGGTGTGAGTGTGACACGCAACCCTTTTCAGTGGTGGAAGAATGCTGGATTTAAACAGCACCACGGAGCAGATCGCAGTGTGTTGTCCTTCCTCTAACCTTTTAGCTGCTTAGAATGTTTAAACTGTTTTTATTCTTATTTTTCTTTTACATTTTTCTGCCTGTAGCACTTTGAGATTTGCTTCAAATGCAAAGTGCGTTATAAATAAAATGTATTATTATTATTGTTGTTGTTGTTGTGTTGCCTGCGATGTATGAGAACATGAAGGCAAGAGTTACTGAAGAGCTGAGCCATGTAGAAATTGCCTTAAAGGGACATTTCACCTTTTTTGCTAAAACATATATGATAATGACGTTTAGAAGATTTAGAACACTTTCCTGGGGGTCTTTATGTGTGTATTGTGTAATGTGTGGTTTTAGATATTTTAGATTTTAGCAGTGAGTCCAATGTCTCTGATGTCATGGACAATGGGCTCGCTTACTTCCTGGACTACAATTCCCATAATGCTTTCGTGCACTGCTCCTCCTTGTGGATAGGGGGAGGGCTGGCTTACTGAGACAACATGTAGTCCAGGAAGTAAGTGAGCCCAGTGTCCATGACATCAGAGACACTGGGCTCACTGCTAAAATCTAAAATCACATATTACACACACAAAGACCCTCGGGAAATGTTCTAAATCTTCTAAATGTCATTAACATTTATTGTTTTGCAAAAAGGGTGAAGTGTCCCTTTAAATAGAAAAGTCTGCTCCTCAGTGCGCAGATCTCCGGCAGGCCGGGTTGCCTACGCAGGATGTAAAACTTTGGAAGGCACGGTGATGAATTCTCACCAATAGACACCATGAAAAACTATTTATTTGACTTTCTTTTCATTTGTCTGTCTGTTGTGCAGACCGCATGTTATAATGTAGAAATATCACCTAGGAAGAGGTAGCAATTGATGGTCTGCATTTCTACTGGTCTATATAGCCTTTATCCAAAGCATAATTAAACCATCTCCCCCACTGATCCTGGACCAATGCAATTAGCACTCCTATTTTGTAAAGGTTATTGCTGTCAAAGTGCCCACACACGCACGCACGCACACACACACACACACACACACACACACACACACACACACACACACACACACACACACACACACACACACAGAGAGACTGAGTTATTAAGTCTGACTGGCTGATAGTATTTGAGGTAGAAAGGTGTTGAGCGGCTGAACCTGATATTTCTACTGACTTAATAGTCACACCTGCTACATCACATACATCACATACTGTAGTTCCCTGCATTAAACTTGCCACCACCAAAATGGCCTCTATTTTGAGGCTGGTAAACTGGCCTCAAACCGTCCTGATAAATTTATCTTCCATGCGGGTGATAAAATAATCTCCAATCAACACTGATATTCCCTATATTGTGAGCCAACACAATCACAGTGGATTGCATTCCATCCTGACTTAGATGTTGGCAATATTCCGGTGACATCTGTGCAAGTTTGACTAAAGACATAATACATATCTATACCTGCCAAAATATACATTATGACTCTTCCCTGTTCCCTTGGATAACCACGTGTAGACTGTGTAAGAAGTAAACCAAACAGAAAATTGCAATTATAAAATGAAATTAAAGTTTCTTGTGGAGGAGTTTTCCATTTTCTCTGTACCGGCATTGTCAAACGTGAACCTATCGATCTTGCTGCTGATGCACACACACTACTGTCCTCAGACTGTCCTCAGACTATAGGCCTCAGTACAATAAAAAGTACCTAAAGTACAAAACATAGCCATCATCCTTTGACTATTTCTCTATCTTCATGGAACTCTCTATCCCCATCCCCTATGTATTTCTCTCTAACCCTCTCTCTGCTTTCTCAGTCTTGCTTTCTCTCCTGCTCTGCCAGTGCACTGTCTGTACATTATAGACTCAAAGTAATCCTCCATCGAACACACTAATCTGAAATGAGATCTTCCACAGAAGACAGAGTTCTTTTCTTTCCTCTCTTGTCTTTTAACTCCTTTGCTCCGTGTATGCAGTGGTGGCAGGATGTTATAGTGACTGTGTGGGTTGAATGCTGGGGCAGTTGAGGAATCACACGCACTATATGCAAAGGAGTAACAGTAATGACAACAGTGCAAATGTAGTCACAGTATTGTGGCAATTAATGAATGCAAGATTTCAGGTGAGCTGATGGACTAGAAGTGATTCACACATTAGAGGTTTGGGCCGTCTACAGTCTGGAGCGTTATGCAGCCCTCACACCTACGTCGCACCGCCGATACTGAGCCAGTGCTTTTTACAGGACCAGACTCCATTGTTACCTTTCAGAACACTTGCCATACACTTGAGCAGTCACGTTCAGAAATGCTTAATTAATCAATTGATGAACTCATATTAATTAATAATGTGATCATGAATTTATCATAAAAGCATAATTAATTCCTGGTCCCTTGTGATGTTTTCAACTTCAGAGGTAATTGCATTTAAAAGAAAAACTATATAATGTACCATATTATTTATCCTTCTTGAAATGAAGATCTATAGACAACAGAAATCACAACTTTATAGTTCAAAAGGAAATGCTTAATTACTGGGAAAAAATAAAACAAAAACAAAGAAGAGTGAGATTAAGGAGAGGAGAGGAGAGGAGAGGAGAGGAGAGGAGAGGAGAGGAGAGGAGAGGAGAGGAGAGGAATCAGATTAATTGCTAAAGGCCTTTGCTGTTTGACTGATTGACTGACCCCATGCGTCTCTCAATTAGAAATACAATTATCAGACATGAGAGATACCATCAGCACGGTGGGTTTATTCTTCTGAACCTTTTGTCCACGGCCTTGGGACTTTAGACAGCCAAGATCCATCTATCTCTGGTCGTTAGCGTCTATAGTTCAGGAAGGATCAGGATGGCTGTCAGCAGTCTGACAGAACTCCGACTGCACTCTGGTTTACAAAGCGATAAAATAGATGAGCTAGGTGGGAGCCGGACCTTGACCTTTTTTTACAATCCTCAAATCATCAACAGACTACCAGCGCAGAGCGGGTGAAATCAAGGTCATGTGAGCCCATGGTGTGCTTTTAGTCTTGCACTGGCAACACAACAACACAGAGAGGCTCACTAATCAATGCACAATGTGTGTACAATGTACTGTATAGTGTATACAGTAATTGTGTGTGGGCGTGGGCGTGTGCTGTGCGTGTGTGTGCGTGTGCGTCATACACATTGTATTTCTGTACAGTGCGTCCTTATAAGGCTGCCATGTCTGATTGACCCTGATGAGCGACAGAGTGTCGACAGGCAAGACAGATGTGCAATTTACAGCCAATTAATTCGTGTCATTTTCACACACAGGCACACGCACGTACGCACGCACATACGCACGCACGCGTCACTGTCACTCCGTCACCCTCTGAAAGCCTGCAATGTTGTCACAAGAATAGAAAAATATCTCATCACTAAGGCTAAACTAAACCAGCCATGTTAAATATTTATGTTTCCCTCAACTCTCCTTGTCCCAGTTTGAATCTCTCTGCTCCAACAACTGTTATTATCTCAACTCAACAACAACCCCCATTCAATCTCATCCCTCCCACTTCTGAACTTCCACACTTCCCAATATTATATCTTACCTCCGGCTCCTTTTAGTCATCAAAAATTACAAGAAAGCAAAAAAGATTTCCCAGGAAAAGTGGTGGTATGAGAGTGCAGCACTTGCAAGGAGGGAATAATGAGGAAGATAGGGAGGCTATACACCCCACTAATTAGTCGGGGTCTTCACAAGTTCAAGGACGGTTTCAATTTAGCAGATAAAGATGAGAGGATGAGCGAGAAGGGAGGTGTAAGACGGGTGAGACTTTCTACATCTTAATTATAGGATATTTCTTTCTTTTCTTTTTTTACTGCTGGGGCCTTAGGGCGAGTGGTGGGTGTTGGGGGAGGGTGGTCAGTCTTCTTAGCCCAGGCCAAGTTCATTTGGGTCCAGCCAAGTGCTGTCCAGGGTCAACTATTTCCCTTTCAATTACCATGCCACCTGCATAAGACTTTCAGCTCAGGGCCCGACATGCTAAGAACTGGGGGATAAACGTAGTTGCAGTACATGAGCATAAGCAGTCTGTTTATGCACATTTGCAAGCCTATACTGCTCTGCACACATTAAGCATGTGAATAGTACTGAATACTCACAATTGCTACTTACTGTACTGTACAAGATACTAGATAATAAAGATAATAAATTCTGTGCACTGTTGAGGGCTATGGTGCTGTATAGAAAGGTTAAGACATTCACTCAAGACAGTCTTTATAATTGCCATTTTCTGAGCCAGTCCACTGGGCCACACATTCACCTTAGGCTGCAGGCAGAAGCTCATTTTTGCCATGGAAGAGAAGGAGTAAATAAGCGTGTTGTGGTGTGTGTGGTGTGTGTGTGTGCATGTGTGTGCGTGTGTGTGTGTGTGTGTGTGTGTGTGTGTGTGTGTGTGTGTGCGTGCGTGCGTGCGTGTGTGTGTGTGTGTGGTGTGTGTGTGTGTGTGTGTGCGTGCGTGCGTGTGTGCGTGTGTGCGTGAGTGAGTGTGTGCTTGCGTGCAGACACAAGTTATCTATAACTGTTTCGAGCCTTTTGTATCTGTTATTTGAAATGCACAGCTTGGTTCGATTGACATGGCTGCATGTCAATCTACTGGTGTGTTATGGAAGCGTTAAAATATTTTAGTTTTACCGGTAAATGTGCGTGTGTTTACTTTGTATGAAATTTTAATTACTTGCATTGCAGATATTCAGATTTGGATTGTTCATGCTACACGTATGGACACAGAAACAAACCAACACCTGCATGGGGTCTGAAAGCTGTCACAAACCAGATGTAAAGGTCCCTTTAAAGGACGTTTTGTTTCAGAAAAAGGGACCTTTCTTTTGCAAGTACCTTTAGTCAGTGACAAAAAGTATGAATTTAAATGCAAAAAGTAATTTATTTAAACCTAAATTGCACAAAATAAACAGAATGCAACCCATCAGTATGAATAAATGTTAGGTCAGTCATGTCTGCAGTGTATGGATGAGTGAAATGTGACGACGTGTAAGAAGAATGCATGTACAGTTGTACACTATGTAAAAGTAGAATCCTGAGACCAACCACTCAATGTGGAGAGCATAAACATGTTAAAAAGTGTACTGCATGATGACATACTGTACAGTAGACTCATGAATAAATATGATTCCATATCTGCACGTTCCTCCACTCGCACCAGATTTTAATTACAGGACTACTCCATTTTGAATCTCATTCAAGATGACGTCCAGAGACTCCAGACGGTGTATTACTCGTTTTAAACTTAATCAGCACACTAATGAATGTATGTATGTGAAAAAAACATTTTAGGTTAGAAATAAGCAACGTAGTAACAAACATGCTTCACACTGGCCCTCTCTCTCTCTCTCCCCCTTGGGCAGCATGAAGGAGGCTACACAAGCACTTCTGCTGCGCTGCCTGCCCTCCCAGAGCATGGGGGGACATTTCCAAATGCCTGTTTGACATGTTGACATTTTGGTTTTGTTGTCTGGGATTTCTGTTGAACGTTGGTTTGGTTAGTATGGAGTATGTAGGTACAATAAGTTTAAGAACCAGACGGCCATTTTTGATTCGACCCAGCTCTTTGTCATAGCATCATTATTTTTAACGTTCTAATTCCAACTACGATTCGTGCCTACGTTTTTAGGTTATTTTTGCCGCTTAAAAGTTGAGACGGACACACACAGCCACAGACACACTCCCAGAATGAGCCCCATGCAACGGGCTGAATATTTCCTTTTTTATTTTAAGTTTTTAATGGTTTTTTTATCAGTTATTTCTATGTCATTACTGCTCAGCAATTAACACCAACTGGACCTCAGTGCACTGCTCTAACAGCTCCAGTGGAGGAGAGACAACAAAATCCCTGACAATACATTGCAGCCATAATCCACTAAATGTACTGCCTAGTTGAAGCGCCTATAGGATTAGCCATCCATTAAATTTAACTTAAACAAAAGAACCTATATGAGCCCCCAATTTCTCACAAACCGTGTTAGTGAGTGACATGGGCATTCAAATGCAAAAAAGTAATTTATTTAAACCTAAATATTACAACATAAACCGAAATACAACCAAAATAATTATCAGTATGGCGTGCGTGCGTGCAATTTCTGCATGTGTGTGCACATGAGACACAGATTTATGGGAATTACGGTGATTTGAGAATGGAAATATTTTTTGAATAGAAGAGACATAATTATTAAAACAATGATTTTAATGTTTCACCTTTGGCATCTGGGTAAAACTCATAATATTGCCAAATGAAATTAAGAGGTTATGTGTTTCTTTAAAACTAAAGGCATTCGTCCATGCTGGCATTAATTTCACCCAGTTAAAGCTGTGATGCAACTCCTCCTGTAAAAGACGACAGACGAAGGCAATTGCTCCAATAGTGTTTTTAAACTCTCTCAATAGCAGGTCAAGTCGTCTCACTCTCAAATCAATCTCTACGTCTTATGGCGACAGGTCCTACTCTCTCCGTCTCAAAAACAACAGGCAATGACCCACATCCCCTACTACTGCTCTCGTCTTCCCCTGACAATCAGCTCTTGTATCAGTGATTTTTTTGGCTAGGAAACACAATATGAAAATAGAAAGGATTCCCCAAGCATATTTCACCATATTTACGTATGCACTGGATCAGTCCTTGACTTGGTACTGCATGGCCGATACACACATTAAAGATGGAGTGCCACGATTTTTTCCACCCTAAAACATGATCATTAGGTATTATTACAATATAAGGAGGAAGAATTTTTCCAAAAAGTGTACAGTATTTGTTAAAATCATGCTTTTATGTAGACATGCCCACCAGTTCATTAAGTATGCCTGGTTTGCCTGGTGGGTGGTGATGGTTGGTAATCGACCTGAACTGAAGCCGCACCCACAGCTGTAGTTGAAGGGGGAGGGCTTAGGGGAGGGGCTGATAGTGAGATGTCACTACACCGTTTGACTGTCAAGGGTTCATCCTCCAGGAAGAAACCCTAAATACAAAGTTAATACACCATTGCACATAAAAACGACTCCAGGGTGTCTAATGAAGTACTGTCACCTCATAGACACATGAAAACTTGTGGCACTCCATCTTTAAGGTATCGGAATCAGTATCGGGAAGGAAACAACGGTATTGGAACATGTCAATGCATGCATATAAAATTGGATTTAGGCACCCCAAAACCTGGGACCGGCTACCCATAGGGTCAAGTTAATCAGAGGTTTTTAAATAGACTGCTTCCCAATCAACACTACACAGGTGAAACAAATTGGCGGCCGACCTGCACTACTCTGCCAATCACTTCCCCCGATGGGAAGCGTGCCAACCCCAAGCAGGCATAGGGGGAGGACCGTCACAAAGCGATGATGAGATGTATTTCCCTCGTGCTGTTACTACATTGCAAAAGACTGGAGTGCAGTACTTTATAAATATACCTGTTGTGATTTCCCCAAACATTTGGAGGAGGGGAAAAATGTATTTGTTTTATACATAGAATTTGGCTTTCACAAGATGTTTCAATACGGTTCAGGGTGATAACATAATTACAACAGCATTCTTGTACTTTAAGCTTGCCTGCATTAAGTGGCTGGAGTGGTCGCATGAGTGAACTGGCGGCAGTAAAGTGAAGTGTAGTATAACACTGACAAATAGCAGTAAACAAGAAATGACAACGTTTACAGGTAAAACAAGAAAAACTAAGAAAGGGAGGACGGGGGGGGGGGGGGGGGTGAGGAGATCAAGGTGGGAAAAAGAAAGAAAGTTTGAGTGCTTTTGCCACAAAAAGTACAGGTAAAGGGTTTTCTTCTGTGTGGTTCTTAGATATAACAAGCTTAAAATGACGACATAAAAGGCTATCTATAAGGGGCTAGGCTAGGGCAAGTGCTACGGGCCATGGTGGAGTCTGAAGAGGTGGGTTTTCAGACTACGGCGGAAGATTGGGAGTGAGGCTGCAGTAGGGAGAAGAGTTTGGGACGTGTGGAGCGTTGTCCCGGCGTTTGATAGAGTTGTAATAGAGTTGATGATAGAGTTGTAATCCTGACACCACGATGTCAGGGCTCTCACTTACTCTCTCTGTAAGCCATATACGTCTGATCATTGTCTGTAATCAGACTGATAAATGGTACATGGTGTCATCCACAATTCATACAGTGAAAAGCATTGCAATACCTACTGGTGGACAAATGGTAAAGATTGGGGCTTTAAACCTCCCAGGATGTCATATGGCATGAAATCTGTCTGTCTGGAGTTCTCTGCAGTGTAGCTCACATCACATCAGATCACAGCATCTTTATATTCTGTAATTCCTTCAACAACCGTGACGCGACAGGCTTGTATCATCAGAAGCTGCAAGAGGATGAAGAGCAGCGACATGATGAGGCCGAACCATGGTTTTCACAACATATTCCCCCACTTCCACTGGGATTTAAGGGGCGAATGAATGAGTCTGGCAACAGTATTTGGTTTGGAACAGACCCATCTTTCTGTCACAGGGACATTGTCCTGCATCACATCATGTGTTCCGACTCCCTATCCAAATCAGGTTCTCCAATTGCCTCTTCTGTTTTTGTTGATGGATGCCAAAGGTGAAACATTACAATTATTGTTTTAATAATGTCTCCTCTATTCAAAAAAGATCTCCATAAGTCTGTGCCTGTGCGCGCGCGCACACACACACACACACACACACACACACACACACACACACACACACACACACACACACACACACACACACACGTTTCCCTTAATTGTTCCCTGCATAATTCTATCTTGCAGAGGCGTTCAGTAAACAATGTATCTAATCACATACAAGTGGTTCATCTCATTACGATGACTGCTTCCCAAAGGAATTGCATTAAGCAAATTCCTGTCCTGAAATGTAGAACACAAGATTGCCTGCATTTAGCATCTCTCACCGACGGAATGGAATATATTAGCATAGCAGGCCTTAATTGTGGTAAAACTGTTCATGCGGGCTGCTGTGGTCAGTAGACATTTCCAGAAAATGAACCAAATAAGTGCCTTTTGAAGTTTCTATAACATTTACTTAAATTGCGTTTACATTGTCATCAGTTGGAGTGTAATTTCCCATAGCCACTACTATGGTACACAACACTCCCAACTCTTATGCTTGAGCAGGATCTGAAATTATCAATATCCTGGAAACATGAAATATTATTGTTTTGTTTTGTTTTTGTTTTGAGTCGCATTGGCTGCCGCTTGTTTGATAAAAAGTCATCAAATCGTTGCACTTGAGATGTAAAAATAGGGAGTCGGGGTATTGCATAGTGAATCATCTGGGAATTCAGTTCATTCTGTTGTTTATAGCTGCATATTAATCTGAACTTGTTTCTCTCTCTGTCTTTCCACCTGCCTCCGTTGTTGTCTCTCTGCAGTGGGATGCCATTAATGAAATGGACGAGTACTTCACTCCCATCCACACCTACCAGGTGTGTAATAGTCTCAGTGTGTGGCCATCCATCTCTACTGCTCTCTGGGCCAATCCGCTGCAGTCAGTTCTGTCTATGTGTGCAGGCCTACATATCGCCTGATATGTGTGTTCTGTCTATGTGTGCAGGCCTACATATCGCCTGATATGTGTGTTCTGTCTATGTCTGCAGTCCTACATATCGCTGGATATGTGTGTTCCGTCTATGTCTGCAGGCCTACATATGGCTGGATATGTGTGTTCTGTCTATGCGTGTAGTCCTACATATGGCTGGATATGTGTGTTCTGTCTATGTGTGTAGTCCTACATATGGCTGGATATGTGTGTTCTGTCTATGCGTGTAGTCCTACATATGGCTGGATATGTGTGTTCTGTCTATGTGTGTAGTCCTACATATGGCTGGATATGTGTGTTCTGTCTATGTGTGTAGTCCTACATATGACTGGATATGTGTGTTCTGTCTATGTGTGCAGACCTACATATGGCTGGATATGTGTGTTCTGTCTATGTGTGCAGGCCTACATATGACTGGATATGTGTGTTCTGTCTATGTGTGCAGACCTACATATGGCTGGATATGTGTGTTCTGTCTATGTGTGCAGGCCTACATATGGCTGGATATGTGTGTTCTGTCTATGTGTGCTTTGCAACTTCTGTAACAAAGCCCCATGCACGCCACCGTCAGCATGAAAACGACGATGACACAAATGGTTCATAATGATTTTTCATTCCTACTCCACCTCTTTTTCTCCTCATTTTACCTTACTTTATTTTACTATTGTAATAATGTTTTTTTTTACTTTGTACTTATTATTCAAAATCAATGTATCTGTCCATAATTATTTTATAAGTAATGAAGCTACATTAATTTAGACATTAAATGAATTTAATTCATTTAGACAGCATTCACACTTTGATTAGGTTGAAAATAGCACACATTAGTTTACATGATGCATGACTAAACTGATTATTTGATTGCTAGAATTTATTTTCTATTCTGTTGATTTATTCTGTGATTATCAGATGTCACCCACCTACACAGTATAATCTAGCAGAGCAGATCTAATTGTTGTGAGCATGTACATTTTTTGTATTAATTTAATTTAATTTTAATTCATTTTTTTTAATATTTATTTATTTTTTGGCAAAATAAATATGGTGTAGACAGAAGTCTGTTTTACTAAGAATAGAATTTGGTTAAGACTCACATTTCGCAGTGAATTATTATTATTATTATTATCATCTGAGCAGGTATGCAACGTGATGAGTCCAAGTCAGAACAACTGGCTGAGAACACTGTGGATGCAGCGCGATGGAGCCAGGCGGATCTACATCGAGGTCAAGTTCACCCTGAGGGACTGTAACAGCATGCCTGGTGTACTGGGCACCTGCAAGGTAATGTGTCCCGTCCGCCACACAGACAGGGCTAGGTGCAGATTGTGAGGAAGATTATAGGCAGCACATGTGGTGAACCAGCAGGGGAGCAGGAAGACATCAAAGAGTAGGGGAGTTCGGGGAAGGATAGCTTGAGTGAGAGACAAATTGTGATAATTATATATATATATATATATATATATATATATACACACACAGTATATATAAATATATATCCCATTTAGGCCTGAGATCAGATTCTAAAAATGTCTTCTACATCCTGACAGTTTTCTGAAAAAGCTATGTTTCTATGTCAGTGGTTCTTCGATTTTTCAAAAAATAGCAGACCTACAAGCTCGTATGAGCTTGTAGGTCTGCTATTTTTCAATAGCTAAATCATAACATAATGCTAACACCAAAAGGGGTTCCCGTCCAAAATGGGATATATATATATATATATATATATATATATATATATATATATATATATATATATATATATATATATATATATAGAGAGAGAGAGAGAGAGAGAGAGAGAGAGAGAGAGAGAGAGAGAGAGAGAGAGAGAGAGAGAGAGAGAGAGAGAGAGAGAGAGACTGACTGTTAACCCAGTGTTTCTCTATGCTGTTTCCCAGGGCAACGGTTACAAACGAGTTCCAGAGTTTGGAACATTCAGTAGTCTATAAAGGACATTTCAATTAAGCAGTGCAAGTGGTGGAGTCTTATTGCAAGGTCTAAAGACAAAAGTTAAATAAGGATTTTTATTTCAGGGCCCCTGATGTATTCATTTGGAGATGTATTTATATGTAGAACCAAACTATAGAGTCAGTTTCTTTTTTAAGATACATTGCATTTAAATTGATTTACATTTTCATAATGAGGCATTTTCGTATTCGTTTTTTTGCTGTGTATTGCTGATTTGTTAGACGAGGTATATGATATGAATGATGAACATTTGAAACACAAGCATTATCTGTACTACATTTATTTTAAAATGATTGTGCTCTGTGCAGGCTTTCAAGTTATGTTTCGAATGTGTTTAATGTTAATTCAAAATGTTTCCAATGCAAAGTGTTGTAATCAAACTTGATCATTTGTTAATATGAGAATTAAGTGTAATAATAACTATGATGATGATGATGATGATGATGAGTAGCACTAGTCAAAATCTCAGTTGTCGTTTTACTTGTAGTATACACAATACAGTACACATTATATATTAGGTATTTAATTGCTCTATATATAAAGAATACACAGTAAAGTGTTAATTACTGTAGGTGTTTTATACAAACACAGTCAAATGACGCTGTTGTATCTTCTGTAGGAAACCTTCAACCTCTACTACTATGAGTCTGACAGAGCAGCGGGCGCGTCCATCAGAGAAAACCAGTTCATAAAGATTGACACCATTGCTGCCGATGAGAGTTTCACTGGTGTAGACCTGGGGGTCCGCAGACTCAAACTAAACACTGAGGTACATACACAACATTCATTACAGTCAGGCCCTGTGACAAGAATGCATTCTTAAACAATGAATTAATGGGGTGACATTGTTTTTTCATAAGGTTAGAGACTGGCATTCACTTTTTGTGATGTTCTTTTTAATGCAAAGCATGCGGACTGCAGCAGTGCAGTGCCCAAGACAAATTTCCCCCCAGGGACAATAAAGTTTACACTCTCTCTCTCTCTCTCTCTCTCTCTCTGTTCCCTGACATGCTGTAGAACAGCTGTTTCTAACACCTTCCATCAACTCACAAGCCCAATACCTAATGATAATAACAGAGAGTTAGGTGTGCATGCCTGCTAGCTGTATTACAGTAGTTCTCTTGAATCTTATTGAAACAGCTCTTCTCAGGTAATTTAGCTTAGCTCGCTATCTTTCTTTTCTGTTCTTATAGCTTAGGACATCAAATTGAACTTTTTTGCATGGCAGGCAAAATCTTTGCATGTGGTGAGTGTGATACAGCTGGCTCAATCTGTTTCTTTATTGTAGACGTTGACAACGATGTGAAGGTGTGATTAATTATGGATTAAGTAAGAATATTTGAATTGTTACTTCTTAGTTTGTTGTTTGTGCTGCAATACTAAAATAATAATAACACAGGAAACTTGAGTTCAAGTGAGTGAGCAAGTGGGCTAGTTGCGTGAACTTGTGTCTTGCGAAATGGGGACAGAGTGGCCTTCCGGCGCACCGCCATTCCGAATACGTGGCCTTGCAAAATCACTATTGTACACTGTAACTCAAAAACAGAGATGACCAGATGCGCTTCCCATCCAAAATCTTAATTAAGACGATTTTAACAAGGTTATTATCTGTCACTATCTCAAGAAGTCCATATGCCCAAGCTGTTGTTGGAGACAGAAAAGAGAACTTAATAAGGAAGTTAATAAGACATTTTATATCAGGGCCCCTGATGTATTTGGAGATATGTAGAACTACTAAACTATACAGTATGTGCCAGTTTTCTAAAGATTTAATTTAAATTTCCTAATGAGGGATTTTCGTATTCGTTTGCGCAGTGTATTGCCGATTTGTTAGACGAGGTATGATATGAATGATGAACAGTTGAACATGCCTTGACACACAAGCATTATCTGTTCTACATTTATTTTAAAATTATTGTGCTCTGTGCAGGCTTTCAAGTTATGTGGCATTAAAGCACAATAGATATAAGAAGTGTGAGGATGATGATGATGATGATGATGATGATAATGAAAGATGGATCAAGAGCGTCTGCTAAATGCCTAAATTGTAAAATTGTAATGAAAGATGTCCATGTTGCTCTGCTGTCCCCCACAGCAGTATGGTGTAAAGTAACTAAATTGTAATGAAAGACGTCCATGTTGCTCTGCTGTCCCCCACAGCATGGTGTAAAGTAACTAAGTTACACTTTTCAGATATTTGTACTTTACTTGAGTATTCCCAATTTCCAATACTTTTACTTCTACTCCACTACATCTCAGAGGCAAAAATGTTGCTCTTACGCCACTATACAATTATTTGAGTAATTTTGTAGATTTTAATTTTATAAAACGTAGCCCTGCTATATACACAGTAGTGTATATATTTGAGTACTTATTCCACCACTGCCCCACAGGTGCGTGGCGTTGGTCCTCTGAGCCGCCGTGGGTTCTACCTGGCCTTCCAGGACATCGGGGCGTGCATCGCCCTCACCTCGGTGAGGGTGTACTACAAGCGGTGTGTGGGCGTGAGTCGCAACCTGGCGGTGTTCACGGACGTGGTGACGGGCGCCGACTCCTCGTCCCTGGTGGAGGTCAGGGGTCAGTGCGTGGACCACGCCGAAGAGAGGGACACGCCCAAGATGTACTGCAGCGCCGAGGGCGAGTGGCTGGTGCCCATCGGAAGGTGTGTCTGCTCTGCTGGATTCGAGGTGCACAGAGACTCCTGTGTGGGTGAGTCAAGTGTGATGGAATGCCTTGGAGACTTTCAGTGTGCCTGCCCGTCACTAGTCAATTTGCGCCTTGGCTATATTGGGTGTTCTAGTTCAGGGGTTCTCAACGTTTTTGGCCGGGGACCCTCGGAAATGCTTTGGCCATGTCTGTAAAAAGAGAAATCTTTAAATTTTTCTTCTTTTTTTTAAATTATCTGGAGACCCCCACAAATAATTTGGGGGGTATTTTCTTGGGGGTAGTTTTTTCTGGTTGATGAAAAGGCCAGTTTGTTGTCTTCATTGGATGGTAATCATGTTTGGATAAAGTTCATGGTAATAAGTTCATGGTGAAAAGCCAGTTCAAAGTTCTGGGGTGTGACTGTTATTATTAAAATCATAGTACAAATTCATTAGTTTTTTCTAAAATGTGACTTCCATTATTTATGCCTGATGATCGAGGAATGCCTAAATTAATTAATTTTGAGATGCACAAACCCCCCCCCCCCCCCCCCCACACACACACACACATACGTCCAATCTCTTAATTTGTGCCTTTTGTTTATATTTTTTGATGGGCTGCCCTCATTTAGAGACCTGTGCATATTCAAAGTTGCCATGGGTTACAGTAATTAAAGCCTATTAATCACAGACCATTGGATAATTAAACGCTAAAAGCATTTTGTCAGCTAAACGAGGCGAACGAGACACGCAACACCGGCTTTCTCGCGGCTCCCCGCAGACTCATAAACCCCCCTTCCAACACCACAACCACCTCTACAACATACCGTACACATCCACCGGTCTCAGTCATGTATTACCAATTAGTGGCCGGAGGAGGAAAGCTCTCTTGGTTAGGCACAGTGTGAACATCTTGTCAAATGTGTTTACTGGAGTAAGTGAATGTGTATACTGTGAGAGATGTGTCTGGAACTCTGGATGTGACCGGTTCAGAGAGAGTGAGAGACACACACACACACACACACACACACACACACACACACACACACACACACACACACACACACACACACACCTTCTATAATTAGTTGCAAGCAATTAGCATCCACGCAGCAATGCAAATTGTGCACATGATGGAACAGCTTAGCATGTCTAAACAAAAAAGAGGAGTTGCAGCAGATAGACAGACCGAGACAGAGACGGAGAGAGCTGTTCAACTACTGATGTCTTGTCTCCCTGGCACCAAACTGGGTCGCTGTGCTAATTCGCCCTTGCCAAGCCCAGCCGCAGTCACGCACACACGAGACCAGACAAGACACATCAGAGCACAGAGATGGCCCTGGAGCACCAGAGAGAGGCTGCGAGCACGAGACAGTAAGAGAGACCCAGCTTAAGTGGTTGAGCCTTGTATGTGAGGTAGAAAATGATTAAGACATGAGTGTGTGTGTGTGTGTGTGTGTGTGTGTGTGTGTGTGTGTGTGTGTGTGTGTGTGTGTATGTGCGCGACTGCGACTGCGCGTGCGTGTGCGTGCTCTGTGTGCGCGTGTGTGTGTGTGTGTGTGTGAGAATGTGCCTAAGTGGTGCTCCCCTGACAAAAGCCGCAGAGTTGGGCTTGAGAGCACGAGATGGTGTGTGTGTGTGTGTGTGTGTGTGTGTGTGTGTGTGTGTGTGTGTGTGTGTGTGTGTGTGTGTGAGAGAGTACGGTTGCGTGCCGTTAAGTGTGTCACAGAGGGAGTGGCAGGAAAAAGGGAATTATGATTGAGCCAAAGTTGCAAGCGGGTGCCGCACACTGAAAACAGCAGATATACAAGCTGTCAGATCTACAATCTCTGCAGAAGATTGTGAGCTTGTAGGTCGTCTATTTCCGGTGCATGACATGGCTCGCAACTATAAGGCAAACTCAGGCTTAATTCCTAGAGGAGTGGTCAACGGCAAGTCTGTGTGTGTGTGTGTGTGTGTGTGTGCGTGCGCATGTATGTTCAATTGTTCATGCATGTGTGTGCATTCGTGTGCGCGTGCATGCGTGTGTTGACATACACGCATGTGTGAGTTCACATGAAAGAAACCTGGTGTGTGTTTATGTGAATGAGTGTGTGTGTGTGTGTGTGTGTGTGTGTGTGTGTGTGTGTGTGTGTGTGTGTGTGTGTGGGTGGGTGGAGTGAGAGATATGCGTGCCTGAATAGATTAAAGGACTACATACAGTTGGAGCGATCGAGGATACACACACACTTAGACTTGTCACATCCACTCAGATCAACCCCACTACTATCAGCCCCACACACACACACACACACACACACACACACACACACACACACGCGCATGCATGCAGTACAGTGAGCGTGTGTAATCCAAAATGTACAAATACAGTAACTAAATAGCAATATACCATCTGAGAAAATAAAATGTGTGTTAATGTTATAAGAATTATCAGATATATATAAAACATGTTTTAACCAATCAGAAATTAAATATAAAGTTGCCATTATTTTTACTTCTTTTTTGTACGTCATCATTTTTTGACCGCGGTCGAGATCATTACATGGATTTCACAATGACACGCCAGACTTCCCGGTCCTTCATTGCCATCCTCAGTTCCTGCTTACTGATGCATGTGTCCCTATAGCGATGGGATCAGGGAACAACAGTTTTCTACGTCTGGTCTGCTTTGAGGCAGGCTTCCAGAGAAGAAGGGAAGATATAACCTCATGATCAGCTCTGTAGCAGTGGCCGGCAAACTGTGTTCTTATAGGGTTCTTTTGTACAGTACAGTATATTTACCAGGGTCTTTGTAGAACACTATGTTATCTATAACTCCAGATCAACCTCACAGAAACACAAAAATCAATACAGTATATGTTTTGCCAATTAAAGCCATCAGATCAATAGTTTAATGTTTAACCTATATTGCTCATTATTTTTCATGTAGTCCAAAATGTAAAATTAATCAAGACTGGAATGGAAGCACAGATGTATTTGTGCTGTTTGCGTGCTGTGTAGGTGTTTGTGTGTGCTTTACCAACAAAATCAACTCACATATACAGCACTCAGGGAAAGCTAATCAATTTTGTATCATGTTTGAGATTCTTTAGTATGTTGCCAGACAGCTACTAACATATTTATACTTTGTGTCCTCTGGTGTTAGCGTTTCCAGCAGTCAGTGCCTCGAACATTTTGTGTGTGCACATGAACATGCGTGTGTGCACGTGGCGGGCCGGCCTGCCTGCGAGGAACCATGTCATGGTGGCATCTGACAGCTCTTGTAATTTGTCACTTCTCTCTCATAAGCAGACAACATCATTGGCTCCCCCATGCAGTCACTGAGGGATTGTGGGATTGTTCGGGGCCCCTTTCTGCTCTCCTGTCAGCATGCTGTCCTCTCTGTCAGTCAGAGAAAGACAAGGAGACTCGGAGAAACTGAAATAAAGGGCATGGGGCGTATAATTAAGAATGAAAAAGAGAAAGAGGGGGGGGGGGGGGGGGGGAACTTGAAAGAATGCACAAATGTAAGATGGTGCTGAAATGATGAGAACGTGAGAAAGTGTGCGACACTCCACCACATAATGTGATCATTATCTGTCAGCATGATGCTGTAGAAAATATCAAAGAGAGAAGACAGCTCTGAGCGATGAGGATTTAATATTATGCTATTTTATATTTATTTTATCACACAAAGAGGAGCCACCCTGAAGCCTGAAGGGATGGAGCCTTAATATCCTTTCTGTGGCCTGTCACCACCCTTCCTCCCACTCTCTTCTGAACTCGCCTGTCATTCTTTTCTGGTGGTATTTCTATTTCAATCACAGAATGTACACACGCTGAGATCGATGCGCGCACACTCAGCCGCACACATATTGCCAAGAATTGCACATAGACACTAAAAAAAATCACACCCATGTGAAGTAAGTGGTTCAACTCTGTGTGGGGGTTCCCGGGGGTGGGGGGGATGTCCAGACGCACAGGAATGCATCCAGGGTGCCGGCCCGATTTATGGCGAGCCGCCCCGCGTCTGAAACGGTTGAGAAATGACAGAGTTACCGTGTGGGGGTCCCTCTACTGTACTGTACTGTACTGTACTGTACTGTACTGTACTGTACTGTACTGTACTGTACTGTACTGTACTGTACTGTACTGTACTGTACTGTACTGTACTGTACTGTACTGTACTGTACTGTACTGTACTGTCACTTACTGTATTGGCACACCTGAAATCACCATATATACAGTTATGGTGTAGTTATGTGCGTGTGTGTTTGTGTGTGTGTGTGTGTGTGTTAGGTTGCACACAGGTGGTGAAAAACAGCCATGCTGTTTTCATGCTCATCATACCCACCCAGCCAGCCAGCCAGCCAGCTACCCACCCACACACATACTCACTTAAGGAAGTGGTTTGCACCACTTAAAAACAGAGATAGAAAATGCAGAGAAAGGACATGTATGCCCATCTCTGACAGGCACATTTAGCAGCACTGAGCTCCTGAGGTCCGAACAGGTGAATGCAAGCTGATACTCAAACTGTGGTAGGCTATAAAAAGTACAATTTATAGCCATTCCATTATTAATCCCAATACACAGGCATATCAATCAACTGTCAGGAATAGAAAAACTGAAATTAAACCCATAAATCCTGGTGAGTCAGGTTGGCATGAATCAAGTGCAGAGCAGTTCTCATGGTAGAGGGTGTGGAGCTCCTAATGAAGATGCTAGTTAAGTGATTTGAGAGAACAGATGATTTGGTGAGAACGGAATTATTCCCTGCATGCCTCAAGACCACTTGAGTGGAACATGATATTCATAATTACTGACAGAAACAACTTGTTGCTGCAGCGCCATTGAGAATGAGAATGTGCAGCTCAATCTCCAGAGAGACAGAGAGGAAAAGAATATGGACTGGAGTGATCAAATGACGTAGTTCCATCCTTCTGGAAGCATGTAAACAAGCGGCAATCATCGACAATGTTTTGGTTTGGAGATATAAATGACATCGAGGCATTAGAGTACACCCACACTACTGCTTCAGGGTAGGAACACTGCCTGGTGCGCACACGCACACACACACGCGCGCGCACACACACACGCACACGTGCACATGCACTCACTCTCTCTCTCTCTTTCCCTCTCTCTAATCCAGCATTCCCAAGACATTCTCATCAACTGTATTTGAACTCAGAGGAAGATATTCATTAATTTTAATACATTATAGAAAGACAGCACAGTGAGCATCATGATATGTTCAGTGGCTAATTAAAATGTCCTTTGTTGTGTATAGTATGAGCAGATGAGTGTGCGCTAAGGGGTTTGCTGATTGTGCCACGATTATATTGGTTGATGCTCATTTTGGATAGACTGGACTGTGATTTGTGTATTTTATTATATTGGATGAACTGTGACGAAGAGAGATGAGAACACTATAAGTATTGAAGAATGGAGGAGAGGAGAGGAGGAGAGGAGAGGAGGAGAGGAGAGAGAAGTAAAGGAGAGGAGAGAGAAGTACAGAAGAATGGAGGTGGGGAGAGGAGAGGAGAATGGAGGAGGGGAGAGATGAGAAGAGGGTATTATTAAAGCTTTCTCATGCTGTTAAGCCATTGTGACAGAGAGGCAGAGCAAGCAGTGTGATGTGGGAGAGAGAGCAAGCAGTGTGATGTGGGAGAGAGAGCAAGCAGTGTGATGTGGGAGAGAGAGAGAGAGAGCAAGCGATAACAGAATGAATCATATCTCAGCCAGACACGGCAGTGTTGTGTCACTCAAACTTCCCCCCAATCTTTGTTGTGATTGGCCAAAGCCCTATCTCCACAGCAGGTGCAGAGCGCCACACGTCAGTGCACACAGTAACTTTGCCGACGCATGCACACACACACACACACACACACACACACACACACACACACACACACACTGCACACACACACACACACACACACACACACACACACACACACACACACACACACAGTCAGAGCTGGCTGCTGGTGTGTAAATTATTGATTGGTAGTGTGCCACCCATGGCCTGCAGTAGCCAGTCATGTCCCAGTCCAGTGTCTAGGTGCTATTAGCGCTGACATTAAAGAGACAAGCTACATGATAGCAGATCACGGAGAGGCTGGCAGCCTCCTTCTGGAGGGACCGTGGGACTCCTTGCAATGATTTTCTGCCCCGACTTCTTGTTGAGTTAAACTGACGGGTACGTGGGGTGCTGTCATTTCATTCTTACCCCCTCCAGTCCACTGCAGATGAATGTGTGGTGTGTGGGGTATAGGCGACGGGGCAAGCTGGCGGGTGACTGAGTGATTGTGCGAGTTACATTCATGAGCCACATTTACTCTCTCTTTGGATAAGTGCGTCTGCTAATTGTGAATGAATTGTGAATGCATGCGTCTCTGTGCTGTGTGTGTACATTCAATGGATGGTTATCATCAAGATTTTATTGATTCCGATTCTGCTTATCGATTACAGTTCTTTCCAATTCCCTGCATCAGTAAATAGTTCTTTACAAGCCAAATATATTTACTGTAGTAGTAGCCTACCTGAGATAGAGGCAATGCTTGAACGGCTAGTAAACAAAACTGGTCTAACTGTCCACTCCGAGGCCTACAACTCACACCAGCAGCAATACAAGGAAGCCCTCAACAGTGCGCGCACCTCCCACTACTCCTCCATTATTCAATCTGGCAGCAAAAACACCAAAACCCTCTTCTCCACCGTCAGCAACCTGCTCAAACCCATGGACACCACCACCTCCTCCTTCACTACCAATAAATGTGAATCATTTCTCACATTTTTCATATCTCTCTGACCGCCACCAGTTCATCTCCATCAACAACTGTCACTCCTCCACTGCCCCAGTCACCCACGGCGTCCCCCAGGGCTCTGTACTTGGTCCTCTCCTCTTCATCATTTACATCCTACCTCTTGGGCAAATCCTCCGTCACCATAACCTCCAGTTCCACTGCTATGCCGACGACACACAACTCTACCTCTCCACCAAGACCATCACCGCTGCCACCCACTCCACCCTCACCACCTGCCTCACTGATATCAAACTATGGATGCAAAATAACTTTTTAAAACTAAACTGCAACAAATCTGAAATCCTCCTCATCGGCCCCAACTCTCTCACCAGCTCCACCCAGAACTTCACCCTCAACATCGATGGCTCCACTGTTACAACCTCCCCCCACATCCGTAACCTTGGTGTCACATTTGACTCCACCCTCTCATTCCTCCCCCACATAAACCAGATCACCCGTACCGCCTTCTTCCACCTCAGGAATATCGCCCGCCTCCGGCCTTCTCTGTCTCTCACTGCCGCTGAAACCCTCATACACGCATTCATCACATCCCGGATTGACTACTGCAACAGTATTCTCTATGGCACCACCTCCAAAGTCCTCAATAAACTCCAACACGTGCAAAACTCCGCTGCCCGCCTGCTCACCAGTACTCGCTCCAGAGACCACATCACACCCGTCCTCCACGACCTACACTGGCTTCCCATCAAACAAAGAATTCACTACAAAATCCTGCTCACCACCTACAAAGCTCTCAATAACCTGGCTCCCCCCTATCTCTCCGATCTTCTTGAACCATATGCCCCCCCCCGTTCCCTCAGGTCCAGTGAAGCCAACCTCCTGAAGGTCCGCAAGGCCAAGTACCGCACTTGGGGTGACAGGGCCTTTTACGTTTCGGCCCCCAAACTCTGGAATGAACTCCCCAACCACCTCAGAGCTGCCCCCTCTCTCCCCTCTTTCAAAACCTCACTCAAAACCCACCTCTTCAAAATAGCTTTCCCCAGTTGACGTCTCGTTTATCCTTTTATCTTTTTAACCCTGTATCTGTTATGTTTTATTTTGTCTTTTTTCTCTTATTAAAGTCTGTTCTTAGTGTTCCCTGTAAAGCGCTTTGGGTATTCAGAAAAGCGCTATATAAATCTGAGCTATTATTATTATTATTATTAATGCTGTTTAAATGATCCAAACATCACAATTGTCTATGACAAATAATTGTCAACTTTAAGAACTGTAATTTAGCCTATACAGTTATATGGAAATTCTTGGCCGATATTTAAAATAACAATTTAGCCAATAGCCGATACCGATAGATGTTTATTTAGTTTTAGTTGTTTTTCTTTTTGTGCCAGGGAAAGTACCACAATCTCCAATACAAGAAATACACCAACATGTTCAGAATCTTGGCAGGCTGCAGATAACCAACACACCAACATAGCCAACACAAAATGTATGCTCATCAACAACAGATACATATCGGCTACTGCCATCGATTAATGTCCTTTTTATTTGCCGTTACCAATATTGGCAAATATCGTCCTATACCGATATATGGCCGATACATCAGTGCATCATCACACTTATATTCTATGACAACACAGTGGAAAGCAGTAGTTTTGAGCTGCTAGTTGTACATCTTATTTATAGGAAACCTACTCAATAAGATTACCATATTTTCAAACCAACAAATTTAACCTGTGGTTAAATAAACCACACATTCATAGGATGAACTTCATACATGCATACTGTATGTCTGTGCGTATGTGTACATGCTGGTCCTTAAGTGTTTTCCGCCTTTCAACACCATGGGTGGTTGTTAGAATGAGTATGCTCTCCAAGAGTGTACAGTATGATGTCTTGCTGTGATTTCTCCAAGAGTGCAAGACATCAGAAAGCGCTAGCAAAGTTACCACATGGCTAGCAGCACCTCCAGTCGAGCCAGTGAGCTGTGACACTCCTGGTCTTATTGGCAATACAATGGAGAGTTGACCAAAGAGAAAATATTAAAGTACTACACACTGTTATGTTAGCTATGTATGCTACACTGTATACCTCATATCTAAACAGATGGATATGATAAGGAACTATAAGCAGAACCAAACTTTGGTCATTTGTATGGATACCTGCGGTATATGGCTTTTTGCGCGCGTGTGCGTGCGAGCCCATTCATTCTGCATCTGTTTTCAGGCTGAAAGGCTTTCATCGCAATGAAAGAGCATAGAATATTTTTCACCAGTTGTTCTTTAAACAATGGTCAAAGCTCATTTGCATTTTATAAAAAGAAATGTGAGCTTTGATATGCTATCTGTACACTATAGTGGTTATCCTCTCACAACATTCACACGTCGTACTATATGACTCCAGTCCTCTGGATTCAGAATTACTGAATTGAGTCGAGAACCAACACACTTCAGCTAATTGTGTTGGAGGAGCACAGGTGAAACATGGCTCTGGTGACAATGTTAGAGGTTAGGTAGTGAAGGGGTGTCTCGGAACATGGTTGCGCATGTTTGTGGGATAACGAGTTCAGTAGAAATGCCTTGGTTTGGGATTTCAGGAGGTGTGCCTGCCCTGTACTCATGGGTGAGGGAGACATGCATATATTCTACCTGTTGTGTTTAATCGTTGTCCAACAACTGACTGCTCATTTGAACTCAGACCACAATCTTTTGCACCCACTGCAATTCGGTTTTCGCTCGAAGCATTCAACAGAAACAGCTAACTGTTACTTTCTGGAAAGTGTAAAGTCAAAGTTAGATGCAGGTGGCATAGTGGGCGGCGGCGCAGTATTTCTGGATCTCAAAAAGGCATTTGACACTGTACCCCATCAGGTACTCCTGTCAAAGCTCTCCTTCTTTAGCTTTTCTACAGAAGCAAGTCAAATGGATGCATTCATACTTAACAAACAGGAACCAAAGTGTTTGTATTGGTAATACTCAGTCAACATAATCTTAACTGTAACATTGAGTTCCTCAGGGATCAATACTGGGCCCTATTTTGTTTAGTTTGATCTGCCTTCCGTCTGTCCAACTGTCTCCATACAAATGTATGCTGACAAGTTCAACACAGTTCTTTATATACCCGCTAAAAACAAACAACTAGCAGCAGACAAATTAACTGCAGGCATGCAGTCTACGTATCTGATTGGTTGAGGAACTCATGTTTGCATCTGCTGAACACAAAAAAACTGTCTGCATGTTTTTTTCACGTAACTCTGCAGAACCTGACATCGACATTCTTATCGAGGGTAGTAGTATTCAGGTAGTATCAGAATGTAAATATCTTGGAATTACACTAGACTCAAACTTGGCATTTAAAAAACATGTTAAAAATGTAGCTAATAAAATCAAATTCAATGCATGCATCTAATTTCAGACACATAAGACCTAACATAGATGCAGCTAAACTCTTCATGCATGCTATGATTCTTTCACACATAACCTACTGTTTCAAAACCTGTCAGTGTTGGGTGGATTAAAGCAAATGCCTCTATGTATATACAGTACTGTATGTATATGTAATTTGTAAGTTGATGTGGTTACTTTGCGTATGCCCTGTTTGATGCGTATGTATCATTCGTAGCAGCATATGGCGCCAGGGAATAACTGGTATAACTAGCTCTCAATGATGACGTAATAAATATGTGGATTAAAGGACCCAATGCCAGAGTGTAATTGGTTTTCGATGGTGACGTAATAACGATATGTTTTAGTGTCGGGAGGATTAATAATGTACTGTATACATGTATGTAATCTGACACCACTGCCATATCATGCACAAGTAGTCATTACGTCATACGCTGGCATGGCGCAGACACATCAAACGGCGACATACGAAAACGAAAACTATCACTTGCACGCTCCGCTTGCACAAGTAATGAAGGGAAACTTTACGTCATAATATGTACATCACATTGTCTCTTTATTGTTAATGGCGTTTAATGTTTGTGTTTGTGTTTGCACTGTTTGTTTTACAGCCTGTTTTCACACCATAAAGCCCAGATCAATTAAAAACAGCCTCCAGTCAGTGTATCCAGGAGCACGAGGAATACCTTGTATCACTCTGTGTGATCCCTGGGACTAAGGCCAATGCTAAAAAAAATGTCTTCTAAATACTGACTTAAGAATAGAATAAAAAAAGAATAGTTTAAATATTTATTCAGAATTTCTAAAATGTTATATTGCTATATACTGTACATAGACAACAATAATCCCAAAAGGGGTTCCTGTCCAGAAGAGATCAAACACCAATAGGGGTTCCCGTCCTAAATGGGTTAAGGGCAGGCCATAATTAATACATTCTTTGACTCCATCAGTCTGCACATAAATCTAAACATAAAATTCCTCAGTACAACATGAAAGGTGTATTGAATTTGTTCACAAACATTTCACTTGCAGTAGTCCATCTAGGGGATTTCAGGAATATTCAGAAAGCATCATTAGCCTACAGTATATGCCACCGGATGTTTTTTTCATTGCTGTTAGATTGTGCAATTATTTCATCATCATCATCATCATCATCACAGAGATCCCTGATTATGTGAGCCAGGTATTTAAACTTTTTCACAACCCCTAATACTTCACCTGCCAATGAGAAAAGAGGAAAAGACAGCTGAGACTGAGTTTAATGTGCACAGACATTAAGACCGTGAAAGAGTAAAGTGGCATGTGATTACCAGTTGTACAATGCTTGTCTCTACCATAGTGTTGGGCAAGGCATTTGGAAAGTCTATTAAGCTGCCAGTTACTCTACATTAAATTAAACCAACACACTCGGAGAGGTATTCAGCTAAGCTACACCAACATGGATAAAGTAGTTTGAACCAATGTCATTATACAGAAAATCAATGCTGTCTTACTGAGCATTCCTTTGAATTGACCGAAGGATGGCAGGGAGCTCAGTTTGAAGGAATTTTTAAGAGGTTGGGCCATTGACAGAAAAAGCTGTCTTGCCCAACTCTGTCTGATAATAATATAAGGAAGAGAGAATTCAGTAGGGACAATAAGGCATGAAAGTATCTATTAGTGCAAATTGGTAGACATTATCTCTGGAGCCATGTGATTAACATACATCAGTCATATTCTTGTGTAGGTAGGCTACCCTGCCATCTGCGCTGCTGCCGCTTCTAGGAGCACTTGGCTTGTTTTCATCTATTTTGTTTACACTAGACCGGCTGTGTGTGTGTGTGTGTGTGTGTGTGTGTGTGTGTGTGTGTGTGTGTGTGTGTGTGTGTGTGTGTGTGTGCGCGCGTGCGTGTGTGCGCAAGTGCCTTTAACTGTGGTGAGTGTTCAATTCAAAGAGAGGCAGGCAGGGGATTATGCGGTCTTACATAATTAGAAATTATGCAGATGATGTTGCAACACACTTTTAAATGAGAATTTATGCCATGGGTGAAATACAAATAAAATAAAAATAATATCAATTTTGAAAAAGAAATGCAATGGAACCAAGGGTATACTCGACCCTGATACAAGAATGTTTCACCAGCCCTTGCATCCCCTCTGCTTGATTACTGCTGAGAACAGCAAACTGTGGACTGGGGTTGCACAAGTTCATCCAAACTTATCTAGCATTACGAATAAAAGTATGTCTGTCAACGTATTCACCCAGTGCATTCTATAGACTAATAGACTGGTGTTGGTCATGGCCAAAATAATAAGGTCGCGAATACAAGCGGACGAAATTAGTTTTCTTCGACGGGTGGCTAAGTAATTGCAGTCCAAATTGGCTATGTTGTCAGGCCAACTGGCTGACCAATAGTTTCACTTCATTCACATCACTCAATGACTCAGTTGGTCGTGACTCGTCAGTCATAGAAATATGCATTGGCTATACATTGGCTGGCCCCAATGTTCTGTGAACCAGCCAAACATGTAAATAAAAGTGTTAGTCCTAGTATACACTATTGTCAAGCACCGTATATAAAATAAAAAGTAATTATAAAATTAACACACATTGCCATTTATTTGGCGATGGTGCTAGCACCGATTCAGACTTCAGAGTGAGATGGATCTGATGCAAATCATTTTTCAATTTAACATTTTAATTAATCATGCTCACAGGAATCAGTGAAGGATTTACTAACAAAATGTGGACACACACTCCCTTTCATTTCGACCAAGCTCACTGAAAAGTCTCATTTGGAATCACATTACACATGCCCACATTACAACTGATAAATATGATATATTATTAGTTCTCAGGCAACTTCTATAATTTGGCTTACTGTTCCTGAACTTTCAGATGTGAGATTACCGAAAAAGTGTGCAGGATGTTACAACGTGAAATATTGCATTCATTTTGGGATTGAGGTTGGGGCTGAGTTTTTAAAAACTTCTTAAACTATTTTTGGGGGAAATTATAATGACTCCCTGGAGTGCAGTTTGTGGAATGCTACTGCAGAAAATGCAAACCCTACAGTATGTGTTGAAAATAAATGTAGAAACTTCAAAGCTGTGGTTTACTGCATCTCCACAGTCACACCCTGAAGAAGGCCAACCAAGAACTGGGATTCTGAGATTTTCAAGAGATGTTTAAAAACCTAGAGATTAGATCTTATTAAAAAGAGAATCTGAAGTTGCTATGTTACCCCCCCCCCCTGCATTACAAGTGAAATCCCTGGAACTTTGATAAGGTAAAATCTCATTACATTTTCATTAGAATACACTAGTCCTTACCCGTTCTGAATATATGAACAGCAAATGATGTTCAGTGTGGGTAAGGCGATGTAATAGATCACATTACTGATAGGGGGGAATTGTATGATCTTGGGAAGTTGGGTTGGGCAAGTGGACTGTAGGCTATACGAATTCTGAGAGAAAAGTGCCTGAAATGGAGTTTCAGATTTTCTTAGTGAAGTCAATGGGAAAAATGTATTCACTAATAAATGTAGGCCTATATAAATTTAACTTTTCTTTCGCAAGTAAATTCTATAGTACAATCATCATCAAGTACACCATTGATGTGTGATTTAAATGTGGTCGTAATATTCTGCATATTAATGAAGTTATTGAAGATTTTCACTTTCGGTGTTGCACTTTGTAGACGGTCCCTAACCACTCAGCTAACTGTCTGCTGCCCATAGAGATCCATAATATACCTGTAAGCTATTAAACGGAGGTTGGCTTTTTGGGCTTCAAATAAAGTTGTCCTTTGTTCTTTATTTAATCAGGTTAAGAATGAGATGTTTTTTTGTGATTTAGGAATGTTTCGTTACTGAGCTATTGAGCCAGAGTTGGCATCTGTCTGTATGTATTTTATCCTAGCTGGTTAAGAAAACATCTTCATTTGGCCACCCCGACAGATAATCAATCCGTTGTGATCGTGCTGTTCATTGTATCACGCTGGGTGCGTGCAGGGCTGTCGAATAGCTGTCGAATAGCTGTCGAATAGCTGTAGTATGCGTCCGAGTTGTTTTCCCCATGTGGGTCTGATGCATAGGTCTGATGCCTGCCAGGGGGCTGTGTGAAAAAGGGGAGGTGCGTTGGAGAACTCAAGGGGAATGTTGCGTGGAAAACTGTGTTCCATTATTAATCTGTGTCTCTCTCAACATGCATTTCACTGGTGACACATGATTTGCGGGGAGATGAGTTGTTTTTGACGCAAATTTAAAAAAAAAACACCTTAATGTGATAAAGTATAAATTAGTCTTACTGTAAATCCATAATTTACAACACTAAATATTATTTTGTTTTTCTTTTGTTTTAATTTTAATAGCCTCCATTCCTGAGTGGATATCATTATTTTTGTCTTAAGGGAAATTTCATCGATCACTGTCTGTGGCTTATGATATTTCCCAAATCTCTATTTGGACTTTTGGTCTTGTTGTGCTTGTTATTTGATAAATGACCAAGGCTCGTACATTGTTGTGAATTTTAAGCGTCTTAATGCGGGCCCTTTGTGTTCTCGCGTCCCTTTGAGACTGATGTGTTATGAGAGGAACTGGCAGACCAGCTGTGACCATATTACCTCAGTGTGACTCCCGAATCTGTTTAAGCTCTCTCAGCACAATTTGTCCTTTTTCGAATTATATAAATAATCAAAAACGGTTGATTAATTTCCCTGCTGATGCAACACAGCAACTGCTAACATCCACCCAAAAAAAGGTTTAGCCTCTCACCCCCCACTTTGTTCTTTCCCTCCGTCTCTCTCGGTTCCGCTCACCACTAACTTTCATTCTCCGCAACACACCAAACGATGCGCTCTCTGATCCTGTCAATCTGACGATAATGTGCCTTTCAAACTCTTTTTTGAATGCCTATAGTTTGTTCTCCACCCCAGCATTACAAACAGTTTTTTCTGCATGCTGCTCATTCTTGCTGCCTCAAAACAAACAAACCCACCCACCCACCTAATCATTTCTCTCCAACCTTCTCCATGACTGCCCCACCTACCCACATGCCTCTATCGCCCTCTCTTCATCAGTAACAGTTTAATGGTGACAGTCACTCAATCGCATAATTAAAAACCGTTTAATGCTCATTAATCGGGATGCATCTGTCTCGTTTGTTTTCTCTCTGTTTTGCTGTTTTTCATGTTGTCATCTGTAATGGTTCCTGTGTGACGTCTGTTAATTAATGTCTATTGATTTGAAATCCGCCATGGTGCCATGATAGATAGCAGTAAGTTACATACCATGGTTCCATGATAGATAGCAGTAAGTTACATACCATGGTACCATGATAGATAGCAGTAAGTTACATACCATGGTACCATGATAGATAGCAGTAACATACCATGGTACCATGATAGATAGCAGTAACATACCATGGTACCATGATAGATAGCAGTAAGTTACATACCATGGTACCATGATAGATAGCAGTAACATACCATGGTACCATGATAGATAGCAGTAACATACCATGGTACCATGATAGATAGCAGTAACATACCTGTCTCTGGCATAATACTGCCATAGGCCTACTAATGGTCCCACTGAAAAAAATCACACTTGTGTGAAGTGAAGGGCTCTTATCATCATACATCATCACATTCCTGTCACTTCCACTCACTTTTCTCGTTTTCTGTCATTCCGGCCAATCACAATTGGTGTCAATTTTCTGCCCTCACTTTTTATCCTCAATATGTACTTTGCTCAGACAATCAAATTATCGCTATGGGGTTATCAGCCAATCAAATCGTCGCTAAAATCCACACTCACACACAATCATCATCATTTTTCGACCGCGGTCGAGATCACACACAAAGCTGGGCAAAAATAATCTGAATCTTCCAATGAGCTACGGCTCAGACTATACTAATGAAGTGGACTATCTCTGTCTCTGTGTTTCTCACACGGAACTCACACTGTGTTTTTCTTCAATGAGGTCATCTAAGTACAGTATGTGGTTAATGACTCTATAAATGTGCTGTGCGCATATTACCACAGGAAACCAGGGCACCCTGTGGGATAAACAAATGCTTTTCCACTTGGACGGTTTCAAATTTGGCATTTCTCTCCAGGGAATTGTTTTTACTCTCTCAAATAAAGGTGTGCGTCAGTGGCAGGCACCTTGCTGTGGCCCAGCATCAGCCTCTTTATCGGATAAGGACAAGGTGATGTTCTAACTTCTTACTCAACTCTCTCTTCTGAGAAGTGGTTGCTTCCATACTTTCACTATAGGCCGATGCCCAATTGTCAGAGTACCACAGCTGTATCCGTTATCAATACTGCTGCTGTCATAGCACAAGGGGCAGTCTATGACACCAGTATAATGATATATGACATCAGAGATCTCCACATGAGCATAAAAGAGACATTGATTCTGGATGACCTTTGGTCCAACCAACTTCCCCACTCGGCACACACACTCTGTCCGATACTTGGCGATACACACGCCAAGTTTGAAGTGGATCGGTATGACGGTGCTACTTATGCAGGGGACGGGAAGACATTTCTTTTAGTATAAACATGCAGAAATGTGTTAATTTCACTCTGCTAGAATAGTCCAAGTTCAGAAAATTGCATGATTGCATGAACATTGCATGATTTATAAAAATAACAAAATAACAATATAATTTGAATAAAGTAATATTGATCACAGTTCATCTCAATAATGATCACAGTAACTCTTGGTCTTAATAGTTTATCTTAAACACCCAGGTTCAAATGAACAGTCTCTATCCATCTCTATCTTCTTTAATTCCCTTATCCAGCCTGTCCAACCCCCTAGCTCAGAAACATATCTCCGTTCACCTGAACATCTCCACCAAATAGAGGTACGAATTACGAAAACAGCCCTATAGCTTCATTGTGAGGGGACGACTTCATGTGAACCAGGTAACCTCAGAGAACGTTTGGGTGTGTGGGATAGTGCCCTTTGCCAAAGTCGAAGGTGTAATCATTGCTGACACAGAGAGTGGTGAAGTGAATCCAGCGGTTACTATTTGGACTAGCACGTAGAGGAGGGGGTATCTTGTTCCTGAGTGTCCCATTTCCACAGCTGATCTCGCCGACACGTTCATCCATCACTCGGACAGCTTTAGTGGCTCGTTAGTGGCTTCATATGCTCCCCAGGGAGCTGGCGAGGGTTCCTTGGCTAACTTTGTCACTCGATTTGTGGGCTAGCGCTCGTTTCCTCGCAAGGTCAGCACTGCGCGGAGTCTGGGAACAATTAGGAACTCTATATGTTGTTAGAAACAGGTGCTGCTTTTCTTGCTTGTTGTTATTGATTGATTGGTTATTTGAAAAGTTTAGCATACATTATACCGGAGCACATACATCCTTAAAAGTAGCAGGATAACAGAACTTTGCATATTTTTTGTTATGGTGCTTGGCAGGCAAGAACACCAATGGAACATGCTAACAGATGTGCAGCATATGTTAATAACAATACACATGAGAAAAATAACGACATTATCAACTCCTGAAAACAGCACAATGTTCTGTCTTTACAGTACTTTGTGCTGTTGTGCTAATTTTTTACTGTCTCACAGAACCCTCTGGGGAAGGGATTTGATTGTGTTTGTTTTATTGGGCTATGTTGCAAATGTTTTAGGAAACAAATGCTTTTTCTTTCGCCAAAATGTATTCATGAAGCAGACAAAGCCCATTGCCAGTACGCTGTCAACATGTGCCGTTAATGAAATACGAGTGATCACCAGCCGAAACCAGGTTGTAAGGTAGATCACCACTCCCTACAGCTCCACCCCTGCTCCTCCACCTCTCCCTACAGCTCCACCCCTGCTCCTCCACCTCTCCCTTCAGCTCCACCCCTGCTCCTCCACCTCTCCCTACAGCTCCACCCCTGCTCCTCCACCTCTCCCTTCAGCTCCACCCCTGCTGCTCCTCCACCTCTCCCTACAGCTCCACCCCTGCTCCTCCTCCACTCCCTTCAGCTCCACACCTGCTCCTCCACCTCTCCCTTCAGCTCCACCCCTGCTGCTCCTCCACCTCTCCCTACAGCTCCACCCCTGCTCCTCCTCCACTCCCTTCAGCTCCACCCCTGCTGCTCCTCTACCTCTCCCTTCAGCTCCACCCCTGCTCCTCTACCACTCCCTACAGCTCCACCCCTGCTCCTCCACCACTCCCTACAGCTCCACCCCTGCTGCTCCTCTACCTCTCCCTACAGCTCCACCCCTGCTGCTCCTCCACCTCTCCCTACAGCTCCACCCCTGCTCCTCCACCTCTCCCTACAGCTCCACCCCTGCTCCTCCACCTCTCCCTACAGCTCCACCCCTGCTGCTCCTCCACCTCTCCCTACAGCTCCACCCCTGCTCCTCCTCCACTCCGTACAACTCCACCCCTGCTGCTCCACCTCTCCCTTCAGCTCCACCCCTGCTCCTCCAACTCTCCCTACAGCTCCACCCCTGCTGCTCCTCCACCTCTCCCTACAGCTCCACCCCTGCTCCTCCTCCACTCCCTACAGCTCCACCCCTGCTGCTCCCTGGGTCTCCTCACGTGTTGGACGATGATGCCTTCACCATTCCCCTTCCTTACTATGTGTTTATTTGCCCACTTATACAGGGAATAAATCAAGGTCAACGACGCACAATGCAGCACACGGCTATTAAGATTCATTGTAATGCAAATTCTCCTGTGGCTGGGTGCACCACTCTGACAGGCTCTGACATGCCAGACAATGCTTGAACACACACACACACACACACACACACACACACACACACACACAACGTGTGCAGCAACATGCACACTCGGCATTCTCCCTCCCTAAAGGTATGTGGGTGGACTCTACTGGAATAGAGACGTGTCTTGCTCTCTTCCTTCCTTCCCAAACTATATTCCCACTTTTGTTTCCACCAGGCCGAAGGCATGTTTTGCACTCAGTCTATGTGTCCATCCGTTTGTGTACAGCTAATCTCCGGCACCGTTGGCAATTGGCATGGTCGATGACAAACTGTGCACACACACTCCCTGGTGCCACCATTAGGCCACCATTGTTTCTTTATATTACTCGTACACATTTTATCCATACATCACGCAAATCGGTATACACTATCTCTATAGTCATATGATCAACACGGATCTGTCCGATTTCACACATTCCATGCCCATTGGCTAAGATTGCCTTCCAAAGTTTGCAGGATTTGTTTTTGTTTTGAACAAAATGCCTCAAATCATGAACACAGCGTGCGATTTCTGAGAAATTATGCACACACATTCTCACTAGGCCAAGGAATAAATGCCACTTAATATTTTTATAATCAGATTCATTGCAGTGCTATAACAGGCTGAGTCATGATTTTTCCTATACAGTAACTGCACCGATCTGTGTAGAACTTGTATGCGCACTCCCTAGAGGCCAAGGACAAAATCTGCCCTGCATTTCTCAAAAGCCTTTTATAGCACCACCAGGAGGCCAACTTGTGCGAAACAAGCCTTTCAGATTGTATCCAAATATCACATCAATTGGTACACATGATCTCCTGGTGGAGACCTGTGCCCCGAGGGGCACTTTTTCTAGTTTTGGCATCATTCAATGCTGCCCAGTTCTTATAAGCTATATCCAACATTTCCTCTTGCCTCGCTGTGGCTGTAAGAACTGACCTCTGTCTAGTAGGCTCCACTAGAGCACAGGCTCTCAACCTTGTTTTTATACCATGAGTCCAGTGCAATTTCAAAGTGGAAATACAGAATATCGATTCTTAAAATAAAAGCGAACAATGCTGGTAATTCCTGCTGATTTGTAGGCCTATCTTCGTATATATCACACTAATGCATAATGTTGTAGTACAACTGCAAAAGTCTTGGTCGTGACTCGCCCCGGCGTGAGATAGTTTTCTTAACCCATTCTGACCGGGCACCCATTTTGGTGTTAGCATCATGTTATGCTTTACCTATTGAAAAATAGCAGATCTACAAGCTCATATCGCGCCACCGAGTGGCGCGATACGAGCTTGTAGGTCTGCTATTTTTGAAAAATCGAAGAACGACTGACATTTTTTAGAATCTGATCTCAGGTCAGAATGGGTTAATCAAGACCAGTGTGTGTCCCGTGGAAACCTCGTATGAATCTGATCTCGGGTCAGAATGGGTTAACACAGGTGAGCCTATGCTGAGCTGGAGAACGGGGTTCGATTCCAACTCGGGGCACTAAAGCGCTACAACTACAACGTTTCCTTTGCCGTGGCAGTTGCGTCCTATAAGCCGCGAAGTAAGCCAAGAAAAATGCAAGCAATTCCCGGTGAAGCCGGTCGATTTGACATGTGACGTGTGTGTGTGTGTGTGCCGCCAAAACTGTGGGAGGAGCAGCGTGGCAAGGGTTTGGGGTTGCTCTATACTACAAGTACTATAATGTGTTTATCTTACTACAGGCAACCACACTAATCAGGTTGCCCAATTAGCTCATTGCAAGTGCTCATTGTTGTAGCCATGTCTGACTCCTTGCGTGTGCCCATGCTTTCATGTGCATGAGTGTGCATTGGCGTGTGTGTGTGCGTACAGCTATACTAGTGAGTCTGTCAGACTTCAAAGGACCCGCCGCCTCTCCCCTTGATGAACGAGCTGTTCCGATGTTTATCATGACCTGCTTTTCAACTCACTAAAAACATCAAGGGATGGAGGGATTAGTGGGATGAAAAAGAGAGAGAGAAAACAGTGGGACAAATACTGTGAATAGAAATACTTTCTGCCTCCTGTTTTGGGGGACTCGTTGCGAAAGAGTGGGCTATCACTGCCATTCTGTTAATCCGTGGCAAGCAATACAGATGGTGTGTCCATGTGTCCGTGTCCGTGTCTGTGTCTGTGTGTCCGTGTCCGTGTCCGTGTGTGTGTGTGTGTGTGTGTCTGTGTGTGTGTGTGTGTGTGTGTGTGTGTGTGTCTGTCTGTGTGTCCGTGCATGTGTCTGTGTGTCCGTGCATGCGTGCGTGCATGCGTCTGTGTGTCCGTGCATGCGTGCGTGCGTACTCAGGTAGGCCCTATGTCCTGCTTGTATTTGAATGTGCATGTGTGCGTGCGTGCGTATGCAATGTGTGTGTATACGTGAGAGAAAGTATAAGAGTGCATTGGCATTACAGTGCATGCACATATTAGGCAGTTAATTCAATGGGAAATAACCAAATCAATTCTCTCTCCCCACATTCATTCAAAACGGATTAAAGACTTTACATTTCATTTCGCGTAGTGTATCACAATACAGTACAAATGATAATAGATAACAATTTGTCTTTCATAATTAATTTGTCTTTCATGCAGTATATCTGATACACCCATGAAATAAATAGCCTACCTGGAAAGATAAAACTTGCCATTCTTAATTTCAGCTTTGATTATTGTAGGCATTAGAGCCACACTTATGTTTCATTTTTATAAAGGTTAGTTTAAGTTTTATATATGGTTGCACAATTAACATTTGCAATAGTTTTTAGTTTTCATGTTTAATAGTTTTTAAAGACATTTACGTGGAATTGTTATTGTATACTTTTGTTTATTTGAAAATAATACTTATGCAAGGCTGCAAGCCCATTAAACTCATTTCACACAGTGGGCCTATACTCAGGCCTATTTCAGTCAAAAAGTGGTTGTCCATTAACTTAAAATTGGGGGTAAGAAAACTTAAATGCCATAATTTAACACACAGGTGCGAGAACTATACTACTTAACACAAGAATTGAGAAGCAAGCATGAACCTGAGGCTGACAGTGTCTGACATTAACAGTTGTGATGTTGGGTTTTTAACCCTGCCCCATTTACCCGAGAAGTGTCTCTATTAGCCATCTGGAAAGAGAATATATTTATCAGAGCACCCTCCATTATTAATCAGTGCAGTGAGTTGAAAGTGAATATGTAGCAGAGGCGATGAATACGGTTGAAGCACGGTCTAGATTCTGACGGTCCCACAGGGGGTATCAACAGTGCACAGCCTTTCCAGCCTTTTCAGACCCAAATTTGTGCAAAAAGAGAGTAACTTTCATCTCCTCCCTGCTGCCCTCCCCTGGTTTTCACCGTTAGAAGACGGGTGGTATTTTGACATAGATTCGGGGCTTCTGAAACCATTAATGCACGGACTACACATTATGCAGATACTGCATTGTTTTTGTGGGGGATGCGGGTGTTCTTTTAAGTTTAACAGGTGCTTCTGCTATCACAGTTTGCAAGGCTTGCATTATTTATCCTGGCAGGTGAGGTCAAGTTAAGAGCTTCTCTTCTCTATGGGAGCATGGAGCTCTTCATTATTGGCCTGTTTAATGACACAACACAGTAGAATCGTCAGTTTATCCATTTGTAACCATGCACAAGAGTGTACAACTGTAACCAAATCAATACATATGTACACTCTTGGAGTTAAATGAACACCCAGGATTTTACTGTGTGTACATTGATGTATTTTTGTCCGCAGTGACTCTCCCTCTCGCCTAAATCTGTCTCAGTCTTCATCCCTCTTTATTTGTCTTTGTCTCTCTGTTTCCTCCTCTCTCTGTGTGCAGCCTGTGAGGTGGGCTTCTATAAGCCGGTGGCGGGGGACGGTCAGTGTGGTAAATGTCCTCAGCACAGCCACTCAGAGACCAGAGCGGCCCTGTCCTGTCCCTGTGACTCCAACTACTACAGAGCACCCACTGACCCTGTTGCTGCCATCTGCACCCGTGAGAGCGCACACACACACACGCACACACGCATGCACACGCACACACACCAACAGATTTAAAATAAATGACCATAAACTAAAAGCCCCTCCGTCCTCAGGCCCTCCGTCCGCTCCCGTGAATGTCATCTCCTCTGTCAACGGGACGTCGGTGTACCTGGAGTGGGGCCTCCCGCTGGACACCGGGGGTCGCAGCGACCTGCTGTACAACGTGCTGTGTCAGAAGTGCTCCGGGGAGGGCGGACCTTGTGAAGACTGCATATCCTTCTCCGCGGGAGGGCTGGGCGGGTCCAAGGCCAGTGGAGGGGGCGGCAGCACCGCCGGGGCCGGAGGCGGGACGGTGGAACGCTCGGGCGCGGCCGCCGTGCGCTTTGTGCCGCGGCAGAGCGGGCTGACCGACCCCTGGGTGACGGTGCTCAACCTCGTGGCGCACGCCAACTACACCTTCCGCATCATGGGCACAAACGCTGTGACCCATCTGAGCAACGAGCCGCCTCCCTATGGCTCAGTCAACATTACTACGAACCAGGCAGGTAGGCATCCGACCAGCGACATGCACCCACGTACAGTACACGCTACACGTTATATGAAGCCTGTGTCTATAATTCATCACAAATAGTACTCACGGTACGATTCGAATCACGATTTTTAACAGTTTTATTTTCCAGCCAAATGACCGAAAATGTTTTTTTTTTTTTTTTTCTCTCACACAAATCCAGTATATTCTTCTCTCTTTTTCTCTCTACTTATTTGTTTTTGTTTTTAAAATACTGTGTTTTCTCTCATTTTTGTAAATTCTCCTACAATATACATTTGTATATTGTGTTTGTTTATGAGTCTGGTGTAGAAGATTTTATCCTGTGCTGGAAACCTTTTTCAATAAATTTCAATGAAGATCCTGTATTTTCTTTTTTACGCGCCTTCTGCTGTTTGCATCACAATACTTTTTTTATTAAGTCGATTTAAATTGTTACCAGTTTGAATTGATTTTGATCGATTTACAATGAATTGTTTATCATGCCTATAGTTACAAACATACAGCATGCATTATAATTTGCTTTGTATAAATAAACTGTATAATTATAGTGTATAATATAATATAATGTAAAATGGTTATAATGTAATGTGTTACATTAAAACCATTTTATAATGACTTAATGTACATTTTAAATTCATAATACTTTAATTGCTGATCGCTGAACCTTTTCATTTGGCCAGGATCATAGTTGTTCTCATAGTTGTATAATCATTGTATAATACATTATAATAGCCTATTTTTTAAGCCTTATAATAAGTGTGATAACTTCAATCACTATAAGTAAGTGATCACTGGATGTCAACCTGTATTAGGTCTGCATTCCATGTGATCCAGGATGCCCTGGAACATTGAAGAGCATCTGACTGTAGATTTAGCATATCTCCTCATTTATTAACATCTGGGAGGGAGAATATTATGTAGGAGGAACATATTGACAGCAAAGAAAACTAAACGGAGAATAATTTATTCATCTATTCTTTCTGCCTGTCTCTGGATTGCACATGGATTTACATACTGTACTCCTAGTTGGTGGTCTGTAAACTGGTTAAATTATTTTCCATAGTCTATTCAGAAAGACAGAAAGAATATGTTTTGCCCCAACAGCTATACTTCTATCCACTACATAACATAATTACTGAGACAGGCTGCTCAGTCAGCTATATCTCCAATTTGATGTGGATTCCAAGACTGAATTGGAAGTTACTTGATCCACCTTAATCTCTGATATGAAGACAATGTGATTTGAGTGTATTAATAATTTAAGATTTCATCTTGTATATTGTCATGACTGTCGGGCAGAAATCAGCTATCTTTTTCAACTTTCAACAATTTTTTTAATCAGTGCTATTGAACAATCTTTACGTTTGTGTGTGGGTTTTACAAATATTTAACCAATGAAAACCTATTTAAACATGCTTCTGACGAAACCTCCTACAGTACCTCTCTCAAAACACCTCACATGTAGAGATGGTTTGATTTGATTATTATGACAAGAAATCTCCACATGAATGGTCAAAAACTCCACTTGAGCTGTATTTGGTTAAAGTGATAATAATATAAGGAAACATTCAAGTATCTGACAATGTACTAGTCACCATACCAACTTTGATGAGGCTACTATTGTTCTAAAAAACATGTTGTTTTTTTCCTGAAAAGTTAATATTTTGGACTGGTTTCTGCCCGACAGCACAGATATGCTAATTATTAGGAAGCCGGGATTATGGGATTGTGTTGAACTGACTGACAAGCAATCTGTCCTTGTTTTGCTGTGCAGCCCCGTCTGAGGTAATGGCCATCCGGCAGGAAAATGCCAGCCAAAACAGTGTGTCTCTGCTGTGGCATGAACCTAACCAGCCCAATGGAGTCATCCTGGAGTATGACGTCAAGTACTATGAGAAGGTAGTCAACCAGTAGCTGCATGCGTTCTACACCGTCTCTGGGAGCCCCAAATACTACATCACTATTTACATTGGGAGATTTAACTTATCATTATACATAATCATACATCATCTCGTGAACAACTGAATTTATACGATTGTTTAGGCGATTTGCTCGTCTACATACTGTATAACGTACATTTGGCGGACATATGACCTCATTTCTCTTTTCATTGTCAATGGCAAATATGAGACTTGTGTGGACAAAAGCTGTATGTAGGAGGGGCTAGCGCGACGAAAATCTACACTAGGCCTACTAGCTGAATATAGGAGGGGCTAGCGAGTAGCAACCTTCAAAAACGAAACACATAGCATATTATATGAAATGATTCCAGCAGCTTATAAAACAAAGCAACAAAAAAAACACATTCCCTACTCACTGTAGCCTATACCTGCCTTCAAAGGAGCTAAGCTGAGCCAAGATGTTTTGAATGCAGAGGAGTGCTGGTTGGATAGGCTCCAGATAACTTAATCCAAGAAAAGATTCTCCTAGCAGCTCAGCTAATTGAAAGGAAATGGTTGTCAAGAGAGAGAGAGAGAGAGAGAGAGAGAGAGAGAGAGAGAGCGAGAGAATCCAACTCAGTGAAAGTGACAGCAAAGTGGTCTGTGGGTGTATGGTGAGGGGCTAATTGCAGCATGTGTGTCTGTACACGTGTGATGATATAGATCAGCTGATAGAGAGGGCAGTGCATGTCGAGAGCATCACAACCAAACACACTGGTTAGTGTTGTGGGGACTATAGGGATTAGTGAGGTCTTTTCTTTTGTGCTGCTTTTCTTAATCTGGCTTGGCCCACAGGGCTGCAGCGGAGGCGTCTCTCAAGTGGACATGTCAGCAGTATATGCTTCCTTAAGTTTTCTACAGTATGGCCAGTCAACCACAGCAGTTCAAACGGAGGGAGGTTTCTTGTGAGCAGTATATAACCATGCAGTATAGTAAGCAGTGTTGGGGAGTATTAAGCTACATGTAGCTGAGCTACGTAGCTTAGCTACATTTTGCTGTAGCTTGTGGTAGCTTAGCTACATTCATATTGGTGTACCTCGTCAAGTAGCTCAGCTACTTTTTGGGTAATTTTTGGTAGCTTAGCTACTCAAGTTACAAGCTACAATTTTGGGCAATAACATGAAATAAATCTATTCATTTTGACCATTGGTTGCTGTGTTAATGCTTGTACTAGAACAACCCCCCCACTAGAACACCACAAGTTCAACAGTGGTGTCCCATCCAGTGCCGCATGTGAGCGGCTTTTCAGTGTTGGCAAGGACATTTTCAGTGCCAAACGCAACCGCTTATCCGATAAGAACTTTGAGAGACTGCTCATGTGTCGCGTCAACAAACGGTTCTGCCCTGGCATATAAAAAAATATAGGCCCAACTTTCTTTTACAGTTAAGTTACAGTTTAGGTTGTGTTAAGTTAAGATTTATTTATAGGTGTGGCTATCAAGAGACCTTTATTATTATTTTCACAGTTAAGATGTGTTAACATTGACGATCAAATGCCATTTAAACACACAGTATCCTCAACAGATCCTCTTTTATTTGTGTGACTGTAAAGACTATGCCCGTTTTAATAACATTCTCAACAATTGGTTTTTTTTATCCTTTCTTTAATGGGGGAAAATCTGTCTAGAACAGGGGTCTTCAAATGTTGACGATCAAATGTCATCATGTAACAGTTGTTTAGTTATAATGTAGGTGTAGTTCTCATTATACAAGGGTCTCTTTTTTTACAGTTAAGATGTGTTAACATTGACGATTAAATGCCATGTATAACACACAGTATCCTCAACAGATCCTCTTTTATTTGTGTAAGTCTCTAAGTCTTTTTTATTTTTTTTATTTTTTTTAATAAAACTGTTGAGAGGCATATTTCAGCTGGCATCGTGGCATGTGACTTTTTTGTAGGATATTATATTTTGTTTCATATGCACCGCATGTACATTCTCAATTTAACGCTGAAAAATATAAAGTAGCTGAGCTACTTTTTCCATGTAGCTGTAGCTTTACAAGCTACATTTCTCCAGGGGTAGCTATGTAGCTTGATCAAGCTACTGCCATGGTGAGCTACTTGTAGCTTTACAAGCTACGCTTTCAAAGTAACTTCCCCAACACTGATAGTAAGACACCCTGAGGGCAAGGTTGCGTGCACGCATCTGCCTGGGTGACGGCAGACTGCTGGGTGAGCTCTGGCGCTTTGGCATGGGGGTCAGATCAACATATGGAATGAATTCTGTACTGGCCATATATGGAGCGTGTCTTAGTGTACAGTGTTTGATGAGGTCAGATCAACATAAGGAATGTCAGAACAGGTCAGCTCCATATATGGAGATCTAAGGGTTGCAGCGGGGGCAGTGTCTTGAGTGTACAGAGTTTGATGAGGTCAGATCAACAATGTTTTTATTCATGTTTTTGTTCCTCTGCCCACTTTTCAACTATCGCCTCTAACGCCTGCTATCGCCAGTAGTTGCCAGTAGGTCCCATAGACAAATAACGCACTTCCGGGAAAATACGCCAGGCTGTCGACCACTGTTAAAACATACCGTTATAAAACACATCCCACCACTACTCTATGCCCTCTGTACAACGTGTTGCTTGGTGTGTATTATTGGACTCTTCTTTAGTGGATTTTTCCAGATGGCACAGACATGTTCTTCTACTGCAGCTCAATCTGCTGTCATTTTGCACTCTTGCACTTGTTAATATTGGGTGTTTGTACTGTAGGTGGCGACAGGCAGGGAAACTTCTTTTTACAGAAACATGTTTGGCATGTTTTATGCTTTAGGTCAGTGTGGACGAGAGACAGGAAACGAAGGGCATGCAGGACAATACAGGGGTCAGATTCAAACTCGGGTCCTTGCGCTCATAATGAGCATAATGGTCTGTGCACTGAATGGCTGAGCTACCATGCACCCCGGAGACTTTTATTTTTGGCTGGACTGCAACATTGGGGCCAGTCCTGTAAACGCGAATGTCACTGCAGTTATTAAGTGATGAAGTTAATACTTTTGGTAGCAGATTGCAGAGCAAGTGTCCCTCCAGGCTGTGGCATGTAGGAGAACACAAGGATTGACACCTTGTTTGAAAATACCACAATTTAATATTAATTAATGAATTCCCTTCTGTACACCTGTAAACCTGTGATGTGACAAAGCTGATTCTGATTGGAAAATGGAGCTCAAGATAGCACATAATATATCTGATTTGTTATTGTCACCGTTCAATTGATTGAGATTTAATCACAGTCTATTCATTTGACTTTATTTTATTTTTACCAGCTGCTTTAGCTGCTAGTTAAACACAGCTCATGAAATGTAGACGACCTAGTCACGACCCGAGTGGAATAGTAAGAGTGGCGACACTAGCGTTGACTCCCATTGTAACAATGGAATGCGGAAGTGCTCATTCTATCTCAATGGGATATCCAATGTTTTGAACGATTGAGGCAACTCAACTAGTTATAGTTGGTTGCAATGGGTTAGACTAGTTATGTTTTTTTTTATTATCTCAGCTTAAAGCTCATATAGGCAATTCACAGCTTTGTTTAATTACTTGCGCAAGCAGAGCGCACAAGAAAGGTTGTTTGCTTTGATGGTACATATGGCCGTGGTACATATACTGATTTCGAGAGTGACGTAATGAAGATATGTATCAATGCCGGGGTATAACTGCCTCTCGATGGTGACGTAATATGTTTCAGTGTCGGGTGGATTAACGGTATAGAGAGGCTGAGATTTTAAAGCTCGTAGCGGTCGTTACAGTTCTAGTTGTTGTAATGTTTTTTTTTTCTTTATTTTTTTACTTTTTCTCTGCATCACAGTCACACGAAGCTTGTAACTCTATTAAACTATTCACTCCTCAACTAAGCTGTACTTCTATCAGGCCTTACTGGGTCAGTTGTGTTCTACAGTAAGTTTGTAAACAGAAGTTTAGACCTTGCAGAGGGGACTCCATACATCAACACATCTGTCTGCTGAAATAATAAATGGGAGGCCAGTTACACAAGACAACTGCTGCAAATCAGGAGGGCAACAGAAACAAGGCCAAACAAAGATCAATGACAAGTCACAATTAATACTATTCACTGTTGCAGAGAGAGAGAAAGAAAGAAAGAGAGAAAAGGTCTAGACATTCTATGCCACCATGCCAGTCATGAACCAACCAATATACAGAGTCCCTGTCACAACAACTCACAACGAACCTCAGCAACGACAACACAACAAAGTCAAAGTCGTACGATTTGTCACACACGTTACCGCAGTGAAATTTGTTCTCCGCATTTGACCCATCTCTTGGAGCGGTGAGCCGCAGCCAAGGAGCGGTGAGCTGCAGCCGTGCCGAGCTCGGGAATCATTTGATTAGTAGACACAACACAACACACATAACCTGTCCTACTGTTTATCAGTCTTCAATTGATGGCTGTTATGTCCAAGCCCAAAACCTCTAGCTCGAACCAAGAGGAAATAGCAAATTCACTCATTGGATTATTGAAGTGATCAAGAGCCACATACAGTACACATGTAGCTTACTGTTCCCTGTTCCAACTTGCATACTTTCAAACGGAAGATACAACACAACATACAAACTGTAGATTCACATCAACATTAAATTCCAGAGCCAGAAACAGTTACTGAACATGTTTCATTGCCACCCAGTCTTGGGTCCCAAAATCCACAGCAATAGTGTGATTCACCAGCTTGAATCACACTAGTATACACACAGCTTAACACAACCAGCAGCAGCAAACAAGAAAAAAAAGTTCCTACCTTGAGCCGTCTTCTACTTCTACTTGGACTTAGGGGCGACTGTGGCTCAAGAGGTAGAGCAGGTCGTCCAATGATCCATGGGTCGGCGGTTCGAATCCCGGCTCCTCCTGTCTACATGTCGAAGTGTCCTATGGGCAAGACACTGAACCCCAAATTGCTCCCGATGTGCTGGTTGGTACCTTGCATGGCTTCCGCTGCAATCGGTGTATGGATGTATGAATGTGTGTGTGAATGTGTGTGTGTATTGTTGTATTGTTCTTTCTGCTTTGGCAATGTAAACGTATGTTTTCTCATGCCAATAAAGCCCTTTGAATTGAATGGGTGAATGTAATGCACAATCTATGTAAAGCGCCTTGGATAAAGGCGCTATATAAATGCACCATTTACCATTTACTTCCTCAGTTGTGATGCCAGGGTCAAACTTTGGAACCCATGGATAGAGAGATAGAGCCTCTAGTGAATGATGAGCCCTCCAGCGGCGTCCCCAGTCTTCTCCATCCTACATACATCTGGCTAGCTGGCCAGTACTTTCCTTCCAGTATCAATGGCGCCAACCAGCCTCGTACTCCTGCCTTCCATCTTCTCACTCAGCCTTGGATGTTTAGTACTGCACATAGGCATTCTTGTGTAGTGCAGTGGTCGGGGTTTAGGGCAGGCTCTGGGGTCCAGCATTCACAGCATGTCACAGGAGAATGGACTCAGGGTTGAGAAGAAGCTGAACTTGGGGATATCACACTGGCTTGTGTACTGTACCTGTGGAGAAGGTTGAGAGAAACATAATGACTAATGAGTATAATAATAATTAATGTGAGATGACCAAGAGCCACATAAAGTACACTATACCCTGTCACAACTCACTAGCAACAGCAGACAGTGACTGCAACTTGTTCCTGTTCGGGATGACTCAGCACACTGCTGGTCTCAGACACTAGACAGGAAGGAACAGGCCCTCAGCTTTGAACTCGGTAGAATCTGCACCTGGCTCGCTGATAAACTATCTTTACACCTTCCCATGTACCTGTCTAAATTCCTTAATGTCAACAAAGTCCACACTAACAACACCAGAGAGTTCAACAAACCATGTGCAACCCAGATTCGGCTCAAACAAAGGATTAAATACATTTTGCTCCTATGCCACTAAAATGTGGAACGCCCTACCAACAGCCATTAAGAAATGTGAATCCCTTGACTCTTTCAAAACCGCTCTGAAAGCTATGGACGTCACACCTAAGTCACACCTCCCGCCGCACACCCCCTTGTTCCCATACTGTACATGTTTTTCCCCTTTTTTATTTCTATATATAATTTCCTGTGTATAAGTGTAAAAAACTTTCCGATGAATTGAAAATGGAGAACCCTGATGTAAACAAGTGTAGTGCTTTTCGGTTTCGTCCTCAAAGTAGCAGTTTTTGTATTGACCTGTGCGTTTGTTTGAAATGTATCCATTCTACATACTGTGAAAAAAAACTTTCAACCAATCAATCAATCAATCACACAAACATCATGCACAGCCTGCATATGGACAGTATACTGCATCCTTCCGGTTACAATATATACAGCCTATAGTAGTATACAGTAGGCCTATATAGCCTATTATAACAATACGCAATGTTAGTTTTATATTGGATAAATAATACATTTTAAGAAGGAAGCTGTGTGCCTGTATATGGACAGTATACTGCATCCTTCCGGTTACAATATATACGATTATACGGCCTATAGTAGTATACAGTAGGCCTATATAGCCTATTATAACAATACACAATGTTAGTTTGGCCATGCCTGGAGTCTGGACTAGGGTATGCCTTGAAATAAATTGAGATAGAAATCTAGATGTGCAATTCAGGTTGTAATTGGTTCAATACCGGCACTTCCAATTAAATCATCATTGGTAAACAGTTAAGAATGAAGTTTCAAACTCAATACAAAGATTTGGTGCTGTACACCCCAAACAAAACATTACTGTAGTAGGCTACACCCCTAGCTAAACATTGTCTCAGTGTCTGTATAATTACAAATGTATAGGACCCACTTCAAGCACTTCAAGCACCTGTTTGCTCATATCTCTCTCTCTCTCTCTCTCTCTCTCGCACGCACGCACGCACGCACGCACACACACACACACACACACACACACACACACACACACACACACACACACACACACACACACACGCGCGCGCGCGCGCTAATGTTATTGTTTAGCATAGTTAGCTATGCAGAATCAAAACAAATCGACCAAGCCGCAGCCAATTAAGCAGTTTGTTATGGAGATGAATGAACTTCTTTCAAACAATAACTGTCACACACTTGTTTCACTACTCACCACTCAACTTCCATGAGGTGTAAAGTTATATTAGAAGTTGGGTTTTTTTTCACTCTTCTACCAAATATAATAATTAAGGAGCTCTTTGAGTCGTCGTGTGTTTGCAGCAGATGACGTGTGTTGAGGCTGGAGGGGGAGGGGGCGTGGCTACCGGAGCGCGCTTGAAGCCTGCTCAGGGGAGTGTCTACTTTCTAGGCTAGCTAGGGCAGTGCAGACCACTCTAAGGTGCAGACAGGCTAGCTACTAGCTAGGGTAGTGCAGACAGGCTAGTGACTAGACTTCCTAAGCTAGCTAGGGCAGTGCAGACAGGCTAGTGGTTTTCAAGTTCCAACCCTTTTCATGTCAAGGAGGATGTGCAGGTAAGCCACGGCACCATTTGATGACATTTACTGTAGCATCTCAGACCCTAAACTTGTCCTATATTTTGTTGTCTTGAATAAGATGTTGTCCACAATTCCATGCTTTATTGAATGTGGTAGTCTGAGAGATAACAGGCAATTAACGTTGATCAAAATTATTCTACATTCTCTATTTGTGTCTTGAAAATCTTGAAAATTAGGCAAATGTTTAACAATAATTTATCTCTTGAAAGTGAACCAAATGGACCCATATGCTCGATCTTCGATTTAGGCTCAATTTGGTTACCAACTCTCCATAATTTTACATTTAACGTCTGTCTGTCTGTCTATCTGTCTGTCTGTGTGTGTGTGTGTGTGTGTGTGTGTGTGTGTGTGTGTGGCTGTGACTGTTGGACCAGAACCCAAACTCCCCAAATACACATGAATCATGTGTTAATTAATATTAATTTTGAATCATGTGACATGATTCTGTTTTTACTTGCCTGGGCCGTTTGACAGAAAAGCCAGGTGGTATAAAACTGTCGACTCCAGAATTGGATGAAAAACAAAAAAGTAACTAACATTGTACTGCCTTAAAGCGGGGATGACACGCCCCTCGGGAAGCTATTAAGGCTATTAACGCTAGCATCTAGATTGTGACGTACTTACGGGCCAGCTCAATTTGACCAATAAAATTGATCTTGTATCTGGTCTAAATGTCAGAGCGGCTCTGGGCTCTGCGAGTTAGCGTTCCTGGTGGCTATCAACTCATGCTAGTGGTTTTGAGGCCACCTTCAGCCTCATAGCTGGGTAAAAGTT
>NC_137863.1:13593703-13628703 GCF_963924005.1 Protomyctophum bolini | reverse complement strand
ATATAGGCCTATTTATATATTTAGTATATTCCATCATTTGTTAAGCTTTGTTTATGTTCATATAATGGTCTTGCCCCTTTTAGATGACCGGCAATGTTAATGACAATAGCATGGATGTTGTTTGTGAACGTTCCAGGATAACGAGGAGCAGAGTTATTCCACTCTCAAGTCAAAGGGGACCAGTGCTCGGGTCTCAGGCCTGAAACCAGGCACCAGATACATCTTCCAGGTCCGAGCTAGAACCTCAGCAGGCTGCGGACGCTTCAGCCAGAATGTGGAGATCCAGACCGGAAAAGCAGGTGTGTGCGTGCGTGCGTGCGTGCGTGCGTGCGTGCGTGTGTGTGTGTGTGTGAAATTCCTATTTATATCCATTTGTAAATACATTGTTTTATTTTCATTTATTTGTTCCACTTCTGCTTTGGCAATGTAAATGTACGTTTTCTCATGCCAATAAAGCTCCTTTGAATTGAATTGAATTTGAGAGAGAGAGAGAGAGAGAGAGAGAGAGAGAGTGAGAGATAGAGAAAGCGAGAGAGAGAGAGAGAGAGAGAGAGAGAGAGATAAAGAGAACCAAACCCAGACCACACAAGCCCTTGAGCCACATATTGCTCTTTAAGACAGTGGAAAAAGTCCAATAACAAAGCTGTTTGTTCTGCTAAAAGGCTTGGCACTGAGAATCCCTCCACAACAGCTTAGCATGGTGCTGGGCTGAAAGGGCTGGCAGTGGCAGCATGTCACTGAAGGCCAAATAAGGCAGCTTCAGACCGTCCTTATGTTCTATCGATCTGGGCTTCGTTACAGGGTCGCCGCTGGCAGCAAAACTGCTACTGATCCACTGTCTCAGTATAACACTGTGGGCAAAGCTGTGGCAATAACTATTGATGTTTGTGCATCATGCAAGGACAATACGCTTTGTTTAGACGCGTATTCCATGCCTGAGGAGTGCATTTGGAGTGCAAAACTCCTTTCCAGGTTTCCTGATTTGTGTCTCAACTGAGTTTCATTGACTCATGGTCTGCCTCTTCTGGTGCTCACTGGACTGTAAACTCTCTTCCGCCAGCCTGTTTCTGGAAAATATCTCACTGTCAGACACATAAAACAGTAGGATTCATTGCATCACAGCCAGCATACATACTGAGCAATCAATAAGTCCAGGAATATGTCCAACTCCAAACTAGCCTACTTTGTGGCATTGTTCTGTTGTTCTACAGCAAACTTTATGGTGCAGTGTCCCACAGTTCAACATCAAGACTACACTACTGACCATAATCACACAGCAGCGATTCTTACATCATCCTGAGGCCATGTGCCATGATGCGGTTTGATCAAGTGACTGGCCTGTTTTCTTTCTAATTTATGATATATGAATAGAAACAATACTCCTCACAAGCAATTTTATTTAACGAGCACATTCATAATTTCTTAAGCATGTTAAACCTCAGAGGAGCTATTATATTTGCAACCACATCTCATTTTCATTGTTTAATGTTTGTTGCAAGGAAGCTCATAATAACCCTATTGTCTCAATAGCAATCGGTCTTAAGCTGTCGGTCGTAGCCCAATACTCTCAGGATATGTTCAAAGTGACATAGTCATCGAAAATTTAAACAGTTAAATATTGTGTTTTTTACCCTTTTTTTTTTTGCGTCCCATGCATCTTTTTGGTTAGGATAATATCTGTTGGGCCTTGTGGCTATAGCCCTATGACAGTCACTATTAAACTAAGAAAGGAACATAATTTTATGCGTCAGCTGTGCTTAGTTTAGTTTAGTTGCACAATCAACTGCAACTCAAGTATTACAAAATGACACAAGAGCAAAATGACCACCATCATGTGAATATTATGGTCTGTGATGAAAGCATACCAAATTAATTATCTCCGGCATTGAACTACCAGCAAACACATTGATTTAAAGAGCCCCAAGAGGACAGGGAGAGTAAATCAGTGAGAGCGTTAAGGGATGACACTAGGAGCTGGTCCCAGATTGCTCAGCACGGTGCAGGGGTGTCACTGAGGCCAGATGGCTTAAGATAATCCCTCTGTTCTATTGATCTGAGCTTTCTGACAGGGTCACTCCTGGAAGCAAAACTGCTTCTGATTCCACTTTTCAAACAGCACTGGGGTTGTTGTAAGTCCTGTGTTTGTGAGTCAAACAAGGAAAATTAGGCTTCACCAAACAAATACTTTGGTTTGTATTATAGACAGTGGACCTTATAGACTGCGCTTCAATGCACAGTATCTTATTGAACGGTAGCGAAAAACTAAAAGACTCTGGTAACCTGGAATGTACAATCATGTCAAGACTGTGGTGTACTCGTTTGTCTTGTTGTTTTTGTGTTTTTTGTCTTATCTGTGTAATGTAATGTCCGTATTGTGGTATTTTTTAAGTGCCTTTTTTAAGTTCAAAATAATGGGTGGTTCTATATGCATTAAGTTGCGATCGAACAGCTGTGAAAGAGCCTCAATAAAAATACATTGAAGGAAAAAATAATAATACCTGAGCTGAAATCTATATTGAATTCCACCCTTAGTCTCATACTGTAGATAGTGTGTGTGTGTGTGTGTGTGTGTGTGTGTGTGTGTGTGTGTGTGTGTGTGTGTGTGTGTGTGTGTGTGTGTGTGTGTGCGTGTGCGCGTGCGTGTGCCTGTGTGCATCCGTGCCTGCGTGCGTGTGCGCCCGCTGCCTACATGTTGGGAGGACAGTTTGTGTGGACATGCATGTTTGTGTGTCCAAGAGCCAATTCTGCATCTGTTTGCAGCCTGAAAGGCTTTCATCACAATGAAAGAGCATAGAAAATGTTGTTGTTCAACAGCTGTTCTTTGTGTGTGTGTGTGTGTGTGTGTGGTGTGTGTGTGTGTGTGTGTGTGTGTGTGTGTGTGTGTGTGGTGTGTGTATGTGCGTGCGTGCGTGCGTGCCCACAGCTCCTCTGCGCTACAACACCATGTCCATCATATGGATCTGTATGGCTTTGGTGTCAGGCCTGGTTGCGTTCCTCGCCATCATCATCTGCAGGAAACGGCAAGGCTACACTTTACCACACTACCCCTCGCTGCTGTGTGTGGAACACTTTCTTACACTATATATATATGATACTATACTATACTATACTATACTATACTATACTATACTATACTATAAAACTTTAACCTCTGTGTGTTGTGCTTGTGATAACCCCTTATTACATGTTCTGTTGTTATACCATTATGTCCTCTCCTGCTGCTGCCTGCTAGACTGAGGATTTTACAGCTATCTACTCTAGCCTAGTATGTTGTAAGATCCTCAGTGTTAGTTTAACACTGAGAGTGTGCATATAATACATATATAACGTTGAGGGTTTTACTGTGTATAGTACAGATATGAAAGGAGCGAGTAAAGTAGAAGCATACTGTACATTTGTAATTAGAATAAGACAGACAGTATGTGGAATACTGTATGATCCTCCGTATGTGCCCTTAGTGCTTTAGCAATCAAAGAGAATCCTGTTATTCTGTCATGTGGTGCACAAAGCTAAGCTATACTGGCTAGTTTTAGTCACCAATACCAGTATGACGTGTGTCCATTATACAGGAAAATAGCTCGGCCTATAATCTGCATGATTTTGTGTCATTAAGGAAGATAAGTATAGCAGAGGCCTTCAAGTTAATGCCATAGTGACAGCACAAACTCTGCTCCCCTCGTCGTCGTCCCCACCCCCACCCCTTTCTTCTCTGTCGTATTTAGCTAATTTCCCATCCCGCAGTTTCCACCTTGCGCAGTGGATTTAATTATGTTGATTCATGTCCGTTAGCTTGCAAACGTTCCCACTTATACAGTCAGTCTCCCGCCCCCCCTTCTCCCGACTGGCCCTTTTTGATTTCTACTAACTTACATCTCTGTAGCGTAACAAATAATGAGTTTTATTGCACTTAATTAATTCATGCCAAAGTTCATTTCAGCTCTGTCTGGGAGCTAAATGATAAACAGTGAGGCATGTCTCCCAGCTGCATGATGCTATGCTAGCTCGTGGATTAAAGGTATCATCCTGTCACCAAAGTCAATGAGCTCAGACTCTTCTCCAGATCAACTTGCACCGTAAATCGTGGCAAATAAATCCATGAAAAAGCTGCACTTAACCCTAGAACACTGTTTAAACCCAACTTTTGTCACACCATCGCTAAACCCAGGTATATTTTACCCGATGTAATATATTCCATTAAAAAGTACAGCAATACATGGCAATTCGTTCATACTCTATGACATTTCACAAAAGAAAAAAAAATAGATATCATCAATTATAGTTTCGTAAATTCCCTGTCTTATGCTTTCTCTTAATGATGCAGAGCTAGTTTTGACCGGTCGACCCGGCAACAGTATGACTGGATGATGTCTTTGAAAGAAGCAAATTCAAATCTTATTTTCATATAATTAGTCCTCGCTAATAATGTATTATGGCTTCATTTCTGTCTACTCGCTCTGTAATAAAAGGTCTGGGTTTCCGAGGCTACTCGCTCTGTGTCTCCAAGATCTGCCTACCAATTAACCCATTCTGACCGGGCACCCATTTTGGTGTTGGCATCATGTTATGCTTTAGCTATTGAAAAATAGCAGATCTACAAGCTCATATCGCGCCACCGAGTGGCGCGATACGAGCTTGTAGGTCTGCTATTTTTGAAAAATTCGAAGAACGACTGACATTTTTAGAATCTGATCTCAGGTCAGAATGGGTTAATCAGACCAGTGTGTGTCCCGTGGAAACCTCGTATGAATCTGATCTCAGGTCAGAATGGGTTATGAGTCTGACATCAACAGTAGGCAGGTTTGGTCAATACAAACAAGAACAATCACTGCAGCAACTTTCCAGGAAGAGAAAGGCTGTATTTTCTGAGCTTGGAATCCCTATTGATGCTGTCAATAGCCCACCTCTGAGACACAGAGCTAGTAGACAGAAATGGTGTATAATGAGCATTAGTGAGGACCAATTATGTGAACATAATGTGGAAAATGGCTGATATGCTCCCTCAAGTTTACTAACATCATTAGCTGATTAAAGTTATCATAGGCTCAATTATTCTGTTTGGAATAATGAGCTGTGTTAATAGTTTACAGCAAACCACACAGTGTAGGGATGCTTTATGATATAGAATGTGTTTTCCCCCCTCGCAATTGTCCTGTATTCACCCCGCCTTGTGTGTGAATGTGCGTGCGTGTGTGTGTGTGTTCTTGTGAATATCTGTGTGCTTGTTTTTCCATGCGTTTGTGTGCGTGTCTCATTAACACAGACACTGCGGCTACAGCAAAGCCTTCCAGGACTCCGATGAGGAGAAGATGCACTACCAGAATGGACACGGTATGTTTGTTCTGTGTCTCTATTATTATAACAAAATAACATATTCCAGCACATGTCTGTGAATAGGTTGCATTTTTAACACAGATGTTATCAAGTTCATCCTTAGAGCAAACAATTTCATCACGCGCCCCGTCCCTACTCCTATGTACTTCCTATGTAATCTCCCTTTCCTCATATATCTCTCTCTCTCTCTCTCTCTCTCTCCCCGACCTCCGATCCCTCATCCCGGGCCATTTCTTCTCTTTAACCAAGTTTTTTCTATTTAATGTTTTCCTCCCACACTCCACTGATAGGGGGCTCAGATGTGCCGTGTGTATTCTCCGATATGTGACCAAATGCTAATGTTGTTTATCTTAGTGTCATTCCCAGACGCGAGGTTCTATATCGACCCACACACGTACGAGGACCCCTGCCAGGCCGTCCACGAGTTTGCCAGAGAAATTGAAGCTTCCAGGATCAAAATAGAGAAAATCATTGGCTCAGGTAAAACCATGAACTGAAGCAAAGGCACACACACGCACACACACGCACGAGAGTGCACACATACGCTTGTGCGCACACACACACACACACACACACACACACACACACACACACACACACACACAGTCACTGGCTGAGGTAAACTGAAATCAGTGGTTGGTGTAAAGGCAGTGAAGAGAAGGATGGGAGAGTGGAATCAGAGCATTGCATGGAGCTGTCAGTCAAATCCCCTCAGACAGACACAGAATGCTAACTCTGCCGGAGCCGAGCGAAACACTGCATACTGCTGGAAACAGTTGTCAAGGTGGATAAGCGATTAGACGAGGAGCCATCAGAAGGTCACAGATTTGATCCTTGCATTGTCTTGTCCTCGATCGAGACATCGGATCCGTGTCACTCATTGTTGAGTCGCAGCGTATGGGAACATCAGCCAAGCGATTAAATGTATAATTTGTATAAAAGCCAGGTCAAATGGAGAAGGACAAATGCAAATGGCAAAAAAAGCCGAAAGACAGTTAACCTGTTGACCTGTTAATCCATCAATGCTGTTGAATAGACAAGTTTTACACTGTACTTTTTCCCAATCCTGTTGGTGTGTGTGTGTGTGTGTGTGTGTGTGTGTGTGTGTGTGTGTGTGTGTGTGTGTGTGTGTGTGTGTGTGTGTGTGTGTGTGTGTGTGTGTGTGTGTGTGTGTGTGTGGTGTGTGTGTGGGTGCGTGCGTGCGTGCGTGCGTGTGTGCGTGCGCGTGTATAGGAGAGTTTGGAGAGGTGTGTTACGGACGCATGCGGCTCCCGGGCAAAAGAGACATCCCAGTGGCTCTGAAGACCCTGAAAGCAGGTTACACCGAAAAACAGAGGCGGGACTTCCTGGCCGAGGCGTCAATCATGGCCCAGTTCGACCACCCCAATGTTATTCGATTGGAGGGAGTGGTAACACAGAGTATGTACAAGCCGTAGCACATTGCCTCGGTTCCTTTGATTCAAGCTATTAAGTCCCATGCTCTTAGTCTGATATCATATCACACATGGTTCCTTTCCGAGGTAATTCATCTTGGACGGAAGTGATGACAAAATGGAATTTGGTGAAAAAGATGTTTGCCAAATTCAATTGCGTAATCTCAATGCAGTTACCGCCAGTAGGCTATATTATGCTCCCTATATTAAAAGTGACTACTAGCCGACCACAGCCACATATCACTATGACTCAGACATAACCAAACCAGATATAAGCATGTCAATATGACTCAGCCATATGACCATAAACAAACCCGATATGCCCAGAGACACAGATCTGACCGCTATGCCCATATATGGTCGTATGCATGGACAGACCGACAATGAAACTCAGCATGCACATCAGTAAGGACTCGAGGTAGTGCAGTGACTGCTGCCGAGTCGTTCGGATATGCAGTTATCCAGAACCACCGAACCAACCGATATGTCCATGTATGGGCTTGGGCATGTATATCTCTCTCTCTCTCTCTCTCTCTCTCTCTCTATATATATATATATATATATCTCTATATCTCTCTCTCTATATATATATATATATATATATATATATATATAGAGAGAGAGATATATATATATATATATAAACAGTAAACACACACACACACACACACACACACACTGTGTATATATAGCTGTGGCCATTATCGCATACACATACAGCATGAGTGTTATTTACAAAAGTCCCATTACATCCCATCCACTGTAGAAGAGTAAAGGCTGATTTATACTTAAAATGAAACAGCGCAACGAAAATGGCGTCTCTTCACGCTTTCTGTGACACGTTGTGAGCTTGTATATGTCACGGTTCAGGACAGGCAGGTGTAGGACCCAAGCGCAGACAAAGGCAGAGGACAGGCAGGTTGAATACAAGGGGGTTTATTAACCAAAAACCAGGAGATCAGGAACAAACACTGGAACACGAGGAAAAGCTAGGAGCAAGGCAAAATACTAGGAAACATGGAAAAATCACGAGGAACAAAAAACCACTGACAACACTTTACGAACGAACAAGGAACTGAACACACAAGGGCAAACTTATAGACATGGGATAACTAGACACAGGTGAACACCACTGACAATCAACACTGGGATAGGCTGGGGAACTAAGGGGACACAGGTGGAAACATGGGCAATCACAGGACTAGTGAGACAAGACAGGAACAGAACTACAGGGGCAGACAGGAAGGCACAAAACATGACTACAGAATAAAGGTTCACAGTGCAAGGCAAAACTGCAACTAAGAACGAGGAAAAATACAGTGTACAACATCACAGTAACAAGGTAAAACACTAACTAACTAAAACCATGAAACAGGGTACACAAATAACATAACACAAGTCACAGACTGTGACAGTGCCTCCCCCTTAAGGGATGGCTTCCAGACATCCCTAAACACAGCCCAATACGTCGAGCAGGGTGGGTGGTGGGGGTCTGGAAGGAGGGGCACTGGGACACAGGACCAGGGGCTAGAAGAAAAAACAAAACTGGGGCACAGGACCAAACACTGACTGGCAGGGACTGGTCAACTACACAAGGAATCACACAGACAGGCAGGCGGGCAAACACACAGACAAGCACACAGACACCAGGTGGGACAAACCGAGGGACAGACAGATCAACTGACACACAATCAGGCAGGCAGACAGACATGATGTTTGACACAACAGGCGGGTAAAGGGGTCAGAAGGGCGACAGGAGGACTGGGGGGTCGAAAGACGGACAAACAGACAGGCATTCACACTAGCAGACAAGCATACAGACAGACAGGCGGACAGACATACAGGGAGAAGGACTAACGGGCTGGTAGGTGGGACAGAGTGGAACAGAGGGGGCCGGGGACTGGACGTAGCCTGGGGAAACTGAGGGCCTGAGACAAGGGGGACAAAGGGGCTGGCAGACGGAGAAAGGGAGCTACGCTGGGAAACTGGAGTAGAAGGGCATGGAGACAGGGGAACCTGGGGACAAGGAGACACAGTCACTGGGAGCAAGGAACGGGGGTCAGGTGGCTGAAGAACACCCCTGGGGTCCCGCTGCCGTAGTGCAGGCCCGGGCTCCGGCAACTGGACGACAGGCCCGGGGTCCGGCAGCAGGAATGCTTCCTCGGCTTCGGTGGGGACATGGGGGAACAGTTCACAAAGTTCACCTAGGTTGTCAGCAGGGAAAACTGACATGTGTACTCGACAAACGTCGGTGGGGGCAGCCGACGGGGGGCCCGGCAGGATGTCGGCGGGGACGGCCGACGGGGGGCCCGGAAGGACGTCGGCGGGGACGGCCGACGGGGGGCCCGGCAGGACGTCGGCGGAGACGGCCGACGGGGGGCCCGGCAGGACGTCGGCGGGGACGGCCGACGGGGGGCCCGGCAGGACGTCGGCGGAGATGGCCGACGGGGGAGTCACACTGGGCAGCGAGGTGCGTTGATGGCGGCGTGAGCCATGACGACCACGCCCCCTCGCCCGGTTCCCCCTGAAGACGGCCAAGCGAGACCCAATGTATGGGTCCGAGACTGAAACTGTCTCAGCATAGGCCGGCTCAGGGAATGCAGGGTCCACAGGGGCAGGTTCTGGACAGGCAGGCTGGAGGCCTACAAACCCCAGCCTGATCGACTGGGTTGCAGGCTGGTGAACAGATTGTTGGGAAGCAGGCTGGAAAACACGAGCAGACTGAGGACGGCCAACATCATATTCCCACCTGTTTTTTGCCACCAGTCTGGCAAAATCAGGGTCCGTCTTCCAGTAGAGAGCAAGGGAATTCAGGAATTCTGGGTCCTCATAAAAGTCTTCCCTTGTTACACCAAAATCGTCCCATGAAAATGGCAGGCAGGGCTGTTGAATATCTGCCATGGCAGATGGCTTCCTCAATTTACTCAAAATGGGCATTTTACTCCAAATGCAAAAAACAAAAAGCAAACCTCTGTCCGCTGGGTCCAATAGGGTTCGTTCGTACTGTCACGATTCAGGACAGGCAGGTGTAGGACCCAAGCGCAGACAAAGGCAGAGGACAGGCAGGTTGAATACAAGGGGGTTTATTAACCAAAAACCAGGAGATCAGGAACAAACACTGGAACACGAGGAAAAGCTAGGAGCAAGGCAAAATACTAGGAAACATGGAAAAATCACGAGGAACAAAAAACCACTGACAACACTTTACGAACGAACAAGGAACTGAACACACAAGGGCAAACTTATAGACATGGGATAACTAGACACAGGTGAACACCACTGATAATCAACACTGGGATAGGCTGGGGAACTAAGGGGACACAGGTGGAAACATGGGCAATCACAGGACTAGTGAGACAAGACAGGAACAGAACTACAGGGGCAGACAGGAAGGCACAAAACATGACTACAGAATAAAGGTTCACAGTGCAAGGCAAAACTGCAACTAAGAACGAGGAAAAATACAGTGTACAACATCACAGTAACAAGGTAAAACACTAACTAACTAAAACCATGAAACAGGGTACACAAATAACATAACACAAGTCACAGACTGTGACAGTATAGAGCGGCTATTTTCGGTGGCACCACACGATGCACCACCAGAGGTTCAGTATGCCGTCTGATGTCCATCCTGGTGTGTCTCCCCTGCAGGTAAACCAGTGATGATCATCACAGAGTACATGGAGAACGGATCACTGGATTCCTTCCTCAGGGTGGGTATTCTTTTATATCCTTATCTTTATCCTGTTCTTTCTCGCCCTTGAGATTTCATTCTTCCATCATCTCTGCTCTCTTCTATTCTTTCCGTCCATCATGGCAGAACTCTGCAGCGAAACCTTTTGATTCTCTTTTAAATGGCAGTTCCTTCCCTTTCATCTCCAGCAGTGTAAAGCCTGAGTGGAATAGTAAGAGAGTGGCGACGCGCTTTGATCTCGTGCCTATGGGCTATAGTTCCAAACATTGGAACTATCCCATTGAGATAGTTTGAGCACTTCCGCATTCCATTGTTACAATGAGAGTCAACGCTAATGTCGTCACTCTCATACTATTCCACTCGGGTGTAAAGTAACTAAGTACATTTACTTAGTACGTACTTACAGTAAGTACAATTTTGAGGTAATTTTTTATTTACAATTTACAATACCTTTACTTCTAATCCATTACATCTGTTGTACTTTTAATCCACAACATTTCCCTGAAAACTTTAGTTACTAATTACTTTAACCACTTATATACATTTAACCCTATATACATTTTGGCCATTTGAAAATAGCGATCTACAAGCTAACAATGTGCCGCAATGCGATACATTGTGAGCTTGTAGATCTGCTATTTTCAAAAGATTTGTATAGATTTTAAACTTGTGAAATGGGACATTCCGCATAATGAGGACTTTCTACTTTTGGTACTTTAGTACTTTTACTCAAGTAATTTTGATTACCAGACTTTTACTTGTAACGGAGCAGTTCTTCATTGCATTGATACTTTCACTTATATAGTATCAAATGTGAGTACTTTTTCCACCACTGTTCATCTCCCTGTTTCTCTGTCTTTGTCCTCCTCTGTCCTCCTCGACCGCGCAGAGGCACGACGGACAGTTCACCATCATCCAGCTGGTGGGCTTGCTGCGCGGCATCGCGGCCGGCATGACCTACCTCTCAGACCTGGGCTACATCCACAGGGACCTGGCGGCGCGCAACATCCTGGTCAACAGCAACCTGGTGTGTAAGGTGTCCGACTTCGGCCTGTCCCGAGTGCTGGAGGACGACCCTGACGCCGCCTACACCACCAGTGTGAGTTTAAGCATAGAGGCAAGCCCAATGCACACACACACACACACACACACCCACACACACACGTAACGCCCGGGATTCGAGTCCAATATCTTAACCACTAGTCCAAATGGATATCCGTCCATATGGACTTTTGAGGCCATTAGGCAGAGCCACTCTGCTACACTCACACACATACACCAAGATAATATAAGCTAATGTTTGAATGTATCCAAATATCTGGTGGTGCACTGGATGTGCAGTTTGTGCACTGCGTTAAATGTCATCAATGGGATTACCCAAGTGCACGGCCCGAAGAGGCCGCATTGTCTCCCTGTTGACCAAAATAAGTGCCATGTGGGAATCACAATCATGATCTGTTAGCTATACCTCTATAGATACTATGTTCACATTGTTCAGAGAAAATAATAAGGGGCTTTTGCTGGACCTGCACAATCAAGCTGGCACTAGAGGCAGAGAACAGCAGGGTATAAATCCAGGCCTGATTGCAAATGTAGGACAGCTTACGGTATATACACTCAACAATCAGGGGAGATCATTTGTCAAAACATGGCAGCTAAAAGACAAGACATGATATAAACAAAAGCACATGGTGGACCGAAACAATGATGACAGGAAACTGTCACTGTGGGAATCTGTGGGTTTCACTATAGAGGAAAGATTGTGGGATCATGTACTGTAAGCATTTCGGGTTTTTCTCTCCAGTCAGTCATTACTTTCATGGCAATCCAATGTAAGATATCATTGTGTCCAAGTGGACATTTTTGGCATATCAGTTGTGTTAGAGAAAATGCCATATACTGTAGCATCACCAAAATCACGGCAAGCATGGATGCACTCAGCAGGTTTCATGGCAATCTGCTCAGATTTTGAGATCTTCTGTGAAATTTGAAATTCTGGTGTAATGGTGGCACTAAATTAAGTAAAATTGGGTAAGTAATCAGTAGGGTGCCTCCTAGCATGAAGGTGCACAGCTATTTCTTTTACATGGCAATGCCAGTTCCTTGTTTGGGACCAAAGTGGTGACGATGCTGGACGGAAGGATGAACAGATGGTTGAAAAAGAAAAAGTGTTTATGCATTTGGAATAGTGAAAGGAATAGACAGATAGGAAGGGCAGACAGAGAGCAGAGGAATGGTACACAGCAAACAGTCTGGCGATGTCAATCGAACAGGGGACGTCACACTGAAGAAGGCCTTTTGTGCCCATCTGCGCCCCCTAAACATTCTGATGATTCAGATCCGTTGGACCTGAATAAAAATAATTAAAGGTTTATTCCATGGGGTTTGGAGACAAAATAACCCCAAATAAACTTTGATCAGTTACTGATAAAAAAAACCCCATTAGGCACTTAATCACGTACCTGTGACAGGTGACATTTTCAAAATAACCTTCCCAATTCAGGTAAAAACAAACCAGGGGGTGGAAAAGGAGAATAGGAATACATTTACAGGTTTTAAAGAAACCCATGGGGAAAGCTTACGGAATACCCATGAGGATTGCTTCCTCCAAGTAATTATGCCACTACTGGGGCTATTTAAATGTCTGGCATTTTACAACAAGCATGCTGTAAAGTAGTTCAAATATTTGCTACCATTTGCAAATCTATTTTTTCCCAGGTCTGCAGCAACACACATACACATGCCCAAGCTTAAGCTGCACATACAATATAGTCCAGTAGCCTATATTCAGACATAAGCTGTTGCCTGCCATTTAACCAAGTGTGGCATTTAGCCTTTTGCTTTCAAGATTAAATGCATTGCCTTCATCCAATAACATGGGGAAAGGAGGACCACACGCGTATATACTGTACACATTCTGGAGGTTGGCCGACACAGCATAGATTTTGTAATGCTTGCCACTGACATTTGTGGTTCAACTGCCTTGCTCAATGGTACTTCATCTTGTCACCTTGTCCACTGTATATGGCCCAGATTTTTCCTCCTGACCCAGAGATTTGAATCCTGGTCACAGGATAGTTTCACACGCTATTAGCCTGCTGTGTGCATGACCATAAAGCTTCGTTCTTCAGTGCTCTGTTCAAAAAAGATGCACTGCAGAAGTCCAGTTTGAAAAGGAGAGTGTGATGCCCTTCTTGTTGAACTCGACTAGATGCTGTCCTCTGTGTCTCATCTAGGGAGGGAAGATTCCCATCCGCTGGACGGCCCCAGAGGCCATTGCCTACAGAAAGTTCTCCTCTTCCAGTGACGTGTGGAGCTACGGTGTGGTCATGTGGGAAGTGATGTCATACGGAGAACGACCGTACTGGAACCTCACCAACAGAGATGTGAGTACATTGGCTCCAGATTAACAAATAATTCTATTATGAGATAGGGCTCTATAGGTATTGTTAGACAAGATGCAGTGAAATGCTAAACAATGTATTGTCCACTTGAATTCCTGTCCATTATGTTTTGCATAACATCTAAGACAGGAGATACGCTTGAAAGAAAATTCAGTTTAATTTCATTACACAAGCAATACTGTTAATGTATAGGGCAGTATGCATACATACTTAGCGCAATATGTAGTTCTTTGATCATTTTCTAGAAATGTATTGCCTTATCCATTATTTGCACACTGTGTGTAGGTGATTAAATCGGTGGAGGAGGGCTACCGGCTGCCTGCTCCAATGGGCTGCCCGGGGCCCATGCACACTCTCATGCTGGACTGCTGGCAGAAAGATCGCAATGAGAGACCCCGCTTCTGCCAGATAGTCACCGTTCTGGACAAGTTAATCCGTAACCCAGAGAACCTAAAGTCTATGGACAAACTCTGCAGGTAGGCGGGCCAATGAACACACCATCACTTCAGATTAAATATAGACGGACAGTTCTTCAAGAAACCAAATATTGGTGCATGCGATTAGTGGATTAAGCAACATGAGTCAAAGCGAAAGATCGTCTGCCAGAGAGTCAGATGATCTCATGGAAGAAGTGAGAACCGTCCTGCTGCGGAAGGGGACAGAGTAAATCCAATCTCATCCGTCCACTATCAAACATGAGCAGCGGGATAAAGTTACACACCAAAGTGTCCCCCCAAAGTTCTCTCTGGTAGACAGAAAGCGAGCGTCTGTTCATTTTCCAATAAGCTCATCTCTGACAGAGACGCTGTGCGTTAAGTAAAAGCCTGGCTGTGATATTGACATTGATCTGCAGTGAATCAGGGAGCGGACTGGAGAGGACACACGGGCTGAGGCTCCACTTGTGTAAATTGCTCAGCTCAGGTCCCAGGGTCCCACAGAGTAACTGGTGCATGCGGGGAGAGGGGGTTGTAGGAGATTGGGTCTGGCGGGAGAAGTGGGGCGGGGGTGTTGGGGGGGTAGTCAGGGACAGAGTTAAAGGTGTTAAGGATTTCTCCCTTTATTAATCTACCCAAAGCAGCCATCCTGCAGCCATGGCTGCCGCTCCTTCTCTATCATTTTAACTGCTATTGATTTTCTGCCTCCATCGGCTGCGAGTGCATTTCAAAGCCAACCTTTTTTCTCTGTCTTTTCTCACTTCTTGAACCCTTTCTCTTTTTTGGGCTTGTTGCCAGCTCTTTTTGTCTTCCCATTCATCTCTTTACCATTTACTCCCCCCTCCCCTTCTCTCTCTCTCTCTGCCTCCCTGTCTGTGCCCTAGGTTCAATAGTCCGCCTTTGATGGAGAGAGCCATGCCAGACTTCAGCAGCTGTAACTCAGTGGATGAGTGGCTGGACACCATAAAAATGGGTCGTTATAAGGACCACTTTGCTGCGGGGGGGTACCACACCCTAGGACACGTCATAAGCATCAACCAAGGGTGAGTCATGAGCACACGCTCCTCAGACAGAGTTACTGTAGCTTATGTTGAAAAGGGGGGAGACGAAGACAGCCTCCACGTGGCCTCCCCCGCAAGTAGCTAAAGAGTAGTTGCAAGGTTGCATGCCCTTAAGCGAAACAAATGTCTTTACAACGTTCACCGACCACAGCCCCAGAGCTAGCGCTCCTCCAGCTCAACGTCGAAGGTCTCACCACTGCCAAGATCAACATCCTTGAGCAAATAGTCAGCAAAAACAACGTGACAGTGATCACCCTGCAGGAGACCCACCAGGAGAACAAGAACATCCTGATGGTCCCTGGGTACACCTTGGCCGGCCACATCGCCAGTAAACATCATGGCATGGCCACATTTGTCCGCAAAGACATGGCCTGGTCAGCCGCCGGACAGTCTCCAGAGGGCGCAGAGATAGAATGGATTAACACGAAAGTGCAAGACACTACCATCATCAATATCTACAAACCACCACCCAGCAGATTGGTGCCCTCGTCCCTGCCAGATGTCCCTGCCCCTGCTGTGTACGCTGGTGACTTCAATAGCCACCATACAGACTGGGGTTACAGCAGCTCCAACGCTGATGGTGACTTCCTGGTAGACTGGGCCTCTACTGTCGATGCTTCACTCCTATATGACCCAAAGGAGCCACGCACATTCTACTCTGCACGATGGAACAGCACCACCAATCCAGACCTGGCATTCGCAAAATGGCACAACAACCAGTCTCTCCCTGTAAGACGCATCCTGGACATGTTTCCCCGGTCTCACCACCGACCGTCGCTCATCACCATCCCATCTTTGGTCCAGCCTGTGCAAGGGAGGGATGTCAAGAGGTGGAACTTTCGGAAAGCGAACTGGGCAGGCTTCACTAAACAAGTGAACAAGGCAGTCACTGCTCTACCACACCCATGTTCCAACAAACTGAACGATGCCTACGAAGCGTACTGCAATATGCTGCTTTCCGCCGCCAAGAACAACATCCCTCGCGGTGTGCGTAAAGCCTATGTTCCCTGCTGGGATGCCGAATGTGAACACCTACTTCGCTCCCACGCTGAAGCACAAACCAGCGAAGACAGGGACGAAGCAGCAGACCAACTATTTCTCAGGTTAAACGAGAAACGCAGGCAACGTTGGACTGAGACAGTGGAGTCAATTGACTTTACACACTCCAGTCGACGGGGGTGGCAGACCCTGAACAAGCTGACTGGAAGGTCAACACCTCCTGCACAGTGCCCCATCACTGCAAACTCCATCGCGTCGCTCCTGCTGAGCAATGGCCGCTTCCCCAACGCAGACAAGGACTTTACTCGAACAACATCAGCAAGAGTCCACGAGCTGCTCAGGGCCCCAGGGTGCGATTCCAACCTATCCATCAACTTCACCACGCAAGAAATAGATCTGGCCATAAAACGTCTCAAGACTGGTAAGGCACCAGGCATAGACGACATCCACCCGGAGTACATGAAACACCAGGGCAAGAAGGCAACTGACTGGCTCCGTTCCTTCCTCTCTGCATGCCTCCAATGCTTAAAGCTGCCCAAGATCTGGCGCCGTGCCAAGGTGATTGCCCTGCCGAAGCCAAACAAGCCGAGCGACGACCCAAAGGGATACCGGCCCATCTCCCTCCTGTGCGTACCCTTCAAGCTGCTGGAACGCCTCATCCTGGCACGCCTCACCCCAGTGATCGACCCCCAGCTCCCCAAAGAACAAGCTGGCTTCCGAAGCGGTATGTCAACAACAGACCAGGTGACCCTTCTGTGTCACGACATAGAAGACAGCTTCCAGGCAGGGGAGAAGGCTGGTGCCGTCTTTTTGGACCTCACAGCGGCCTACGACACTGTCTGGTTGCGTGGGCTACACATGAAGCTTCTGGAGACCATCCCAGACAAGCACATGGTGAGCTTCATCATGGAGATGCTGAGCAACCGCAGCTTTCGGCTCCACACCAGCAACGGCCAAAGCAGTAGGGTGAGAAGGCTCAGGAACGGCGTCCCGCAGGGCTCGGTGCTGGCACCGATGTTATTCAACATCTACATCCACGACCTACCCCTAACAACATCAAGGAAGTACGGCTACGCAGATGACCTGGCAATTTTGCTCAGCAAAACAACCTGGGAAGCAATAGAGGAAGGCCTCTCTGAGGACATGAACATCCTGTCTTCATACCTGAAGGACTGGCGCCTGAAGCTCAGTGTTGAGAAGACTGTGGCAACAATGTTCCACCTCCACAACAGGGAAGCAACCCGTGAGATCAACATCATGGTTGACAACGCCCGGCTAGAGCACCAGTCCTCCCCGACATACCTTGGAGTGAAGCTCGACAGAACTCTGTCCTTTAAGCAACACCTGGACAGCGTCAAGGGAAAGACCACCGCCCGTGCAGCACTGATAAGGCGTCTAGCTGGCACGACATGGGGAGCGTCCACAAAGACGCTGCGCATCTCCACCGAGGCCCTGGTGTTCCCCACCGCTGAGTACTGTGCCCCAGTCTGGAGCCGTAGCCCTCACGTCCAAAAACTGGATGCTGCCCTCAACAGCGCCCTACGGACTGTCTCTGGATGCTTACGAGCCACTCCAACCAACCAACTGCCAGTCCTTGCTGGAATCGCCCCCGCAGAGGTCAGGCGAGAAGCAGCCACACTGGCCCTTGCTCGCAAGGCCCAGCTGAGCGAAGCCCACCTCCTCCACAAGGTCGTCACAGAGACACCACAGCGCATGCGTCTCAAGTCCCGGCGGCCCTTTGCCACACAGGCCCAGGAACTGCTCCGTACAACACCAGCCGACACCTCCAAGGATTCCTGGGTGAAGGCAAGATGGAGGGACCAGTGGAAGGCAGCAGAACCATCCAGGCTGCACCACTACATCGAGGATCCCACAGATGTTCCTGGCCAGCACCTCCCCCGCAAGGAGTGGACAACCCTCAACCGCCTGAGGACGGGGGTCGGACGCTTTGGTGCATCTATGCAGAAGTGGGGTCTCACAGACAGTGCCCACTGCGAATGTGGGGACCCATCACAGACTGTTGATCATGTGCTGACCAGCTGCCCTATATACCGGCCACCGAATGGTGACCGTGGGCTAATTGACCTAGACAATGAAACACTGGACTGGCTTGCTGCAACGGAGCTAAAGGTCTAAGGACATACGACAGAAGAAGAGATGTTGAAAATAGAGAAAAATTACTCGTAATAAATTAGACTAGTCCACAATCACAGACATTGATGTGCATTGACACATTGCACAGCAAGCATGAGGTCCTGTACGCAGTTTGAAAAAAGCATGCCGGTTTTTACATTAGGCCTATACTAAAACTAAATTGACTGACAATATTTCATCACAATTTATTTTAATGCCACACTTTTGCAAGTTGTGCCTATTGTTAATAACAAGTACAATAATACCTCCAATTAATATATAATGTGTAATATTCCAGCCACAGTTCATGAAATACCAAGCTCTGTCTTCCATTCTGTGCAGCCTTGAAGCATATATGCATTGCATTTACATGCATACTAATATCCTGATTACTGGGAATAAGGTTATGGCAATAATTAAACAGAAGAGTTTGCATGCATTAGAGTGATTAATACAATAACCACAGTTTCACTCAAAGATTGTGTTACTCAGAAAAGTCACTCTACATTTTGTGGCTACAATAGGCAAAACATGGCATATTAAAACAGGTCTTGCTTAGCTCGATTAAGACCATACCAGAGTTTGGAAATAAGATAAAGACGTTAATGGTGCATACATGTGCACTCCTGATGTGTGACTAGTAAAATCAGTGAGTTTAGCACATATTGAATGATCTCTACATGTAATAACTGTGTGTGTGTGTGTGTGTGTGTGTGTGTGTGTGTGTGTGTGTGTGTGTGTGTGTGTGTGTGTGTGTGTGTGTGCACGCGTGTGCGTGTGTGTGTGTGTGTGTGCGTGCGTGCTGTACACTACAGGGACATCCAGAGACTAGGTGTGACTCTGATGGGTCACCAGAAGAAGATCATGACCAGTGTCCAGCTAATGAGGGTGCAGGTTCTCAACAGGAGTGTGCCGTCAGTGCACGTATAACTCATCCCCTGGCTACAGGCCCCCGGCTTTGGTGGTCTAGCTGAACTCCATGGGGGGGGGGGGGGGCAGTTGACGGATACTGTCAGCTTTTGATGACATGTGGAACTTTTCAGAGGTTTTTCCTTTTTTTTCCTCCTTCCTCAAGAGATCGAACTGAGATCTAAAAATGAAAGGATTTTACAGTGGGAACAAGTATCATGATGTGACTTCTTGGGGGGATGGTTCCAACCTTTCTGTTAGTTGGTTTTTTCCCTATCTAATTCAACTTTCTGAGTTCCAATGTCTTGTTTGTAAATGGACAGACTGCCTTAAAGTTTCCGCAAAGTGATTTTTAATTTTGTTGTATACAAGAGAAGAGATTTTATCGATATGAATTTATCAGAGTAATATGATTTATTGAAATGGATAAAAGGCACGATGTTCACGGACAGTTGCGGACGGCGCGGCGGGTGTTTCGTCAGACCACACACGCACACACCCACACACTCCCTCCTGAAGGCCTTAACCCATTTAGACCTGAGGACGATTCTAATGTCTTCTAAGTCCTGACTGAGTTTTCAGAAAAATGTTTCTATATCAGTGGTGCTCAACCTTTTTCATGTCAAGGACCCCCAGAATTATCTGTATTTGGCTGCGGATCCCCATCTAAAAATATGTTGTTCCAGGAGCAAAGATTTGAGATTTTTCACGATTAAAAGAAAATAGCAGATCTACAAGCTTGTAGCGCGGTACTCTGTGCTGCACTACAAGCTATCTAAAATAGCTTGTAGATCTGCTATTTTTCAATAGCTAAAGTATAGCATAATGCTTAAAACACCAAAAGCCGGGGTTCCCGTCCTGAAGGCCTTAAGAGAATGAGCGCCAGCCAGGGAGAAAAAAAGGCGGTATACCAGAGAACAAATGGAGTTAAAGTGAGATAGGGCTCTCACCAAGGCATGCCTGATGGTTCTCTGCTAGCGCAGGAGACCCGTGTGTTCACCTTAGGCTATTAATATCAACAGCAGGCGGCACGGTCTGTGCCAGTCTGACCTTGACGAATGACCCCCCGGGACAGACCCACAGCCCTCCGCCCAGGCTGAAGCTGCGTTGCGCACAAAATACTCTACTCTTAAAGGGACATTTTTTGCAAAAAAGGAAAAAAAAATGTTAATGACGTTTAGAAGATTTAGAACACTGGGGGTCTTTACGGTTATGTGTGTAATATGTGGTTTCAGATATTTTAGATTTTAGCAGTGATTTTGGCAGTGAGCCCAGTGTCTCTGATGTCATGGACACTGGGCTCACTTCCTTCCTGGACTGCAATTCCCATGAGGGCTGTCATACTGAGAACATGTAGTCCAGGAAGTAAATGAGCCCAGTGTCCATGACATCAGAGACACTGGACTCACTGCTAAAATCTAAAATATCTAAAACCAGATATTACACACATAAAGACCCCCAGGAAAGTGTTCTTCTAAACGTCATTAACATGTATTTTCTTTGCAAAAAGGATGAGGTTTCCCTTTAAGATCGGTATGATAAGATTCAGTCCTAGTGCACTTTATTGTACAATCACTATAGGCCTACTACTGTCCACTACTGCTACTTCCATGCTATTCTTTCAGCATTTATGGAGTAAAACCTTCAAACGTTGGTACTTACCTTTTGGGTTGGGTGTTGACACCGATACCATTAAGTGTCACCCCCCCCCAAATAACCACTCAATATTTGTGTTAAATGCTGGGAAAATAGTAAAGAATATATAGAGACTGTACAATAAAGTGTTACTTCAAGATTTTTCCGGGATTAACTATTTTGCCTCAGCGCGGTGATGAAAAAGCTAAAGATATGTAAGTAGTGTTGATATTTAAATTCCCTGAAATATACGTATGATCAGCCCCCTCGCCGGTGCTATCAAGGAAATGTCTTTTTCTTGTGCACCTTGGTAGGATATCCATGGTTGGTTGATGTCTCTTTTTATCGGTGAAGTTCACAGAACCTGAATATAGATATAGTGGCATTTCACTAATGGTTCCAAAATGGTTATTTTAATTTGTTTCATTTTTATTTTATATATATATATATATATTTGTTTTGTTTTGTGAAATGAAATGAAATCACCAACTTGAATATAAAAAGAAAACAAGAGACAAAATTGATTTTATAAAGGCTGGGACCTGTTTTTGTTAGCGGAATTGATTTATAATGTATATGTAGTACAGTCACTGGAAGTAAGAGAAAAAACAAAAACAACTATGGCTGGTTTTCCTCACTTTTTATTATTTATTCATGATCATTCGCTTTTCAAATAATACAATTCTGAGCGATTTTACTACAATCAATCAGTCATCCTTGTTGCTAATGATAAATCATCATAAATGTGAAAACTGTCCATAAAAACACAATAAAGGAACGTTTGTCTGTGTGTGACTGCAACAGTGAGTGTGTTTCACTCTGTGTTTCCAAAGTGTATGCAGTGAAAACCTGGCCAGAAGTGGTTTAAAAACATATATTTTACCATAGATTTCAGAATAAAGGTACAAATATATATTTTGTACACCCCATAGGTGAAGAAATATATTTTGAGAGAAAGTTGTGAAACTGCTATTTTGGGGGGCTGAAGTATATTTAGATTATATAGAGGCTCAGTCTGCAATTGTTTTGAACTTTTGAATGATTTGGATTATATTGACATTTAGAGAGTTTGAAAATTACATTTGTGTTTGTTTGTTTGTTTGTTTTACCCATCAAAATAAAGCTGTTTTATTTCAATAGCAAATATTATCAACATAAATAGTTATTTTACAGCCCCAAATTACAGTAAATACGGTTTGGAAATCATGCATCATGTCTCCACTGCTTTTATTATTTCTGATGGTGCTGGGGCTATCCATTTGTTTACATATACCTGATGGGGCCTTTAATCATAAAAAGCATGTGTTTAGACAATTGTTTTGTATATTTACTTTTTCTTTTATGTATTCATAAATACATAAAACATGTAGCCTATTTTGGCAGTGGGATGTTGCAGCCCAAATATGTATATTATATATGACAATACACGGAATAATCTTATGTCAGCATGCTGTCTTCTTGCTTTCTCGTCACTATACGTACTGCATCCTGTATGCCTGATGAGAAGTTGAACCCCTAGCCCTCCTGAGGGAATGTGTAGAAGTAGCCTACGTTGTATAGCAGCCATCTCACTCTGCCATAACCTAATTTGTGGTGAATATGTTGCAAGCGTACAGACAGGAAAAGCTCCAGAATTCTCGTCAAGGACACGTCTCTGACAAAGAAAGTCGTCACACCCTGTACTACTGCTTGGCCAAACAGTCGCTATTTCTGTATTCAGTCTGGGATGTCTCAAAGAAAAAGAAGCAGAAACTTCTATCAAGGATCCCCGCTGAACTTCGTACAGTCATGACCTACACCTGGAGCGTTCAGGTTGGCAACTATTGACTCTGGCTATTAAATACACGTTGCTGTTTCTTTTTTTCCCCCTTCTTTTTTTCTTCACTAAATTGCTTTTTTTCCGTGGGAATGAGCCCTGGCCCAGCTCTGCAACATATTTTCAAGCTCATCGGCCCTGGAATGGGGACCAGGGTCTGATGAAAGCGTGTGTCTGAGTAATTGTCCTTTCCTTCACCTTAGGAGGGCTGTTTGCAGATAATCCTCTCCTTGGTGAAAACGGGACCTAACACAACATCATTAATCTCATTACTAAGGCCGTGTTGCTTTGTTGCCACCAAGTCCCATGCCCAATTATCAGCCACAGTCCCATCCCCATGACAACGCAGAGCCTCACCCACCGACCCAGTCCCCTGATTGACTTGTCTCAGAGCAGCATGCGTTCGGTATCTGGATATCCTAGTGGCCTGTGTGTCCCCTGGATACAAACTGCTCAATCTGAGACAAAGCATAAAGCCGATCACAACCGGGTCTTTTTGGTACATGTTATCGCAACACACCAGGTCCAGTGCCACAAAAGGCTATAACAAACAATGCCGAATGTATTTAAACGCCCAAGTGCTTGTTATCAAGTTTGCTTCCATCATAACATAGCAACAACAACAAAAATCATAAGACAGCCTTTGAATCTGGAGTAAAACTGGACACACTTGTCATAATAAAGTCTTTGTGAACAACCTTGGAAACAATGCAGCACAGTAGCTAAGTAAACAATCCATGGGAGTGAGGTGGGAGCCATCACAGGGGATTGGGTTTTTCATGCTGTGCTGATCCAGGCACTTCTTTACCAACTCTCTATGGTGGTTGCTTCATTAATTGATTGCCGTTTCTTTTTTATCCTTTTTATTTTTCTAAATCAATATGATATATATATATATATATATATATATATTTGTTACATTACAAAACATTGGTAACCTACTTTTACCAAAGCAAAAACATTATCCTTTCATAGTGTGTCCCTAAATTTATTTTCCTATAAGTACTCACCCAAATACATTTCACAGCATTTTATTTGACAATAAGAGAAGTGTGTAAAGTCAAGTGTGTAATTGTGTCACTGTACTGTAGCTGTTATTGGGTTGAGCAGACATTGCAAGTAAATGTGCTTATTTGCAAACGGAACACAAGCTATTCAATGGCAAGCTGTTGAACGGGCCTTATATGCCAAAGCCGCCAGTTCAGCGTGAGGCCAGGCTGTCTCTGCCTCATCTTCAAAGGCTTGGTGTGAACCAGATACATTCTATTTATGTACTCTATCCATGCTCAGTAAACAACTGGATGACTCACCCAGTGAAACACCTCCTCTAGGAAAAAGAAAAACTGACAAATCTGGGCCATGATTTGCTAAATATGTCAAAAAGTAATAGGTGGTTTTCCCCTTTATCTGGCGTCTGTGTGTCGGTGTCATGGCTGGGTCAAATCATTAGCCAATTAAAATTTCAAGTTGTATTTTCATTTTAACTTTAATTAATCCAGAAATAATTTAACAAGGAAACTTGTTTGGGGGGGGGGGGGGGGGGTCTCATTCTCGTGCCCAGACAGCTGTTTTCAACATTCAGTTCTGACATTAAGCCAGATTCAAGTCCTCAGCAGAAAAGTTTTGACAATGGGTTGCATAATTATAAAATTTGAAGGGAGGTTTTTTATGTGGGCAACTTCCATCAGGCAACAGGCAGTGCAAAGCTCTCAGAGCATGGCCAATGCATCTCACAAATATGATTTCTATGCACCATTTTGCACACACGCTATTATATTATGCATATGTAGGCTATTCATTCAAGTTAATAGCAGTGTTGAGTAAATAGGATTTATATTATTCATGAGGTACATACAGCCTAAATAAGTTCAAATGAAATAACAATACATAAAGTTGAGAACAGACACAAGCCATTGGTTCCCAAACACTGGGCCGGGACCCATTTGTGGGCCGTGGACACATTTTTATGGGTCCCTATATTTTTTTTGTTTCCTACATTTTGTTTTTCATTATTATTATTTCAAAACATAAAAAAGCTATTTTTTCATGAATTCAAAAGAAACTCAATTACCTTTTTTAAGTAATTTCACAAAGAAATACAAAAAAATCTAAGAAATTCCATAAAATAAATTAGTAAACAAATGTTTAAGAAGTAGTGAAAACAGTGTGGGTTCCAGGCAAACATCTAATTTGCATCCATGATGGAGATGGAGACTTGGCCTTTTTCTTGCAGTAAAAAGGCTATGAATACCTGAAAGCTGTAATCAGTGCACGTTCCCACAGGATGCCAACATTAAACATACCAGAAAATTTCCACCATTTCAAGCGAGTGTGAACAGGGTTTATATAAGGTCCCCATCATCACTATAGTGAAAATGATGTGTACCGGTCATCTGATTCATCTCTTACACAGTACACTTTTTACTGAGTCAGGCTGGGGTGGTAAACCGTCATCATGTCCCCTGTTCACACTATTGGCACGCCCACACTCCACATTGGATTGAGATAAAGATTTGTATTGCGATGTTATTATGATTTGGGGAAAGTCACGGGCAGGTCAAAATTTGTGTTGTGATCCAGGGAAGTTCATTGCCAGGTCAAACCTTAGCCCACACCCCATACGTTTAGTTTAGTTTAGTTTATGTATTAGCACCTTGTTAAAAATATAGAGATAATACATAAAGGAAACAAATTACAAAGCTACAGGCAGCACTCGTCTATATGGAGCAATGATGGCCACAGGTCTTTCAATGCAGGGAGGGATGGCCACAGTCACCCACAGTGTCCTGCCAAGTGTGGGAAATATAGTTATAGTTATTGATGTCACTTTATCTCTCCTGGGGAAGTTTACAGAGCCTTCATTTTTAGATCCTGCTTTCTTCAGGACTTGAGGAGTCATGCTACCCCACAAAGGTGTTGCTGAAGAGGCCCTTAATTCCCATCACGCAGTGCTAAAGGTGCAGGTCTGTCGATGGGAAGAGCTTTCTGTGGAGGTAATTCTTCTCGATATTGATGCTGCCATAATAGCGTACGATGGCACGCACACTCATGGACACCATGTGACACTGCCACATAAAATGTGTGAAACAATGTATTTCCTGGCCTGGCATGAGTATGAAAGAAAATGAAACATACTGGGGAATAACAGTGGAATATGTTGGTTAAACTAGGGTTGAATATTTAACACTGAAATGTAGTGTACGGAGAATACAATATAATGTGTTTTGTGTAGTTGGGCCATGGTCATCAATTTTCTGTTGACAAATGACAAGGTTTGATCACAAGGGGAGCTGTGGGGAAATGTGTGTGAGCAATATTTCCAGGAAGCTATAAAACATCAGGAAGTGAGGCGCCGAGCCTGCGTTCCATTTTGGGCAGTAAGAAGAGGGTTTGGTGTGGTTATGTTTCTTTGCCAAACACACTCTTTTAAAGGCCAATACTATACGCCAATTCAGGAGTGAACGCAAAAAATGCCTGTCTGACCGAAGAACTTTGCTGAGGAAAGGAAAGAAAGTTTAGTAGGGCAGCTTCTGAGGTGTTGAGCTCAATCAGAGCTTGTATAACAAAGGACCCATAGTATTATTGGTATTATACCTGTAGCCTAGAAGCCATTTGCTATGAGAGATGCTATTTTTATTTATGGAGCACCAATAAACCATTTGAAAATAGAATATTTAAATTTCAAATACTGTCTCAGCAGAAATTTGTAAATGTATACACAACCCTTGGTTTTATGCAGGCCTGCTTTTTTATTGAAGTGATGAACAATGAAACATTAAAACAAATGAGTGAATAACTAATACTTCAAAAATATATTTATTTTTAAAATCTTAATTGTTATTACTTATTTTTCAAAAATAGCCAAAGGGGGGAAAAATTTATGAAAACCATGACATTTCATCTCTGTCTTGTTTTCACTTGCTGCTTCCTGAATATCAAGGACCAGTTTCTGAGAAGTTATTTTCATAACATCATTAAATAATATGTATAATCTGCAGTGGTGGAATATATGATCATTTCTTTGTCAGAGCTCTGTTATCTAAATTGTCCCTCGGTTATAGACCCTTGTACTGGAGAAGTATAGAGTATTCTTCAACACGCAGCAGGCTTCAAGCGCGCTCTTTAAAACCCTCCGGTAGCCACGCCCCCTCCCTCTCCACACACACACCCACCCACAGCAGCACGGGCTGCAAACTTGTTTGTTGTTATAGAGTGAAAAATATAAACAACTTATAATGTAACTTTGCACTCCATCGTGTTAGGAAGTGACAACTGCTCAGTCACAATACAGCTTGAAAGAGAAGTTATCTTCATAACAACAAACTGGTGGGTTTGTTTTCATTCTGCAGGTGAGTTAGCTACCAATGCTAAGTGAGCATTAACGTGCGTGTGTGTGTGTGTGAGAGGGAGAGGGGGGGGGGTGAAATTAAATGAACAAACAAAGGTGCTTGAAGTGCTGTAAAGTGTTACCTGAATTGCACACAAACCTGAGTTAGCTATACCTATGCTAAGCATACTGTGTGTGTGTGTGTGTGTGTGTGTGTGTGTGTGTGTGTGTGTGTGTGTGAGAGAGGGAGGGAGGGACTGGGTGTTGAAATAAAAAACAAAGGTGCATTAAGTGCTGTATGTGTGCATGTGGGTCCTATATATACATAAATAGAATAAATATATACAGACACAATGTTTTGTTTGGGGTGTCACAGGACCAAATCCTTGTATAAAACTGAATTCTTCTTAACTGTTTACCAATGGTTTAACTTTAACCCATTCTGACCTGACATCAGATTCTAAAAATGTCTTCTAAATCCTGACAGTTTTCTGAAAAAGCTATGTTTCTGTGTCAGTCGTTGTTCGATTTTTCTAAAATAGCAGACCTACAAGCTCATAGCGCGCCGCTAAGAGCTTGTAGATCTGCTATTTTTTAATAGCTAAAGCATAACATAATGCTGCCTATATCACCAAAAGGGGTTCCCGCACAAAATGGTACTGTAGGATAATTCGATGCTAGAAGGCTTTCTTACTTTTCTTTGTAGTTGTTACGTCCCCACCAAAGAGGTCCAGGTGTTATTTTCTGCAAAAGCGCATTATTGGCTATTTCCCCTACCATAAACCCCCATTGAATTGAATTGAATTGAATTGAATTGAATTGAATTGAATTGAATTGAATTGAATTGAATTGAATTGAATAGGGCATTGGGGTGTTGTGCTAATTAGCTTATTTCCATTGCTCAAATCATAATGTAAATAGTATCCCAAGCGGCACACTTTACTACTTATTTCGATGGAAATAAGCGAATTAGCACAAAAATCCAACCCCCATTGTGGGCTTATATATGGGGAAATAGCCAATACTTATACTCAAAGCTTATATGGTCTCTCTCTCAACCTGCTCCATAGGTACACAGGCCAGGGTGACGACCCCAGATCCCCAAGATCAGCTTCTTCTTAGCCCTGACATGCTGTGAATGCTGGACCCTATAGAGCCCTGACATGCTGTGAATGCTGGACCCTATAGAGCCCTGACATGCTGTGAATGCTGGACCCTATAGAGCCCTGAAATGCTGTGAATGCTGGACCCTATAGAGCCTATGCCCTAAATCCCTGACCACGACATGCTGTGAATGCTGGACCCTATGCCCTAAACCCCTGAATGCTGGACCCTAGAGCCTATGCCCTAAACCCCTGACCACGACATGCTGTGAATGCTGGACCCTATGGAGCCTATGCCCTAAATCCCTGACCACAACATGCTGTGAATGCTGGACCCTATAGAGCCTATGCCCTAAACCCCTGAATGCTGGACCCTATAGAGCCTATGCCCTAAATCCCTGACCACGACATGCTGTGAATGCTGGACCCTATGCCCTAAACCCCTGAATGCTGGACCCTAGAGCCTATACCCTAAACCCCTGACCACGACATGCTGTGAATGCTGGACCCTATGGAGCCTATGCCCTAAACCCCTGACCAAGGCACTACAGCAGAATGCTTGCTATGTGCTGTGTAGTGCGAAACATCCAGACCAAGGCTGAGTGAGAAGATCAGGCAGCCAGGATAATGAGGCTGGTTGGGGGACATTGATACTGGGAGGAGAAGTACTGCATGGCCAGCTAGCCAGCCAGATGTATGGAGGATGGAGATGAGATGACTGGAGTCTGGAGGAGCTGCTGGAGGTCTCATCATGAACTGGAGAGAGAGAGCCACAGTTTTCGCCTGGCATCACTACAACTATCTTATGAAAGTGGAAGAGTCGACAGCTCAAGGTATGAACGTTGTCTTTTGCTTCTTGGCTACTGCTAGTGTTTTTAATGCGTGTGATTCAAGCTGGTGTGCTATTGCTGTCATTTTGGGACCCATTGACCGGGTGGCAAATGGCAATGGAACTGGTTCTGGCTCTGGAGTTGAATGCTAGTCATCATGTAAATCTAGAGTTGGTCTGTTGTGTTGTATCTGCTGTACAGTATGTGAGTTCAGTTGTTGTACCAGGGAACAGTATGTGTGTGTGTATGTGGCTCTTGATCACTTCAATAATCCCATGAGTGAATTTGCTATTTCCATTTGGTTGGAGATGGAGCTTTTGGGCTTTGACATAACAGCCATCAATTCCAATGGTTAATTTTCAATAGAAGACTGATTGACATTAGTTGATGTACGTTGTTGCGTGGTCACTGAGGTTCGTTGTGAGTCGTTGTGACAGGGTGGCTGTATTGGTTCATGACTGGCATGGTGGCAAAGAATGTCCCTATGTAGGTCCTTTCTTTCTTTCTTTCTTTCTTTCTTTCAGTCCATGGACTTTAATGTTTGTTTAGGGCACTAAATGGCAATAGTAAATAGTTGCGGAGCGATGTTGATATCGGAAGGTCGCTAGTTCGTATCCCCGGACCGGCACGTTAAAATTACCACAGCTGAAGTGCCCTTGGACAAGGCATTGAACCCCTACCATGAAATGTTCTATGAGCAGGGCCTGGCTGTAAACAAGTTCTTGAGCTTAGTCCAGTTACCCTGGGTAAATATAGTAACTTCCCTTTGCCTGTCCTGAGCCCATGCAGGCAGAGGCCTTTTTGGGGCAGTTCTGGTGGTGGGGTGTCAAAATTTGAAGTCGGTGGGGCAAACTGGTTGTTGAGGTCTGTGAATTACAGACGCACACACACACACACACACACACACACACAGCGGCCCCACCCCACCTATTCATTTCAATGAAGTTGCTCACCCAGCACATGAAGCACCCGGACATATTATCCCCGTCTTGAGCAGCGGGCGCAACAGGGCTTCAAACGGTAGGCGCACGAGCAGTAGTGTTTTAAGGCAAGGCAAGGCAATTTTATTTATATAGCACCTTTCATACACAAGGCAATTCAAAGTGCTTTACAGAATAAAAACCAATAGAGTGCAACAGTGTACTTTAAAATGAATAAAGATTATAATAGATACAATTAAAATAAGATATAGGAGCATATAAATTACAACAAATACTCCCACCTTTAATAGAAACGGAAAACACAGCTAATTTAAATTCCAGGCAAGACCTAGCTGTTATTAGACATCACTGGGATAGGCAATGTTAAATAAATACGTTTTTAAATTGGACATAAAAACGGCTATGGTTGGGGATTTCCTAATGTAACCTGGAATGTTGTTCCAGGTTTGTGGTGCATAATAATGAAATGCTGCTTAACCATGTTTTGTTCCAACTATCGGGTGAACTATCAGTAGGCCAGCTAGCCCCAGATGACCTAAGGGTTCTGGAGGGTTCAGGCTTCAGCATGTCTGAGATGTAGCTGCATGGGCCCAAAGCCACAAACAGATTTATAGACAAGTAACAACATTTTAAAATCAATTCTCTGGGACACTGGTAGCCAATGTAAGGATTTTATAGGACTGGTGTAATATGGTCATATTTCCTAGTTTTTGTCAGGACTCTAGCAGCAGCATTCTGAATCAGTTGGAGTTGACGAAGAGCTTTGTTTAAAATTCCTGTGAGCAGACCATTACAGTAATCCAGTCTACTGGAAACAAAAGCATGTATAAGTGTTTCTAGGTCTTGCTTGGACATAATTCCTCTAACTCTTGCAATATTTTTAAGGTGATAATAGGCAGATGAAATTACAGTTTTGATATGACTGTTAAAATTTAAATCTGAGTCTAGGACAACACCAAGATCTCTCACCTGACTCTTGGGTATATAAGAGACCGCGATTAAAGGTGAAAAATTACACTGTCTCTGTTTCTGTGGTCCAAAAACAATGATCTCAGTTTCGTCTTTATTTAATTGAATAATTTTTTGCCGCATCCACTCATTGATTTCCTCAATGCAATGACAGAGGGAATCAACAGGACCATAGTCAGTTGATGTAACTGATATGTAGATTTGCATGTCATCTGCATTATTATTGTAATTTACTTTATTATTGCTTATTATTTGTCCTAGGGGAAGTATATATAAATTAAATAGGAGGGGTCCTAGAATAGACCCCTGTGGTCATAGCCATCTGTTTGGACACACAGTTTCCAATAGAGACAAAGTATTTCCTATTCTGAAGGTATGATTTTAACCACTGAATAACAGTTCCAGAGAGTCCCAGATAGTGCTCTAATCTGTGGAAGTCTAAATGTGGAAGTCTTCTCTTGCCATCCCAGGTTTGACCAAACAAAACTGTGTTGCTTCCAAGTCACTTCTTTTCTTTATGGAATACCAACATTTGTCTGAACTACCTGGACCATAAAATATGTTTGACACAGACAACATATTCAGAGGCAATGCTTTATTTTGTGTGCTTGGCTGAGATATTCCACCTTTTGTTTGTTTCTTTATTGTCACTTACAAGTGAATTAAAAAAATGACATTCAGTGAAAATGTGAAGGAGAATGCATAAAAAAACCCCAGAGGCTTGAAAAGTGGCACACACACACATATAATTAATGTTTATGTGCAAATTACTGGATCCAGACAGACCAGATCTAAGCACTGAATTGAATTCTAAGCAGAAACCACGGCAGGCTTTCTGCTGTGGAAAGCCTCTATCAAGCAGCAACACAACAAACATGTTGAAAATGTTGTAAACAAGGCAAAGTTTCACATTTATACTGTCCGACAGTGCGACATCCTCCCCTGTCCGGGTTGGTACAAACAACAACCAGCTAAACCCATTAAATAGAATAAGTATGCTACAAGCAGCACCACAACGAAAGTGCAAACATAATAAAGTTACATATTATTGAACAACACATGTTGGAGATCACATCTAAACCTGACCTCACAGTGATGTCTGATCATAGGAAACAGTAGCTACACTTATAGCTACATATAATTAAACATCACCCAGTGCATATTGGGTTCTGGGCCTGGCATTATTCCCCAGTCTGTACGATGTAAACAGAACACAATTAGATATTCTATAGCCAACCCAGAGGAGTGTCTTCCCGTGCACTATCTTTTCCCGAGGCAATCTATCATTTTTTTCTCTTTCTAAAGCTGCATAATGCCACTCGGAAGCATATAATAAGTGCTCGCTGCATCAAAAACAATAATTTTATCAATCTAAAGTCAATCTAAAGTCTCTATAGCTTCGTTGTATAATCTAACAACTTAAGTAGTATCTAAACAATATCTTGTATCTAAACAGTATTTTACCAAGGTATGTAAGTCCCCATTATCCACAAGTTTTGCCTTACAAATCATGCAGGTAATTGAAGTGTAGAGGGTGCTGACTCCTACGGGCTACAGGGCGGTGGGGTATGTTGAACTGGAGGAGTAGGACAGAGTTGTTACGTCCTCCCGGTTGGTGCTCCTCACTGACAGGTGAGCCAAATAGGGTACAATAGCAGAAATGTGTGGGAATTATGTGAGATGGAGGGTGACTGATTTAAGCAGCACACCTGGGTGTGCCTGCGCACCTGTTGTGCATGGACTTGATCAAGGCACAACAGGTTAAATCAGTCATCTCCACAAACACTCAGGAGATAGCCTCGGCCCAGACAGTGGAGAGCGGAGTGGAGTGTGTGTGTGTGCGCACACATGCGTATGTGTGTGTGGTAGAACAGAATCAGTGGAGTGCGACACCGCACTGAGCTTGGTGGTGTCAGTATTGCTGTGAGGCTCCCTGACCATCTCCTGTGTGTCCATCCGTCCCCCTGCACCCTCCAGCTAAGGCAGCTTAATCACACTACTGGGCTGTTTCCACTTTATTAATAAGTGGACCATTAACATATATGGAAATTCTGCAGAGAAACAAGATGTTACCTCTCCCCTGATGCCCGCCATATGCACCCGGCACTGTGTGCAAGTGCCTGTCTTTGTATGTGTGTAGGAGAGGGAGTGTTGGAACGAAGAAAAAGTAGATAGAGTCGGTGCTTTACAGTAGCCTAAAGTATATGTTCGAAGTCTTTGCATGTTTGCATGTGTGTGATACAGACAGAAGTATATTTTGTATAGTATATTCTGGATGTGTGTCACACGTGCACAGTGTGCAAACTGTGCATGCACACTCATCAGAGATTGACTCTTGTGTGTGCAGGCACAAATGGCGCCATGTTTTTGTATGTGTGCCCGCTGTGTGCACCCAGATTCTATCTTCAGAGGGAATTGCTGGCTTTGATGTTCTCCGATGCGGGCGAGTCTGATGCCCCTATTAACTTGCACTGGGGGCTGATGCAAGCTATGCTTTTGGGCAAGCTATGCTAGCCCAAAAACCACCTATGTTAAGTGGGGCTGGCTGGTGTAAGATAGAACTCAGTCAGCGCCATTCCAGTGCACCCTGCGGATGTCAGCACAAAGAGACAAAACCCACACTTTGTTTAGGAAGATAAGGTGCTGGAAATTAACATGGAGATAACGACTGTGATAAAGTTGTCTTCCTGCCTCACAGCCAAAGGGCAGTGCTGAATCAGAGAGGGGAAAGAGATGAGCCTGGTTAGAGGTGAGGAAATAAGGAAAAACGTCATGAGAAAGAGGAGAACACGGACAAGAGATAACAGGCTAGAAGTAAGGAAGTGAAGACGAGGACAACTAGGGTAGATGAGGAAGAAGAGGGAGGGGGAAAGACATTGTACAGAAGAACAGGGGCACTGTAGAAAAATGGACACGCACACGCACGCACACGCACACACACACACACACACACACACACAAACACACACACACACACACACACTCATGTATTGTTCATGTACACAAATGCACATATACTGTATAGTGGGCCGTCCATATGGTAGACCAAGCAATTGCCTGTGGCCTCATAACTTCATAGAGTTGACCTGAACTTGACTAGAGAGACTCAACGGTAAAGTTGATTGATCATATTGACATGGAATTTCTGCATCATTCTCCACTCGGGAGTCTGACAACATGTTGGCTGTGTGAGCATGGTCAGTGAGGCATTCGCCAGCGCTCACCCAATGGTATTATTGTTCTGTTTGTTTTCCTTTTCCCATCAACAATGATCAACAATCATACATACCGTACACACATACATATACATAATACATGTACAGTATACTCTCTCCCTCCCGACTGTCTCTGCAGCAGAGATGAGTAAAGAGAGTAGGCTACGGATATAAATAAATGAATGCATTATTTATTTATCTTTTATAAATAAGTGAATCAAATAAATGCTTAATAGTGGATACTGCATTTCATTGAGTGAATAAACAGAACAATATTCATCATTGAAAATATGCACAAGTCTTTGACATACAGTACAAACACATATAGTACCCACATCGTTGATATACAGTAAATGCATGCCAGTATAGCCTAGCAGTACGTTGTAACTTAATAGTTGATCATGGTACGCCTCTTTTTTGGTTTTCATTTTGTTTTATGTCTCCAAAAAGAGACACTTTGCATAGCTTGTGCTTAACTATAGTAGCAGTCATAATGTTAAAATAGCTTCTGGCTTGCCAGGGGCCCAAAACTGGTCGTCTTTGCCTAGGGCTTCCAAAGCAGTATGTCTTACCCACGCACAAATACACACACACACACACACACACACACACACACACACACACACACACACACACACACACACACACACACACACACACACACACACACACACACACACATATGCACGCACGTTCACATGCACACCATGCCCGCAGATTGAACTGTACATGGTTTAATAGGAAACCTCATTTTCTTGCAGTG
>NC_137863.1:13548703-13588703 GCF_963924005.1 Protomyctophum bolini | reverse complement strand
AAACATTGAAGACAAAAGTGTGAAATATCTCATCATCTGTTACCGCCGGTATATAGAAAGAGAAAATAAACTTTTAAAACACTAAAAAGAATATCTGCGCACTATGGTTGGTGCTCCCAAAGTGACTTATATTCGTACAATGTTTCGACCTGTGTGGTCTTCGGCAGGTACTGTACTGACGAAGACCACACAGGTTGAAACGTTGAACGAATTATGGTCACTTTGGGAGAAGCAAGAACAGTGTGTGGATATTCCATTCTTTCTCTGTACTAATCTTTTTTTTAATTATCTTGCACCAATTCACTGAATGTGCATCTGCAATCTGGGACTCAGGGATTGCAATATAAGACAACACATGGATGAGCACCAGTGGCGTCTAGTGAGTACCTTGTGCAACGTCATCAGCTGATCATTTAACTGAGAGTTACAGACCCATAAGCGTCCATTTGGTATTTCCTATTATCATTTATGCATCACCCCTGGGTGTTGAAAACTAGTGAATTAAACAACCTGCAAGTTGGAATGTAACGTTAGGGTTTAGACTAGAGTGTATATGCATTTATGCTTGTGTGTAGCAGTGCACAGACTTACAGTTATGAGTTAGGGAATCAATGTTCAGTAGTCAATGGAATCAGTCAATGGTCTACACACTATAGGCTATAGTAAAACAAACCTGTGTGCCTGTTATGACATGGAGTTACTGTAGTCTCGAGGGGGATGATGGGTTAGAGACAACTACTTGCTATACGCTCACTTCCTTCTCTACTACTACTTTTTTCTTTACTTCCTTCCCTCTCTCCGTCTCCTTTATTCAGGCATAAAAAATGCATGCATTCATGTGTGTCTAGTGTACTCTGTGTGCGTGTGTGCGTGCGTGTGTGCGTGCCTGAGTGTTTTGGTTTAGTCTGCAGTGAGTGTCTCATTCCGTGACTGGGCTACGCTTTCCAACAGCCTAGAAAGAGAGGAATAGAGGAGAAGACAGTGGAGACCGGGGGCCGGGGGGGGGGGAGTGGGGGGCACACTCATGAATGAAATATATTCCCCTATGCAGTGGGTAATGAAACGAGTAGATCCACACTCAGACATTCACAAACGCACATACTTCTAGACACACAAGGGCTTACAGAGACACGCACACAGGCAGCACCGAAACACTGTAAACAGAATGAGAGATGCTACTGTACACAGTAAGGTCATTTTGTACGTGCAGAGTTAAATCAATATTGATTTGACTGTTTAGCACTGCACAAAACAGCCTTTTAGCACAAAAATTGCCTTTTTAAATAAGCATGGGCATGGGCATTCTGTTTAGGTGATTTGTTTGACCATTTTTTATCAATTATTGATATGCAAAACCGATGCCCGTTGGGACAGATTCCCGGTGGGAAAGCATGCCCCTCCGGTTATATAACCATTATCATCTTAAAGCACTTGGAGGCCTTTCTGGCCTTCTATTCTACAGGATGCCGCTATTGACTTTTTTATCTGTGTGCCACTTGTTCACTTCCTCTATAGCAAACTACTGCATGTGAAATGTGTAATGTCAGTGATGATGAATCAATAATATGTTTACTTTATATCTTTAATTTGTCATTTTTGGAAAGTAGCTGTGGCAATGAGCCATCTAGCCTACATGTTACTTGATGATTCTGGTAATAATACATTTTACCTTTGAGTTAAAATAATAAGTGGATGTTTCTGTTTCCTCCCAACTGACCCAAATTTAACATGTGCTTGTGTGAAGAGAGTTTGACAGAGGTAAATCTCAATCCTGTTGAGAAATAAGCATATAACTGGTGTTATTGTGCCTGTCAACGCAATTCATCACACTTGTGCGAGGAAATGCTATAGCCAGTAGAGATCAGGTATAGGCTGATGCAGAAATGACTGAAGCTAAAATCCCCACATTACCTATTTTCTTGATACACCAACAAAACTAAATTGCAGAAGATGCTGTCCTCAATCTTGTTATTAAAGTATAGACCGTCATCGATCATGGAATATAATTCCATGCACGAAGAGCTGATTTAGTGCTTTGAAGATCAGTCTTTCAGTGAAGGAAAGGCAGTCAGTGCATTCCAAAATGTGTAGTGTAGGTTATTACATGACATGTGATTGACATAATAGTGTCATCGCTATGTCCTCAGGCAAAGTTAAATAGTTATTTTGTACCGTAGAGTATGTGCAAGCGATCTCCTGACTGGGACCCTTAGAACACAAGAATATAACTTCTCAAAATGTTTTAATTATTCGTTCAATTAGAGGTATGTTCACAATGTTAGCACACAGAATATAATGATCACTAATATTATGCATTGACTGAAATCACACCTTTATCTATTCAAATCGAATGGCCTATTTACCATAATGTATGACTGAACAGTATAGGCCCAGGGTATACTTTTAACTGTAAGTATATTTAAAAAAATTATGTTAACACAACATGGCTTTGTAATTTTGTGTGATGTCAAGTAGCCTACAGTACGTCAATGCAGTCCTCATTTAACTACAGAAAATCAATGTGAGCTTACTTTAATTTTGGGGACGAGGAATCACTTGTTTTGTTTCACTGAGCATCCTGGTACAAACCTGCAACAAACCTCTTCCATAAACCACAGCTTAACTACTTGGACATTGCACCTACGTTTATAGATTTTATATTACACACAAATGCTCCTAATAAAGCGTTAACAAATGCACTTTGACAAATTATTCCAGCAGAATATTTAGAAGTTAGAGGGCCCTTTTGGGTCCCCTTGAACCAGGGACCGGCCGGGAAAATTGGTTGAGTTATTCCCCATGGGTGGGAGTCAGATTGAATGCCATCATTCCTGCTGTTATACAGTACAACATGTACTGTATAACAGCAGGAATGAGGGAGCCTGTGGTGTACGAGCAGGGGGAACTCATGACACCATTGATGACAAATCGTTTGTTGACAAATGACACTGCTTAAGTTGCAACCTAGCGTTATGTGGGCATAGGGACATATTGGAACATTGAAATGTCCTTGTCATTATTGAGCTGCTGTTAGCTATCACTCTGTGCTGCAGGAGTTGTTTGAACAAACAGAGGGTTCCGTTAAATACCTCAGGCACTATCCAGAATGAGCTAATGCTGTATAACTTATTTTTTCACAGCGAGTTCAACAGGCTGAAACAAACAAGCACCGTTTTTTAGAGGATATGGATACTATTCAATCTTTCCAAGCTAGACTATAGCTTAGCCAAGTATACATTTACATACATGTCACCATAGTAAGGAATCCAATGGACATACTGTGGCTAATAGGCTATCTAGATCAAAGTAACTGAAGCTATAGAAGCTTCAGTTACTTTGATAGCAACAGTAGGTAGTAGAGTATATCCCAGGATAAGGAAAAACCTAAAACAAAGATTCCAGAAATGTAACTGTTTTATAAAACATAGAACTTTAGTAATGTCTGTTTTGGCCACAGTATGACATTATAGTCCATGCTCACTGAAATGATCTCACTTGGACATAACATTGAAGTATGGGAAGTTGTATTTATACAACGTAGTTTCGGGAGAAGAGACCTCCTTCCGCTTGACCTTAACCACTTCCCCCTCATTATCAACAACTCCTCCCTCCTCATCAACTCACCTGCCTTTCATTATCACCCAGCCAATCCCTGGCGCAATTTACATCTGATATCTGCGATGATACTAAAAGTCTTTGGAACATGCTTTCATAATTGTTTCCTACTCTCCCTGTTCTCATATATGTATGTTTTTACTAGTGCCGCCTTGTCATGTGTCTTCAAGCATCATTAATAAAAGAGCACGTCAATTGTGTAAATTGTGGGAATTTCTCAAGCACAAGTTGCAACAAAGATTGCTCACCGAAATCGGTGTGACGTGAGTGACAATGATGATGATATGGTGATTCATGTAGGTAACGGTCAGAGGCCCTGTGGTGGTTCATGGCTGGTTCAGGTCGTAACAAGGCATCGGTTTGATGCTAATTGAGGCAGCATTGAGGTAGGAAAATGAGCCAACGCTAATTGGTGGTCAGGGACGCATTTCAAGGACATCTCAAACAGAGGCATCTGCTGCAGTCTTGAGTGAGTGTAAATAAACACATACAGATACACATGCGCCCAAGTGTGCATGCTCTCTTCTCTCTCGACACTCACATGGACAAACAGTGGCATCTGTGCTTCTCAGTGGCAGTCCTAAGATGAGCAGAATGGCTCAAATCTTGGAGCCAGTGCATGAGGATTCTGTACTTACTTACTCTACTGTGAGTCATTTATAGCTAGTTTGGGCTTCTCTGTGTGTGTGTGTGTGTGTGTGTGTGTGTGTGTGTGTGTGTGTGTGTGTGTGTGTGTGTGTGTGTGCGTGTGCGCGCGCGCGCGTGCGTTAGTGTCTGCATGTGTGTGCGCATGCTGTATAATGTGCTAGTGTCATGGTCCCCCTCCCCGCCTTTACTTCCAGTGCTGTTGATAAATCACTGACAAGGAGAGAAGGAAAGTTCCAGACATATGAAGGGCAAACTCATCAAGTCCATGAACGCAGCAGGATACAAAAACAAAAGCCAGTCTTCACTCCAGACTGCTTAGAGAAGGATTAGGCCTTCTTACCATTCAACAATGAGGCCGAGCATTGTGCTGATAATATAATGTTAATGAGTGATGCTTGTATTCCTCTTCCTCCGCCTCCTGGCATCAGCTTCCTTCACACCGGTTAAATGTTCAGAGAAACATGGGACAGTGTCCAAGCTCTCGGAAGACTCTGGGGACCATAATTGTTGTAGGCAGATTACAATGAAAGTTCCCACTGATATAGTGGCATGCTTTTTATCCGGATTCCGGAAGCGTGTGGTATTTGGTATTTTCGGGATTTACCATGCACTGATGTGGGCTGAAATTAGCAGCCAGTAGGAGGTGTGTCATTTGCAATTCAGCAGCAGTGAAGTTCTGGTGGCAACCACATTGACCCTAACCCTAAGTTAGAGTTAGGGTCAATGTGGTTGGGTTAGGGTCCCTAACCCAACCACATTGACCCTAACCCTAACCCAACCACATTGACCCTAACCCTAACCCTAACCCAACCACATTGTCACAATTCAACCACATTGTCACAATTCTCGTCTGCCTGCTTGGACTAGGTCAACTGGCATTCTGGATTATTATTATAAATTTTCCATAAAATGAATTAAATAAATTCTAACACACACCTAATGATGTTTAAATGCTTAACCTGCAACCTGCAAAACTTTGGTAAGCCAATAAAAAGAGCTGTGCGACCTCTCCTTTCTATTTATAAATGCTTAACCAACAAAACTGTCTGGGAATATTGAAGACTTCAATTTGAAGGCATCATAGGAAGCATTCTCCCTCACACTGATTGACAGGTAGACTAGATTTGTATACATACTGCCTTGCGCGGTTTGTTTTACGGCCCAGACATCATTGAACTGTTTGTTAAAGTGCTTATGTGTTGTCAAGGGAATTTGCCTGTCAGATAGTCCCAACCGCATTTTATAGACATTTCTAATGGACATATAGGGTGACCATAATGTGCATTGTGCATGCACATGTATGTGCTTATATTTAAACATCCAGGTGAGTGCTTCCACAGAGGTCTGAGGAAAGATTTCAGCACCATGGCCAGCACCAAGCCCTTAGCCAGCTCATTGAGGGGAGGTGCCAATTTCTATTCCAAATCACGTTGATATGGTGACTATGCATTCTGATTAGCAAGTGCTGACAGCTGCGCTGCGTCAAGTTTGAGCTGATTAGCCGCTGCCTGGAGTTTATTTTTGTTTCCCATGGACCTCTATTATGGACCCCCAGCTGCCCATCAAGAATGTGACTGCGGACGGCGGACCAGGCCTCTTCACAGAGCACGACCATGGATTGCTATCATATAATATTATACCACTAAACTGTTTACCGTATTGTGCCGAATATAAGACGACTCTGATTATTAAGACGACCCCCATTTTTGAGGGGTGGTAGCCCCTCCTATAAACAGCTGTAGTGTAGATTCTGTGTTAACACAAACATTAAATGCAATTGACAATGAATGGAGAATTTACGTCGGTTGTCGGTATGTCTGTAGGTATGTCGGTGGAAACCCTTGGCCAATAAGGGACCATGCACCATTCTTGGTGACGTAACTACGGTATGCTACTACTTGTATTTGCCTGTATCTCACTCTCTGTCTCTCCTTCTCTCTCTCTCTTTCTTTCCCCCGACACGGTCGAGGCAGATGGCCGCCCACCCTAGAGTCTGGGTCTGGGTCTGCTTGAGTTTTTAAGTGGTGCAACCACTTCTACAACCATCTCGCAATGTCCATGTACCTGTTTGTGTCGTAGACTCGTAGGTACGTCAATGAGCACGAGTGGTGTGCGCATGCGTGCGCGTGCTCCACTGGTGTGCGCACGCACCCGCACCCGTGGGTGTAGTGCCGTGCATGTGCGCGTGCACCACTGGTGTGCGCACGCACCCGCACCCGTGTGTGGATGTTGTTTTTTGTTACCACTGTCGCAAGGCCTTTCCCTGTAAGTGATACACTTTGTCTGACTATTTGAAATCTGAATTGACATAAATTAGAACTGACGCTTTTCTTGTCTCTTCTTGTGTTGGCAACATAAGAACTAAACCTTTCGCCTTGCTCTTGCTTTAATGGACAGATACCACAGACCGGGAAGAACCTTTGTTGAATTTGATGTTTATTGAGTTTGCTTTTCTCCCAACCTTCAATTGTAACAAACCAACTCTCACACCGTGCACTTTAACTGCCTTTCTTTGCGTCTGTTTGGTTCGATTAGTCTTCACAACCATCAGGATGGTGGACAATAATTTCAACGTCTAGCACACTTACTGTATGGAACACACCTTTCCAAACGTTATAATGTCACAGAAGAGGAAATTGATTAAAAAAATCTAACTTTTACACACGTAATGGTGTACAATGGAAAATGGTAAACAAACTCACAGACATTTGATGATCGAAACTACATCTTATCTCGAGAACCGTCCGACCAACCGGTGTTAATCTGTTTTATTTTACACGCACGCACGCACACACACACACATATTAAATTAAGGCTAATCCAGCACATCTCATCACTGTGCTAAAGTGGCGTGCCCTTGTCATATCTGTCGAGTGTGTCACCATGACCCACCTGCCACAACATTGCCTGTACGCCATGCCGGTTAGCTGGTTTTCCCAAAGTACTGTAGGGCCTTAAGAGTTAAATGAACAGTCCAGATTTCACTGTCCACTATGGATTATGAACTCACTTTATCCGAATATAATTTTTGGCTCAGTATACGGTGGCAGTTTGACAGTTCACACTTTTCACACCCTTTTGTGTTTGTTGGTGGTCAGGAAGGGCTGTGCTGTGCGTGTCTGAATGGGGCCATTGCATGACTGATGGGCCTGTGTGTGTGTGTGTGTGTGTGTGTGTGTGAGTGTGAGTGTGTGTGTGTGTGTGTGTGTGTGTGTGTGTGTGTGTGTGTGTGTGTGTGTGTGTGTGTGTGTGTGTGTGTACACGCGCCAACTGACCATGTTACTCTAGACTTCTCTTCTCTCTTGTCTGACTGCACGGCTCACTGGCTAACAGTGTCTGGAGCTCCTCCAATGTGTGTGTGTGTGTGTGTGTGTGTGTGTGTGTGTGTGTGCGTGCATGCGTGCATGCGTGCGTGCGTGAGTGCGTGTGTGTGCGTGTGTGCGTGCACGCTCAAGAGAGAGAGAGAGACAGAGAGAAAGACAGCCAGCCCCCGGGAAGTAGGATGGTGTGATAACACTCAGAAATGATAGTTTAGCCCTGGAGAGCACTTGACACGCAATATCTCCTTCCTCAGATCGACACACACACACACCCAGACACACACACATTCATGCACGCTCACACACACAGCTGTCACATTGAAGGGTAAACAAGCATCACCAAGGGCTTTGAGCGCAGGTCGGGAAATGAAATGCGGCCTCATCTGTATGTGTGTGTGCCCACATTGGTGCATGGGTGGGAGTGCCGTCTGAGTGAAAGTCTGTGTGAAACATAAGTAAAGTGCACCAAATTGAGAACATTGCCACTCAAACAATAGACAGTTTGAGACCAAAGGAAAGGAAAAAAAAGACTTGAAAACAAAAGAAGAACAAACCTACGCGAAGCAAGGCACATGCACAGCTCCAAGAACTCATCTCCCTCGTTTTGAGTCCTCACAGCTCTCCTCCCACCTTTCACTGCCAGCCAATGTAATGGAACGCTCCAGAAATGGAGGTGATATTGGCCCATCAATTGTCTCTCTACCTGTATGACTCTGACCCTTTCGTTTGCACTTTCTCTCCCAAGAAAGTTGTGTTAATATTTTGAGTATGTTGCTATAACGCTCTTCAGAACTTACTTTAATCACTTAAGACCCCTTCTTTCTCCGACAAGAGACATTAATCTATAATCTAGATCTGATCTGTGTTTTTCATGATGTGGACATTTTGACTATGCCAATATCACAGTGAGCTCACTTGTGATTGGGACTATAGGCATACCTACTCTACGTCTCCTCCTCCTTCTCCAAATAATTAGCCATCCTTATTCATAATAATCATTTTGGAAAAACAACATTTTTCCGTTATTGATTAATGAGAACTCTTTGTGGAGTATTCAGTTGACTATTTTTTTTTTGGCGTGCCTTAATGCTGTCGTAATGGCATTAAACATGAAACTAGTATTATGGGAGAATAGACAATAACCCCCAGAAATTGGAATACAATTTAACTCCAAAAGAGAAGCATTTGGCCCACATGTCTACTCAGTTACAGTATGCTGTATAAATGAGGTTATGACTATTAATAATTTTGGTTATGTGAGATTATAATTATTTGGGTGTCAAGCTCTGTCACATCAGGGCCCAGCTCTCACATCACTGAATTGCAGGGTTGACAACTTGCCATGGTCCTGTCACAGCCTGCATCATGATCAATATCATGGTCAATATCATATCAGTATCATGTCAGTTATAGCAAAAGGCCGATGCACACCTTAGAAGGTGCGTGCGTAGGGCAATAGAGCATATATTAAAAAGGGTATCTTTGAAAAACAAAGACACTTGCCAAATGACACTTCCCATTTATCTGTCCTGATGAAGGTCTAATCGAACGAAACGTCGACCTAATAAAGGTCAACATTTTGTCAAGTGTCTGATAGTGTGCGGGACCTTTTCTTTGTTTTTCAAAGATACCCTTTTTAGTATCATATCAGTATCAATCCTGGCCAGTGAACTACCATGTCAGTATCATGGTCAGTATAACGGTCATCATTACTTTACTTACTTAGGCCCGTCGCTCCCAGTGGAGCATAGGCCATCATGTCATGATATATATCTTTATTAAGTTCTGGTTATTTCTGTATGTGGGTTTGTTTAGATCTAGTACCCTGCTTTCGCATTGTTATATGATGTGGATAATCGGTTGAATAATAAGTGATGTATAATAATATGTGATGAATAATATGTGTTGTCCCTGGACATTAAGAAGTTACTGGTGTAATTGTGGAATCAATTCAGGGTGGTGTGTTCCAGTGGGAGGGGAGTGCCAGGCAGTCACGGTAGGACTGTGGAGGTGGAAGGAGCTAGTGCCACCTGTCCAGTAACGCTGTAAATACTTTTGTTTGGTCAGAGTGAGAGTGGTATTCTGACGCTAGCATTCGTATCTTACTGGATTTGGGGAATTCTGTTCTAGCTTGGGCACATTTAAGTTCCTCCGGGAAACAGTCCTGCTGGATCCGTTTTAGGATAGCTAGTTCAGCGTTCCGGAAGTCGTTGGAACTGGGTGGTGGAGGGGTTCTTTCCATCCCCCCTGCAGTTCATCGTATGACTCGTAGGTTGGCCCTTCCATCGTAAAGCCAAATAGGGCTGGTTTCTTTATCTCCTGTGTGTCGGCTTCCTCTGCGGGACGCAATTGGTCGCTGGTCTTGGTAAGGAAAGGGGGTCCTTGGCTCCAGCGGTCCTTACTTGCGATTTGTTGTAGCGTTTTCCCTCTGCAGGTGATGTCATCTGCCGGGTTGTTTACCGAATCGACTTAGCGCCTTTCTGCGTTTCCTGTGAGCGTCTGTATCTCTGTGACCATGGTTCCCACGGATACTTTGTATTTATACGATTCTGATTGTATCCAAAATAGGACCTTGGTTGAATCTGTCCAGAGTGTTGGATTTAATGTCGATCGTGAGTTCCTTCTTGAGCACTGCGGCTAGTTGAGCTCCGGCCCCTGCCGCATGCCGCACACAGTTCTAGTCTAGATATTGAGAGTTGCTTCTTAGGGGCGATCCTTGATCTCGCAGCTGATCTCACAATCTTCTGTGCGTAGATATGCTACCGCTCCGTATGCTTGTTCTGAGGCATCGCAGAATATGTGCACCGCATGCTCTCTGGGAGGACGTCCTTTCACGTAGCCGGCGTAGCATCTGGGTAACGTTACTTCTGTGAGGTGTGATAGTTCGCCTTCCCATTCATGGCCTGACGTCACGCCACCGACCGTTTCAGAGCAATGAAAGACACAGCAACCATCATGGTCCGCTACAGTAATATTACACAATACATTCCACTGTTTCTATCAAACCATTATCCCTGCAGGCTGATCATAATGGTCATTTTCTCCATACAGTATCTTCAACAACCCAAAAATAGGCACATGCTTGAACTCACATTCACACAGTCGCTGCTGCAAACCCTTCAACTCTCCTCCTGGGTGATCACAATAAATTTGCATATACTTAAATGTACACACTGAACTTTTTTAATTACAAGGTACCCTAAGAGTGTGTGTGTGCGTGCGTGCGTGCATGCATGTGGCAAAGGAAGGGGAGGTGCCTTAGCAGAAATCAGCCCCTTCAGCAGATGTCTAACAGCTGCGGCAATTCATAAAAGATGCACTCACGCACAAACATTATCATAAACACTGACACACACACTAATACACATACACAGACACACAGACACACAAACACAGACACAGAGAAAACCAGAGGCTCTCTTGGGGACGATGCCTTCCTCCTCGTGTTTCCGTGACACCGGCAATGATAATTAGACTAATTCAATGTCTCCTCAGAGTGCAGAGACACAATGTAGGCACACACGGATACCCCGGAAGCACCACAGTAAAGGTAGAAACACACACACACACACACACACACACACACACACACACATACAGGGTTGATAGGGAGTTCACCCAGCCAGCGCACTGCTGTATAGTGGATTAGGTGTGATTAATAGAACACTATATACTGTATATAGGTTTTGCAAAATATCAACTGCAGTAATCTAATGTGTTTGCAACAAAATACTAGCAATCATAAAATCAGGCCTCTTAAAATCTTAAAATCCTAAGTCAAGATGTGGTCTTCCAAACATGGTTCAATTCATAGTGTTGCAGTTTGAATTTTCTTGTGTTTAATTTGTTACAGTTTCACAAGTTATAATATATTTAATATAATTTTGGGGGGCAAATAATTTTGGGGGGCAAATAATTTTGGGAGGCAAATAATTTTGGGGGGCAAATAATTTTGGGAGGCAAATAATTTTGGGGGGCAAATAATTTTGGGGGGCAAATAATTTTGGGGGGCAAATAATTTTGTCAAATAATTTTGGGGGGCAAATAATTTTGGGAGGCAAATAATTTGGCAAATAATCTTGGCAAATAATCTTGGCAAATAATCTTGGCAAATAATCTTATTATTTTCTGTACATTTTCCATGTTTACTAAAAAGTTGGAGAGACGGGAGACAGCTTTTACTGAACAATCTTTAGCAACTATTACTCGGAAATTATAGCTAACACAAAGGGATTCCTTCAAATAGGAGCTCTGGGGTGCCGGAAAGACATGGCCACTTTTACTCTGAAACCCATCCCCTGGTAACAATCCGGAAAAAAAGAAATAGTTTGCTTTACTTTGCTAGCTTACATTACTATCGTTTTTATTTATACGATATGATCCAAAAAGCGTTCATATTTTGAACGAGAGGCGGATAAGGAGCAGAAATGAAGCGCTAGTATATCCATCAGATCAAAACCACGGAGAGCGCCCTGGATTAGGAGAGAGGTATTCTTTCTGCCGAGCTAACAGCTAAGTCAACGGGAAGCTAATATGTATATATTATGGCCTTAGTGCGCGGGGGGAAAAAAGGAAAGAATTCTCCCCTCTTATACGGACGGAAACGGTTAACACTTATTTTAACAAAACAAATATACACCACCTTTAACGATTAAGTACGGTTAAGAAATTCTAAAAACACCTTCAGAATAATTAATAAATTAAACATTGCCATACAAGCAAAGAATTGGCCTATCTATAAGGCTAGACTTCTCCTCTGGTCTGTCATATGAGAATAGGGGACAAACGGAGGGGATGGCAGTGACCTTGGGCAGAACTGATATTTAAGGGCACATGTGATAATCATAACAATTCACACATAACCCTAACCCCCCCCCCCCCCCCCCCTCACCACAGCGAAGAGCACGGATTACCACAAAAAAAAATGGTGGGACTGTCCATTGGAGCCTGTTTCGGAAATGAGAAGCAGGGCTCTTTGTTCTGCCTGACATTTATCTGGCTGAAGGCCGTGCTGGTGAGGAGGTGTCACTCGGAAAAGAGGTCCCCCCGGGTGGCTGGCCTGGTATTAAACTGTATGCATCCCAGCAGGGAGATAAAAACCACACTGCAGCTTTGGAGAGCTGCTTGCAGGAATAATTTGACAGACAGAGGCTCCCAGACACATAAAGTGTATAGGCGGAGTTGAGGTAATGGCTAGTGCAGGTTATGGGGCCTTTGACCATAGAGTACGTACATCACTCTGTAATTTACATTGCATATATGTCACTTTATTTTAGGGTCGGCAAGATACAATAAGTCACATCTCACATTAATTGAACAGCAGCGTACTTTTACAACGTAAGTGTGACTGTATGAAAGTAGGCTACTACCGTAGATTACCCTTGAATAGCCGCCTACGAGTCTGGACGGAGTGCAGCCTCGCTGGAACCACCAGAGAGATGTCAGCAGCAAGGTGAAAAAGTAGCAATTACATAAAAGACAGCGAGCCATATTATTGAGGCTCTCCTTATAGTTCTGTCTGCCGTTCCTCCTCATTCTCCTCTCCTGGGTTAAAGCGGCGAGATCAATCCATGGCTGTGAAGTGAAGAGGGCACCTTGAAAAGCCTGCTATTTATTTGTTTGAAATGTTCCCTCCCTTTTTAGTCCACTGAGGGCCATGCGGGGATTCCGCCATTGATTTTCACTTCAATGGCTTGACATTTGACCCCAGTGGGACGTGCTGTCCCTTGGCTATCGCTACTCTCGAAGCAGGTGTGGCCCCAGAAATCTCCAAGCTTATATTTGGTGGTCACAGTCATCTGCATACTTTAGAGGAGATTTTTTTTCTAGATCTAGGAAAGTTGTATGCAGTGTGTAGTCCACACCAAGAGAACAGTCAACAATTGTATCTCTCTCTCTGTCTCTGTCTCTGTCTCTCTCTCTCTCTCTCTCTCTCTCTCTCTCTCTCTCTCTCTCTCTCTCTCTCTCAGATTTTCCCAGAAAAGCTCCAAAGGCCAGTGGCCCCCATTTCAGCCTGAACACTGAATGAGAGCAAGAAAAAAAATTGAACATTTGCATGCGTCTTAGAGACCGAGATAATCTTTCAACAGCCATATATCTTTGCTATAACTAAGCTCTTATTTCTGAGTCTGCAATCTCTTCTTGGCATACGCGTCGTTTGTGGTGTGAAGGGCCTTTCGCTATTTGCAGATGGACTCCCTGTCTATAATGAAAGCCAGACTTCCTGAAGTGATTCTGTCAACCGATGCACAGTCAGCCATGCTATACGCCAACCTCTGCCTGTGATGGAATATGTGAAAGCAAATACAAATCAAGATTACTGAGATTTACTGACCACCCCCCCCCCCCCAGATTGAGAAAAGTCTCTTCCCTATACATCTCTCATTGCCCCCCCCCCCTCTCCATTATTGACCCATGCAACAAGCAGTCCAGTATATAGCAGATGGGTGAAACCCAGGTGTTGTGGAATCCAATAACTAGGCTAGGTCTCCGCAATATCAGCCACCTATAATATCCTGACAACACTAGGGCTCCATCTAGCTCTGGAGCTAGTATAAGGCTATGGGACTTTCGGTTTAAAATCTCAAATCAAAATCAGACCAGCCTCTCCTCTTTAGCGTAAATGGAAATAACGTTTTTGCTACTCACCAAAACAAAGGCGGCGGGTTGTGTCATTAGAAAGCCTACTTTCCTTAGTGGACGCACTCTGAGCCCCCCACCACATGTATACAAAAACAAAATCCCCTTTTGGCCAAAAAGTACCGTTTTGTGGTGGGGGGCTCAGAGTCCAAGGAAAGTAGGCGTTCTAATGACACAACCCGCCTTTGTTTTGGTGAGTAGCAAAAACGTTCTTTTTATTTACGCTAAAGAGGAGAGGCTGGTCTGATTTCGATTTGAGATTCAAAACCGAAAGTCCCATAGCCTTATACTGAAGCAGTATAGAAGGCTATGGACCAGAGCTAGGGCTCCATCTTCATTTTTAAATAGTTCAACTAGCCGATCTACATCTACACATTGTGAGCTTGTAGATCAGCTATTTGAACTATTTTAAAACGTTTTTTTTAAATAGTAAAACTTGGCAAATAAGTTTAGGGATAAGGGTTAAAGGGTGGCGCAAGATATAGCCCTATATGTACACCATCAATAGCACAAATAAGCAACCAGTTTAGTTACACTGCATGGGGGGAAAATGCCTGGCGAAATTAAAATAAATGTTTATACAGCATTTGCAATGAAAATGTGTGCCTCTACAAATAAAATACTGGTCTGAAAATATTTCATGTAATCAGTTTATAGACAGTGGTGGAAATTCTGCAGAACAATGGTCTGATATGACCAGCTATACCTGAAAGGTCATCCTAAAACAATGGCATTTATCCATAGTTGCGATATAGGGCTTTTCAATGTGATTAATATTACGCCCCCCTCACATTAATTTCCGATTAAGCTGCTCTCAGAATACACTGGCTCTATTCCAACTGGCTGTGGCCAGCGGACGGTTAGCTCCTGGGCCCTGCCTATACTCCCTCCCATGTGGCACGTTCCATCTCTCTACAGCGCTATACGAGAACATTCTAGCACGTCTAGATCTAGCCTGACCTAGATCCGGTATATGTATGGATGTGCCACAGCTCTATTTCATTTCTCATAATCCTGTGTTGTCAGTTAATAACTTGCAACCCAGAGGAAGCAATGCTCCACACCTAGATAGATAGTGCAGAGTTGCCATCATGTACGTTCACTACAGAATTGGGGATCGGTGCAATATTTTTGATTAGTCCTTTTAAGCTTTTTTTTCTTTTTTTTTTGCCATCCACTGCCTACTGTACTGTATGTAGGCCTACTGTGGAAGGAAAGGAAATGGTGGTGATGGGTGGATGTTGTTGTAAATGTTCCTGGTGATGGTGGTGGTGGTGGTGGTGGTGGTGGTGGTGGTGGTAATAGCAGTAGTCGTGCATGGGGGAGGGGTATCAGTATTCCCAGATGATATCCATGTCTCCCTCATCCAACATTCACCTGGATCGAAAAGTCATTTAACGTCACAGAGACGCCGGGGAAGAAAAATGACACGGGTGGAATCTTGGGCTGATTGCACTGGGATAACGTGTGGAGATAGTTATTAACCACATTCACCTTTTCCCTATTTTGGGCATGTCATTAAACCAAATATATATAAAACAAATCTAAATGTTCTAAACATTCTATTAAGGAAAAGAAGTTGCTATGTGGCACATTGTGAGCGTGTAGATTGCCTACTTTCTACTACTACTACTATACCAGTAAGACGCGCAAACGCGGGAAGCGAACGCAGCTGAGACCCTGCAGATCATGTCTGTCTGTCTGTGTGTCTGTCCCGCTGTTACTGTATATGTGGACCTGGCCCCTTTTGTGCCCATATACTGTATGGAGCTGAGTGGATCTGGCCCCTTTTGTGCTGAGTGATTGCTGATGCAACACACTCCATATTTGGATAGCGGGACAGACACACAGACAGACACACAGACACACAGACATGATCTGCTAGGTCTCATAGTAAGTGTTCACTGCGTTCGCAACTATTTGCAAATTTTCCCCCGTCATCCAGTTTCCCCAGCAGCCCCCATAGCATTGAACTTTTCATTTTATTTTATGCATTTTTTGCCTTTATTGACAGGAAAGGGGGAGAGAGATGGGGAGTGACACGCGGCAAAGGCCGTCAGGCTCGGGAATCGATCCCACGGCACGCCATCCGGCTGGTTTGGCAGCCTAGATGCCCAGACGGTTGAACTAACCGTCCGGGCCGCATTGAGCTTTGTTGGCATCAAACTATATTTTTCTTTTTCATTAATCTGACATTAGTTGTCATTCATTCATTCAAACCTTTATTTATTCTCGAAAGACATTGAGGTCACCCTCATTTGCATCATATATAACATTTCAAAGCAACAAACAAAAACAGAACAGCAACATTTCCTCATCGCGTGATGCATGTTTAAAAACAGTTGCAGACACTTGAGTCTGCAACCAAAGATTTTAATTGACCGTATTATGGAAGAACAGATCTTTAATTTAAGCTGTAGGTCATTAAACGTGGTTGGGGCTCGTGTTTTGCCAAGTCCTGGAAAAGGCCAGTACAGTCACTTTGATTGGCAGTTGTGCCGAACACTCCCACCAAAACATGATTTACAAGACTGTGGTGGTTCGTGTGGGACACGTACGTTACAACCAAGGGATGGATGTATGTGTAATGACAATTAATAACAGATTCATGCTTATGAGCTCTATCTATGAGGACTGCTGGGGAGGACATTTGGGATAAATATAAATAGGAAAAGAAACGCTAATATGTTATTTTAGTCCGGACTTGTCCTTTAGTTTATGGGGCTTACAAGATGATTGTATAGGGATATGGTGACTGTACTGTGTAGAGTGGTTGTTGTGGAGATCGTATATAGCGAGAGAACGGCGACCTCCCCAACCACAGCTGTGTCTTTTGTGCTATCCAACGGCCAACCCGCTGACTGAACGGAGAGCTTAATCACCCACATAAACATCATTTAACACTGCCCTCCGCCTGTTTCACCAGGGGACAGGACAGGAGCAGCAACCTGACCACCTTTTGTGCTAAGGCTTTCAAACCCTAACTCTGCCTCCACCCTCCATCTCTTCACCCTTACCCTCTCTAGCGAGCCACTCAAATGCCATCTGCTTGTGTGTGTGTGTGTGTGTGTGTGTGTGTGTGTGTGTGTGTGTGTGTGTGTGTGTGTGCGTGTGTGCGTGTGTGCGTGCGGTGGAGGGAGATCAAACCCTGGACATTAGCACAGCCAATTTCACCACTTAAAAACTCATCCGTGTATAAGTTCACTCTCTGTCACAGACATGCACACGCTTTCATGAACAGGAGGGCATCAGAGGCCCTAATCACCTTAGTGGGGCGCTCACTTAGTGTGTGCTTGAGATGTCAGTCATTGTGTGTGTGTGTGTGTGTGTGTGTGTGTGTGTGTGTGTGTGTGTGTGTGTGTGTGTGTGTGCATGTACGGTATGTGCATGTACATGCGTGTGTGTGTGTGTGTGTGTGTGTGTGTGTGTGTGTGTGTGTGTGCATGCATGTACGGTATGTGCATGTACATGTGTGTGTGTGTGTGTGTGTGTGTGCATGTACTGTATGTGCATGTACATGCGTGTGTGTGTGTGTGTGTGTGTGTGTGTGTGTGTGTGTGTGTGTGTGTGTGTGTGTGTGTGACGTGTGTGTGTGTGTGTGTGTATCCAGTGCGAGTAGTGAGATGACGTGAGGAAATGCAGCGAGCCTGTCCTCTCCCATCCCGCCCCAGTAATTTGTGAAGGCCTGAAAGGTCAATCATCTGTCATCCAATTACCTCCTCAGGCCCTCCACTTTTATACCCTTGTAATATAATCACTACATGGAGTTTGTATTAGAAGCATATTCCCGACACAAGGTTTTTAATGACTTGATTTTAACTGTCAATTCCGGTAATCCTGCCATCCATATGCTCCTTGACTTGTCTGCTGCCTTTGACACGATAAACACAATTGGCACAATTGGCATCACAGGCGCCACTCTATCCTGGTTTTGAGTCCTACCTTTCCGATATGACTTCCTCCGTTCAACTGGGGGAATTCCCCTAGCATGCAGGGTCCCTCAAGGCTCTATGTTAGGTCCATTACTTTTTCTGTCATATATGCTCATTGTTCATACAGTAGCTCTACCAACTCTCTCCAGTCATCCACACGTCCCTAATATTTGGCCACAACACTATCTCACCCTGCACTATCCCGCAGACACCCTCACCCTGTATATCCGCTCATCTGCCAAAAACCTTGGTGAAACTTTCAACAGTGCCTTCAAATTTAATCAACACATCAGCCCCATCGTAAAAAACACTTTTTTTCAAGTCGATTGTGGTTTTCAACTCCCTAATTAAAACCCTTTTAATTGCACTTGCACTTGATCTTATCTAATTTGTTTTTGAGTTTTCCTTACATGTTAATTCATGTTAATATCTGTTGATGTTTCTCTTCTGTTTTTGGATGCTTTGAATTGTTTTTGTTGAATTGTTCTGATGTTTTAAATTTGCTTTGATGTTTTGAACAGTTTTTGCCACGTACCATGTCAGCTTGGGCTGTTGTAAACGTGCTATATAAATAAAGTTTGATTTCATTTAATTTGATATACTGTATGTCTCTCTTCGCCTCTCCCTCCCCCTCTCCTGTGATGTGTACAGTAATATTGAAAAAGGAGGGCTCGTTTTTCGCTGCAAGACGGAGCAAGCCGGAGGCTTTGATGTTGCTGCGGTACAAACTGAGTGCTCTGTTCACAGCTGACAGTCGTGCCCCAACCAGGCGGGGCTTATCGCTTGCCGCAGCGTGCGAGCAGGGGGAGGCCGGGGGAAAAAGCTAAACCGGTAAGCTGATGGGACTCCTTTGGGTTGTCCACTGATCCCTGGGTCAACGGTTCGAATCCTAGCTCCTCCTGCCTTAGGCAAGACACTGAACCCTGCATTGCCTCCAGAGTCCAGTGGTTGCCACCATTGGTGTGTGAATGTGGGAAGTGAGGACGCTGGCATTGACTGTCTGTAGCACGGACGGCGACGTCAAAGAAAACGAGCTCTCTTTTTTCAATCTGACTGCATTTCCAATCGTACTGTAACATACATAATGTATGTGCATGTGCGTGTGCGCATGCATGTGCGCATGCACGGGCGTGTGCGTGCCTGTGCCTGTCTGAACAGACTAGAAGACCAGTGTGTGTGCTGCCCCAAGGGCCTGGGCTTGATCAAAGCAGAGTGTGTGAGTTTGCAGGTACACAAACAAGCCAGCCTGTACACACACTGTGCAGAACAGAGGTGAGGAGAGAGGAGGCAGATGCGCTGAGAGAGTGGGAGAGGGAAAGGAAAAGAGACACACAGAGCGATGCAGAAGCTTGGAGGCTGGGATTGAACCGGGGAGATCAGAGAGCATCATTCTGTCTTAAACCAGGGTTATGCGGAGGTCAGCCTTCCTTTCCAAAACACTACTTCTCATTCTGTGCCTTATAAAAGGTTTTTTCTCCCCATATGAAAGAGAGGAGGGTGCCAATCAGAGTTACGCAGAGACTGATCTAATGCAAAGCTTCATTAAGAAGACTATACTGAACACCTTTGCATCATTACTCTAAATTAGAGTGATGTTTTGAGTTAACCTGACTGATATCGCTCAAGCTTATAATTTATCTTTGGCCTTCATCTTTTTCTTTTGGTCTAGGCGTCTGGAAGAACTCAGGTGAGAGATGATGCTTTCAATGAATCTAACATCATCATCATCATCATCATCAAAACGCACTCAGGGCGCAGGGGCAATATCTTACAACGGGTAAGGGCTAGTGGTTATAATGGAGTTTGAACTTGAAGTTACAGTGGTTTTATATAGCCCCCTGCATGTCTGCTATTAAGTAAATACTGAATTAAGCAACTTAAAAACTACCCGGGGTGCCTTAAATAACCCCAAACATGTTTGAAAGTGAAGAATATCCCTTGAAAGTGAACAGATGTACGCTTCAATGTTATTGTGGGAACCTACTGAAAGGCTGCGACTACTGAAAGGCTGAGACATCAATGTTCCTTGAAAACAAGTAGTATTAGAGCATGCCTAAAAGGTTGGACAGATGAATTAACACATTGTACATTCTTCACACGTATAACTGCTGAAGGCTGTGTGTCCCTCAGAAGAAAAAAAGGAACCGGAGGGGATAAATAGAGCACATCAATTGGCCAGGAAAATGTGAAAGTTTGTCCCTGACGCCCCTGTCAAAATGAACGATTAAGATATCTATTATGATGTTTAAAGCTGAGGGGCTGATAACGGCTCGATAAAGCCTCTCTCCTCGCTCATCCCTGCTCACTAATTAGCTTCTCGCTGCTTTATTTTCTTCTTTTATCTGTTTAAAAGCTTTGAAGGAAGGGGTGAGAGTTACCTGCATCAATCATAATTATTTTACTCATAGTAAAATTAGTGGGATAGAGGAGGGACGCTGTCTCCTTAAGAAATTGAGAAAGACAGATGGGGACAGGGGAGATACAGAGGGACAAATAAGAGAGAGTGACTGAGTGAGTGAGTGGGGGAGAGAGAGATTGAGTCGAGATGAGTTGAATCGATAAATATCACTCTGTTTGATTGGCCCTAATTAGAGACGTAGAGCGCATTCTGCACGATCGAGGCATGGCTGGAATTGAGTTGTCAGAGGCAATTAGGCCATTGTATTATTGCAGTAGAGAAGACACAAATTAGATTACGTTTTGTGCGAGTGTGTGCATGTAATGTGCATGTGATGTGCACACACACACACACACACACACACACACACACACACACACACACACGCAGCGCTGCATGCATACTGGCATACTCACTCTCTTTTTCTCACTCTTTCTCTTCTTCCTCTTTCTCAGTATTTCTGAGCAGTCCAGCTGTCAGCTGCTGGATTGGTGTGCAGCTGTGGAGAGCTCCCAAACACACTTTTAAGTGGGTCTCTCATTGTACTAGGTTCAATTGTAAAATGGAAAATGGTGTGCATTTTCACGTGGGCATGTACAACTTCCTGGTCTCAACTGCGCATGTTTCTTTCCTTCCATGGAGCAACATGGCGTCGCCCGTACAGTCTTCGCGTCTCGTCCTCTTTAGACAGTTCTTGTACTTTGATAGCTGTTTCTGGTACCTCACTTCCTGGAACTCAGTTTTCCCCCTACAGCTCTCCCTATGATCAAACCTTGTCAACAAAAAATGAATGGTTTAACTACACAAAACAAAACATATTTTCCGTACACTACATAATGTATCAGCGTTAAATATTCAACCATATTCCCTTGTTATCACCCATTATGTTATGATTAATTTTCTTTCAATATTCATACCAGGACAGGAAATACATTGATTTCTTCACACATTTATGTGGCAGTGTCACACTATGTGGAGTTTGTTTAACAGGAGAGCCCTCTGCATCAACCATAAAACAGACCTATTTTTGGATAGGCCTACTTAACTTTCAATCCACTACATTTTAAAGACAATTATTGTACTTTTAACTACATTTGAAGTATAGGCTACATTATAAAATCAATTAAGCCCTGGTCTGGTCAAACTAGCCGGTCCACAAGCTCACAACGTGTCGCATTGCTTCTGCTATTTGTTTCACTATTACTGCAAAACCTTTTTGAAAACAAGTACTCACTCTAGTACTGAGAAAATTCCACTTGTGAGTAATATTTGACCAGGAGTAGAAGTTTGACTCAAGTACTGGGGTTGAGTACTTTGGCCACCACAGTGCATGGTCCACAAGTGAAGGTTGATGATCGTTTTTGTTCAAGCTCCATCTACTTTTCAGGAAGAGAGCTAGGAAAAAGAAGGGGGAGGGAGGCAGGGAGAGCTAGTTGAAAATAATCAAACAGTGAAGAGAAACATGTCAAGGAAAGGCAAAACATCTAAGATATTTACACATACAGCATATAATCCAGCTGGTAATAATAATAATAATCTTTATTGTCCCGAAGGATATTCATCTTCACAGGTTTGTTCAAACATCCACAGCAAAACAATACTAATAATAATTTACGGATTATATGGAGTCTTTGCTGAAAGCGTGAATGGATAAGTCTGTGGGCTGTGTTGGTGATAACAGTTGATGAAAATGATGTACATATACTTTAACTGTTTGTGGTATATTACTCAAGAAGTTGTGAGTCCAGTGGATGAGGAGTGGATGTTGATGTGATGCAGTTTATTTATCAGTATGTACAGTATGTATAATATACATACTGTACTGTATACAGTATGCACATGGGCTACTGGTACAGTATGTGCATACATACTGGTATACAGTGTGTGCATGATGTTAGACCTATACAGTAAGGTACACAAAGTTAGACATAAAGGCCGTATAGCACTTTGGTATGGTCCACATAGGAGCAGGTATGTTCATGAGATCAGACATTAAGGTATAAAACAGTGTCAGCGCATTGTCCATGAGATAAAGTGCAAACGGAGTATATATCGACGTAGTCATCAACCAGTGCACACGAAGGCTGTAACTTCCGCAGTTGAAATCCACATGGAAGGCTGGATCCACAAGGGAGAGTACTAACATGCAGGTTTTAGTTTGCTGAGGGCAGACATGGAGCTGTGTGTGCTCTGCTAGTGGAAATTGTTGTTGCTTTAAGTCTCCAATCAAAGGGAATCGATCTCCCTGACCTTGTTCAAATCAAAGCCTGCATGAGATGGTCCAGGAGAGATCTGCCTCGACGGCCCACTTCCATGTGAGCTTTCCACCAAGACCACTGTGGTAATGATCATGAACAATCAATAGGTGATTATGGTTTAAGCTGCGTAGTTATGAGATGAAATGTAACACAGGGGTATTAGGGATGAAGAAAAGCCCTGCAATTGTAAGCAGTGGTACTACCCCCCCCCCCCCCCCCACACACACACACACACACACACACACACATACTAACATGCACACGTCTAAACATAGGCTACTTCTTGCGCACACGCATGCACATGTCTAAACATAGGCTACTTCTTGCACGCGCACACACACACACACACACACACACGGTTAATTGCCCTGACCAACCAAGCAGCAGCTCCTGGCTGTGAGCTCAGTGTGGCACCAGTGAACTGCCTCATCCATGTGTCTCTGTTAAACCGTGTTGCTAATGACCAGCCGAGTAGAAATGGTTGCAACCCAATGCTTCTTCACAAAGCATATCAATAAACCCTGCACTAATCTTTAGAAATTCCAAATTATTTTGGCATTTAATTTTTCAAGCTCTCAATATGCTCTATTAGTATGCAGTGAGCTTTCTGAATTCAATATACATCGTTGCAAGTCATTAGGGAAGAAAAGAGCATTTGCCCAACAACTCTTAACGCTGAAATGGTAGCAAGACAGATACTGCCCTCTTCAGGATAATGTGGAAACGCTGAAGAAGCTGTCACCAAAGCAGACAGCACCCTTCAAATGCTAATTTACTGCACCTGAACCGTCCTGAAAGGACCAACAACCTAGGCCTACCTACAGTTTAACATAGTGATTCAGTGATATACCGTATATATATATATATATATACACCGTAATCCACATTTACCCAATGTGTGTGGATTTACTGGAGTTGTAGATTTGAGGAGGAAGTCTGATTAATGATTATACCATTATTTTCTTTTTTCATTAAAGCAATTCAAGACTCACTTTTATCAGGAAGAAGATTACGGGCACGGGGCACGGGCAGCCGTATTTTGTCTAAATTATTAAATGTATTTTATTGAGATTAGTGTGTACTGTACATACTCATTATATTTGGCCTTTTGTATTGCTTTTCTTTTGTAATACTTTGTGTTGCTTTGTATTCTGTTGGAGAGTTGGTGTGGGGGGAGGATGGAGAGTTCTGATGCTGATTGCAAATGGGCACCTGCCTGTGGGGATTGCTCCCTGTCCTTGATTGGCTGCCTGTGGTCACTAATATTGGGAATCACTTCCTCGTCCTCCAAGGACTCCTCTCACCCAAACCCAATACAAACTGAGTTCAGTTTGTATTTTCTGGAGTTCGTTTTTTATCATTTTTACTTTATGTTGCAATAAATCATGTTGATTGATTGATTGATTGAAAGATAGAATTACAGTACATTTCAAGCACAACTCAATACAAAGCTGTTAACTGTGGACAACACCATAAAGCATTACATTTGTTTACAATAGAGACCACCATGTTCATTTCATCAGTACAAATATACAGGAAAAATATACAAAAAAACTGGAAATCATCTCAGAGGAGGTAAAAAAAAAACATACAGTGAGGGGGAAAAGGGGTGGGTGGGGGATTTTACGGGGGCAGCCATCCGTAGATGCCCTTTGAGAGTGCATTTGAAAGAGTCAAGGGATTTGCATGTCTTAATGACTGTTGGTAGGGTGTTCCACATTTTGGTGGCATAGGAGCGAAAATAATTTAGTCCCTTGTTTGTACCGAATCTGGGTGGTTTGTTGAACTCCCTCTGAGTTATGGGTGTTTTTTGATTGATTGATTGAAACATGTATTAACAGTCTACAGTTACAGTACATTTCAAGCACAAACTCGTACGTGGACTTCGTTGACATTAAGGAAGTATTTAGACAGGTATACATGGGTATCTTGGTGGTGTATCGAATCTTGTGGACCAGACCCATTGCAAGATGCTGCACTCTGTCATTCCAGCCTATCAAAGTGGGCAGGGGTGAGGTGGGTTCGGGGAGTGAGGACAAGTAGTAGCCTGACCACCTTGTTTTGGGAAGTCTAGAGCCTTGTATTAAAGTTCAGTTTGAAATGCTTGGTCCTTTTCGTTCAGGGTAGTAAGTAGAGATTATGGAATTTAATTGTGATTAAAGACAGAAACAAACATGTATAGATGTTAATATAGTAACAGTTTTGAAATGAGTTGAGACATTAAATTAGTATCTGAGTTTCTTTTAGTATTTTTTATTTCATCAAATATATTTAAATGAGCATCTTATATGGCTTTGTTTAAATCTCTCTAAACACACAGGCATTATCTAGGCAGTTTTGTGCTTGTTTTTTCTACTCCTGGTTAGGAGAGGACAGGCTTTTTGGTCCTAGCTGCTACTGGCATTGGCTGGTCTTCTCTTCCTGATCTGTGCTCCTGGGAATGCTGTGGGGTAAAAGGTGGATAAAGTACTCACATTTTGTATTTGAGTAAAAGTATCAATATTGCAATATAGAAATGCTCTGTTACAAGTAAAAGTCTGGAATTAAAAATGTACTGTAAATGTAATGTAAAAGCACAAAATTATTGCTGGTATCAAAATGTAGGCTTCTTTTAAAGTAGGCTACCAAAAGTAGAATGTACTCTTTGCAGAATGTCTCATTTCAAGTTTTCAAATGTATAAAAATATTTTTCGCGAGCTTGTAGATTGGATATTTTCAAATGGCCAAAATGTATACAGGGCTGATCGTGTAATGTTTGTTTTGTAATAATAATCCAAATACAAAGTACCTAAAAGTAACTATATAGTAACTAAAGCTGTCAAATAAATGTAGCGTAGTAAAAGCACAATATTTGGATCTGAGATGTAGTGGAGTAGAAGTAAAGATATTGGAAATACTCAAGTAGAGTACAAATACTTCAAAACTGTACTTACCGGTAAGTTACAGTAGGCTACTTAAGTAAATGTACTTAGTTATTTTCCAGTTTCCACCATTGTAAGACAGTGGCATTTATTGGCATGCATGTGCTTGTACAAATGCATGTGAACATTAAACTGCTTGTTTCGGTAATCCTGCTGCTGTGCACATGTCTCACATGTAGACATATCAGCCACTAGGCTGTACTACTGGGTAGGCCATCTGACCAATTTTGTCTGTAGTACTAGTCATAGAGTTATAAGTATGCTAGTGAATGTGGTGCACGCTGACTTGTGGCTTTCATCAACATCCACACGTTGAAAATGCTTCAGCAATGTCACGTGCCATGGACCTTCTTACATCAGTGGGTCTGAGCTCCCACTGCCGAGGGCTGTGGACCGAGTGAGTTCACCTGTGAGGACCTGTGGACCGAGTGTGTTCACCTGTGAGGACCTGTGATAATCTTCTACTCCCGGACCACGTAGCATTGTACCAAGGCCGTAGTATTAACCCATTTTCTTTTATTCAAAAAATATCTTCTACATCCTGTCAGTTTTCTGAAAAAGCTATGTTTCTATGTCAGTCGCTCTTCGATTTTTCAAAAATAGCAGACCTACAAGCTCGTAGCACGCCACTCGGTGGCGCGCTTTGAGCTTGTAGATCTGCTATTTTTCAATAGCTAAAGCATAACATAATGCTAACACCGAAAGGGGTTCCCGCCTAGAATGGGCTAATTATCCTGGTTCTGCTCACCGCTTTCCTTGCACATGTCAGCTCACAAATAAAGGTCTATGATGACTTTCAGTATAGGCAGGGATATGAATTGGACTATACTTGAACATGGATCCGTTAGTACTTCTGTTAAATGTATCTGAAATGATCAATGACGTTCTTCTAGAAATGATGTTCTTCTAGAAAATAACGAAAGTACGTAGGCCTATAATAACTATACTTTGCTTAAGTTTCAACAGCTAACATACTGACTGACATGCTGGCTATGCCAGTTGTATTGGTGCTGATGTTGTCTCCATCCTGCCCATGATACCTGGCCTGTAGTGCACAACACTGACCCCTGATTTCGAGAATCAGGACAGGCTTATGTGGGTGTCTGGCACCCTCTGTCTGTGTGGAGGTGGCTACTGCAACCACTCACTCACAAACACACTAATGAAATCCAGTTGGAAGCGGTTGGTTTCTTTGGTTTGTGGTTGTAGTACAGTAAATGGCTACTTCACATTCATATCATTCTCTGGTTTAGGCACTTTTCAGCATGATTCAATGACTTATTGTTTAATAATGGTGTTGTTGTGCAAGCTCTAATGTTGAACCCCTGACCCATAATGTGTCAGTTAACACTGACTGTATCTCTCAGGTATTTGTGGTCCTGTGGTTTGGTGTGGATCACGATCACGTACACCAGTTACTGACAAGAAGTAGGTATCGCCATCCAAATTCACTTGCATAAGCTGTGAGCCTTTTGTGTGATTTGTTCTTCCAATAGCAGCAACTCGACAACATCCTTGCAGGTTGAGGTTTGTGTTATCCTGACCCAGTTCACCATGAGAATCATTAGTGGCGTTTAGCATAGTTTGCAGGGTATATGCCTTACGTCAACTGACCTACTTTTTTAATGCTCAAGCAAGGTATGCTGTTGCATACCACAACAAGTCCTGTTCTCCTATTCACCAGAGAAGTCAATCTAATGCTTCATTTATGCTCCATCATATGACGGTATATCACTCGCCATTGCAATAGCGGATGTGCAAGCTCACAACGTCTCTCGATGCAATGCACTATGAGCTTGTAAGTCGGCCAGTGCACACTGCTTTCGTATGTAACAGAGCATACATTTAATATAACTCTTAACCACTTACTTCCATGTTGCCACAGTTAATCCGTCCTCAAATGTTCTATTTATTAGGATCCCCATTAGCTTCCACAAAGTGGTCGCTAGTCTTCCTAGGGTTCAATTTAAAACAGACAAAATCTAGTTATCAGCAACAGTGAAGTCGCTCTGCATTTAACAGAGACAACCAATTGTCACAAATACAGTGTTTACACAAAATACAAAAAAAATAATAAAAATAAGGTACAAAGAATAGATAGAAATAGAAAACAAAAAACAATTACATCTATAAAGAACTCATCAATTTAAGTTTAAGTAACTTTTTTAAAGAAAATCTGCTTTTGGTGTGTCTCTAGGATTTATGGAGAGCGTATTCCAAGCTGAAAAACTATTTTGGTTGTGGTTTGGCACCACCAGATAACCTGAACTCACTTGACGAGTGTAATGTTCATGACAGAAACCTGTATATGATAGCTGTTCATGAAAGAAGTGCAGTGTGTTGTTCCAAATAACATTATCCATGAACATCAAAAGACATCTCACCCACATTGGTATGGAGAGAAACAAAGAAAGAACCAATGTGGCTGCTCTATTCTGAGCGATTTGAAGTATTTGTTTCTCAGCAGCACTTGACCAAATAACAGGGCAATATTCCAGGTGTGATAAAACTAGTGACCGAACAACATCACTCATGACAGAAGATGGAACATAAGCAGAGCATTTCCTTGAAATTGCAATGCCCTTCCCATCTTCGAAACAATATGATCAATCTGATCAGACCAAGACAATAAATTATCTAATTTCACACCCAGTAATTTGGCCTTTAGTTACCTGCTCAACTGATATCCCATCTACAAGTAAATCAAGTGCAGTGGCATTAGCAAGAGCATATAAGTATACCTACTCCCAAATACAATGGATTTAGTTTTGGCAATATTTAATACTAGCTTGTTCATACCTGAAGATTCTCTCTCAGCTCAACTGAAGTTGGTGATGCACAAAACAATGTAGTCATCAGCAAGTACTAATTGTACTAGTACCAGTGGTTGGGAACCTCTGCTGTAGAGCACTGAGTTGGTAACGATGGAAGTTGAAGATCCATGCCCCACCCGGCTATGGAGTACCTGTTCTACCCGTGTCAGAGTACCTGTTCCACCCATCTGTCTGTGTCCCTTTTATGCCCGCATTTATGGAGATTTTATGGAGTGTTGTGATGTCAGAACAGGTCAGCTCTATATATGGAGCATGGGCACTGGGCAGGGGCCCTGTCCAGAGCCCGGGCAGAGCCTTTATGTGGCAGTTCTGGACAACCGTAGGTCTGACCAACTCGACACCGGGCACTGCACTCCCTGCGGGGGTATGGAACGCGTGTGTCGAATTTGAAGTCAGTGGGGCGAACGGTTCTCGGGTTGCGTGGATTACAGACGTACATACGTACATGGAGTTCTGTGTCAGGCATGCCCATATATGGAGTGTTGTGATGTCAGAACAGGCCAGCTCCATATATGGAAGCTGGGCACTGGGCAGGGGCCCTGTCTAGAGGCCCTGCAGGCAGAGGCCTTTTGTGGCGGTTCTGGACAACCGTGGGTCGGACCAATTGACAACGGGCACTGCACTCCCTGTGGGGGTGTGGAACATGTGTGTCAAATTTGGGCGGCTGTGACTCAGGAGGTAGAGCAGGTCATCCAATGATCCCTGGGTCGGCGGTTCGAATCCCGGCTCCTCCTGTCCACATGTCGAAGTGTCCTTGGGCACGACGCTGAACTTTACATTACCTCCAATGAGTTGGTCAGTGTGAGCTTGCCACCATTGGTGTGTGAATGTGGGAAGTGAGGATGCTGGCGTTGACTATTCGCCGCTTCACCTCCCAACGTATGAATGAATGAACCATTGTAAAGCGCTTTTAGCACTTGGAAAAGCGCTATAAAAATGCAATTAATTCATTCAAAATGCAATTCATTTGACGTCGGTGGGGCGAACTGTTCTCGAGTTACGTGCATTACAGACGTACAGAGTAGACAGACGTACAGAGACATGGTGCATTCATATATAGATATATGTTGCTTTTCATACTGTATATGAAGTAATTTTTTATTCTTTGAATTCCTCTACCCCAGACGGTATCACTCAACATCTTTAAAAGGGTAGGGGTTATAAAATTGTAAACTTCTTAAGCCTGATTTATACATTCTACTCCTTCATGTTATATTGATGCAATTATTTTGTACAGTATATCATGAGCCAGACAACACAGATACTTTGCGTTTCCCATTTCACATTCTGTACTTACCAAGATGTCCAACACCCAATTGCAAATTACAGAGTTCTAACAGCAGGCAGGCGTATTTCGTGGTTTACTACAATGATTGCGTTTTTGGTTCATGGCTTACAGAACCTCTACTCCTTCATGCAATATAACTGAAATGGATTCTAATATAAATATCTCACTACATGAAGTATATAGTAATAAGTGAGTGCTACTCATCACAATATAAAGACCTATCTATGTATTTATAAAATTATTTGTGCATTAAGTAGCAGAGTCATTTATTTAGTTTCATTGTCATGTAGCACTTTCATATGAAATACTTGGCACTTGGCAGTACAATTTTCATGTAATTTGTTTGGCAAAGAATGGCAAATATATGGCATCTCTGGCTCATTGTGGTTTAAATTGTTCAATTCCCTCTCTGCGTGTGTGTGTGTGTGTGTGTGTGTGTGTGTGTGTGTGTGTGTGTGTGTGTGTGTGTGTGTGTGTGTGTGTGTGTGTGTGTGTGTGTGTGTGTGTGTGTGTGTGTGCGAGCGAGCGCGAGAGAGAGAGAGGGAGGGAGTATACTTAAATTATCATGGACCCAACAGGGTTGTCCAAACAACAGCAATGTGTTCTGAACTGGAGTTCATCCAAAATGCCAACATATGCTTCATGCAGACAGTTCACAGTCTGCGTAAATTCCCAGGCTTGTAGAAATTGTCCCGGTAACTGCAGTCTGGTGACTGGCGGTTTAAATGACACCACTATATGGACATATGTACACCCGCACATCTCAGGTGTGTGTGAGATTTCACATCCGTGCTCTGTTCCCTTAACTCTGCATACAAACTCAGAAAGTTGTTAACCCCTTTCTGATGCCACATGGTAAAAAATCTGATACACCTGAGTCCTGGGCACCAGTGCTTTGGATATAAATAATTAAAGCACTGTGATATATTGCATGTGATGTTTAACAAGTGGATAATTCACCTGCATGCCGTAGATTAAGTCATTGAATTTCCTATCTCACTTGTTGGTACACACGTCTGCCAGTACCCTCAACAACAATCATCTGATAAAAACAAAGCTGTGTTCAAGGCTTGTCTTTGTTGAAGCGATGGTGCACATGTTAACTTTGTGCCTTTGAGGATCTGCACAGACCAGTGGAGCGTAAGTGGAATTCCACGTCTGCAATTATTGAACAACAGGGTGCTGGAGAAGTATTCGGGGTGGAAGGGAAGGTGAAAGTCAAAAGGGGTGAGAAGTTATAGGAAACATTTGATGCGTCATTAATTCAGAGTCAAATCCCAGCAAATGTATTTTTCTCTGTTTACTTTATTCTAAAAGAAACAGGGGTATACTGTAAAGAGATGATACACAATATCAAGGAGGTAAATATTAGATAAAAGGAATTGCATGGTGAATAAATGGCAACAGAACAGACATTTGAACCGATTACACACAGCAAAACTGGCGTTCCTTAGTACAGGACACAAACAGGAGACAGCACGCAGTACAGTACAGTCCTTGAGAGTCAATAATAAGAACAGTCCTCTCATGCAAAATCATATTGGCACTTAACTAAAACAAAATTAACATAATTGACTATACCCTCAATCCAGGCTATTTGAAAATAGGCACACAGCTTTTTATAAAGTGTGGCATTCGGCATTATGTCGAAGATATAAAGATCTCCTTTGTTCTTCCTTAAGTGTTACTGTACAGTAGCTACGTACACATGTTGATATATTCAACAGAATGCCTAAATGATATATGTGATACAATAGAAAAAGGCAAATGTGATGTTTACAGAGGAACTATTGACAATATGCATCCTTCAGAGAAGATGCAATACTATATAATCCATGTAGTCAAAAACATACATGTGCAGAAACTCATGTTATAAGGCACTGTAGTAAAACATATATGTATTAAAAAAGGTGGTGGTACTGTATATAAACCTGGGCATTTTTAACATGTTATAGAAACATACCCTGAATGACTGTCACTCCCTAAAATAACAAAACAGACCAAACAGACAATATGCATTTTATCTTGCCCTTCTGATAGAAGTATTGCTATTTGGATAAAACAATAATCTTTACAAAGACGAAAACAACGGTCACTTGGCACATTAAAGGCCTGAATTTGTTTCTTGTTAATAGTTCATGTAAATTATTCTAAATGTGTCTGTTTGTCTGGTTTGTTCTTTGAAGAGTGGTTTGTCTGTTGCCAGAATTTAAAACCATGGTAAGGTCAGACGATTCTCCCAAACTACAAGTACTGCTCCCTTTTCTCTGGTGGGGTACTTTTAACATTTGGTCTGCAATTCAAAAAGGGAAAAAAAAACATGTTTCAGTCAACGTTCAGTTATATTCACTGAGAACAAAATAAATCAAAGGCACATCTACAAACCCAGAAGTCATAGGATATAAAATGAATACATAAATCATAACGCAACATAACCACAACGTTTTTCAACTCATACAGTTAACCTTCAGTAAATAAAATAATATAATAGAGGGGTTCACAGACTGAAGTGGACAAACCCCACCTTACCTCTTAAAGGGAATATCTATAACTATCTAAGCATACATATCCTTTAAGAGTCCATATTTACAAATAAGGCTCAGTGGGCGATGCAAGTTCCTAAAGGGGTGGTACACACATCTTGTTTTCCCACAAAATACTGATAAGGTGCAGATGTACGTAGAAAGGAAGGGAAATATGGGAAGGGCATGGCATATTCTAATATACAGGGAGACAGAGGTCAAAATGTGGGATATAAGAGGGAATGGGGAAGGGGGGGAAAGACAGTGGTGGGAACTCGAACAGTCCTCGATAAAAAGGCGGGGGCTGATCAGTCAGGGAAACTAGTTTCACTCAACAACTCTGCCCTGAATTAGAGGAGAGAAGAAGACAGTCAGAAAAGAACAGGATTAGCGGACATGAGGGGAAACTCAAAGACACATCAAGACCACACTGTTTGTCACCAAAAGCTCTGAGTTGTTAGTAGGTGAGTGGGTGCTTGATGGTTTAGGCAACGTAAGTGTTAGTGAAAGAACAAGTGATGCGGACAACCTAGAGAGCTGACTGACAATTGTTGTCGGTTGCAGGCATTTTATGCCAAGTAAGAAATATTAGTAGGCCTAACTGATGTGGTGAAATGTTTGAAATGAAATGCTTGTTTGCTAGAGGCTAATGGCATACAAAAGGTCACTATCATGCCATGAATGAGGTAAGCTGTTACGTCATTCAGCCATTTTAATGGCTGAATGTTGGATCCCTGGCGGTGTCTCGTCATTAGGAATCTGAATACATCCAATATTTCAAGGTAATTTTACCATTCTTGTTGAGCAATAATTGTTAAAACACAGCTGTTATTGACAGTTCAACCAAGGTTGTTTTTCTCCGTTGTTTGAAGTAGGTAAAGAATGTCCCCCCCAAGCATGAGCACAATTGAACACTCCACCAACAAAAGTCTACCAAGAAGGTGGGGGGGAGACCCTTCCAGGGAGCAATTCTAAGAAAAGTTAATGGCTTTATTATGTTGAAGAGCAATGGACCAACTCTTTCAGCACTAACACTAATGAAGGTACTGTATTGTGAAGGAGTACTTGGGGTCACCATTTTAGTTGGCTCAGGTTTGTCTGTAGCCACTACTTATGATAAAACACATCGGGAATGGAATTTAATTGATTTGATGGCAATAACACTAAATGAAACGTTCACTTGCAGACTAGTATAAAGTAATCAGTGTTACTTGCCAGTAGCTTATAATAATATATACCACGTGAGAAGTGCAGAAGATATCTGAACGTAACATGTCTTTATTGTAACTGCAGATTATGAAGTGATATGTATAGGTCTTTAACGGAGGTATTAGCAAATGCACCATGATGTAGATGATGATGATGCTGATGTATAGTGATGAGTCTCTATCCTAGGAACTAAGCAGAGACCTTTGACTGACAATTCACCTTCCACTCCTGCAGATTATAATATAATAATGCCAAAGAGGCTATTAGGAAAATATAAAATTGAATCGTGTTCCGTTCTTCAGCTGCTTATACAAGTACCGGTATGTTTATACAACAATGACTTGGCTCCCACATTGTCAAGTTTAGCTGGCTGTGTGGGGCCCACAATAGTGGAGGATCCCATACACTGTAAAGTCCTCAGTGTTAACTGAGTGCAAATGAAAATGTTCACTCAGTTACAGTTTTTACGTTACAGAGATAGATAAATGGACAAATGGAGTATTTTGACTGTGTAGTGCAGGGGTGACGGTTCTGCCTCACATGCAACTGCACCAGTGGAGGATGAAAACACAGAAATATGGAGGCAACACACACACATGCAGCTCCAACCAGGAAGCATAGGACATGCTTCGTGTTTTGACCTGAGCCAAATCGTTTCCGGTTTTCGTGGACGTTCTAGCTCACTGATCATTCTGCAAATGTACCTACAGTATGATATCCTTCTCAATACGTCCCATTCTTTTATGGTTTGGTTTTGTGGTACACAAAGATATATATTTATATATTTTATATAATGTACCTACATATAATATATAAATATAGCTTTGCATCTCTAAAGAAGTGTGCAAAGAGAGCAAGAAGCTATTTGTAAGGTTTTTGGGACAGCTGTGTTGATTTAGACTTTGTTAAATAATGACTAAGATTTCACTCATGAGACAATCTATAAAAATAAGTGAACTAGATCACTATGCTCTCCGTGAAATGAGCAGGTCTGCTTACACATACGGTAAGAATGTTTCTGCACAATCATTGTTTTTTGTGTTTTGTTTCCACAATATTGCATCCTATTTATATTATTGTGTGTGTGTGTGTGTGTGTGTGTGTGTGTGTGCGCGTGTGTGTGTTCAATGTGCGTTGTGCGTGAGTGTTGTGAATGTGAGTGCGTGTGTGTGTTTGTGTGCGTGCATGAGAATGTGTGCGTACATGTGTGTGTTTCATGATGCATGTCTCTCAGTGTGTGAGTGTCTGTGTGCAGCATAGTCTTGCTTTTAAGCTGAGTAACGAAGGGTAAAAGGGGGTGGAGCCAAGCGTGTCCTCTGCAATCTGTTTGGGTGGCTGCTGGTAGGGGGTGGGTGGGATTACACGTACTCCCTGGCTGTAGAAGGCTGTGATTGGCGGTAATATTGCTGCCCTCGTCTGTCTTCGTTAGAGCAGGAGCAGCAGAGGAAGGAGCCGCCCAGCACCGTCAGACTGGCCGCCGCCCACCCCACGAACAGGGCGGAGCCAAACTCGTACCTGCACAGGAAGAGGAGGAGGATAAAGCAGTGGTTCTCAAACTTTCACACGACATGTCAAGGATCTGTAAATTGTATTTAGCTCTGGATCCCCATATGGACATATTTTGTCCCATACATGATTTGTGTAGTTAAAATGTTTGAGTGAGGCAAAAAACTTTTAACATAAGAAATGGTGGCTCTACAACCAGAGGTATAGTCCAGAGGGAAGCACGCACATCTCTAAAAAATCTTATTACCTCCAACCAATGTAGTCACTGGAGTGACTAGCTCAAACCAGAGCCATCTATCTAGTAGATGAGTTGCGATATTAAGGGGGCAGAAAACAGCACGGTCAGGTGGTTCATGTACTCGTGCGAGCCCATAGACTCCATTAATTCCGGTTGTCCCTAAAGCCTTCAAATAGGGACAAACCAATAGAAGTCTATGTAGAAGAGCCGCCATTGGACTGGCCCCATGAAGTGAACAGAGTTTGCGTAACTCTGTCTATACTCTATGGCTCTGGCTCAAACTGATCAGTGATTTATTCAGTAATCTCCTGCTGAGGATGTATGTATACCTGGCATTGATCGGCGTGTTTGGGTTGAAGAACTGGTAGGACACCTGAGTGGCATACCAGGACACAGAGACCATCGTGCATAGACCTGTGGACAAATAACAGATGAGTGAGTTATCCATGTCTGTGTATCAGCTTCTGCAGGCCTAAATGTGTAATAAAGAAATCTCTCAAATAGGCAAACAAATGCATGCAAATTGCAGTGCCTGTTTGGTTTGTTTTTCTCCCCAAGGCTCGTGAAAAATCAGGGGCTAATGTGGCCAAAGTGACCACTTCCTGTTTACAGCAGGGACACTAATTACGTACTAAAGACCCCTGGTCAGAGGAATGCCAGACCACTATCTCCCAACACCAGATACACAAAGATATGACCAAACCCCAGCCTATGATACTTGATGCATTGCACTTGAATTGAAGTGTACTACAGTACAGATGGCTCCCTTTTTGAGGACGGCCACGTCTCACCTGCTAGCAGGAAGAGCGCTCCTCCAGACACAGCGATGCGGGTCTTGGTGGCGGGATTGTTGTCTCCCACCTTAGTGCACTTCATGCCCACCACGCTCACGATGATGCCAATAAAGCCCAGCAGTACCGACACCACCATGAGGGCACGGCACGTCTGGATGTGTACTGGAGACAGGTAGAGACAGATATAGGAGAATGGCATAGGACAAGAGGAGCAGAGGAGAGGAAGGGGGGGGGGGGTGATAATAATAGAAAGAGATATGAGGAGCAGGCAAGACAACAGGACAGGGGGACAAGAAAAGGAGAGGTATGAAAGTGCGAGAGAAGACGAGAAGACAAATAAAACTGCCTTTTACTCTCATGTGAAATAAAGTGAACATCGTTTCTCATGAAAAACACATCAGCATGAGGGAATGAAGCCGTTCAAGCCAAGTGGGATTGAAAGGAGACCACAAAACCCATTAAGGACCGTCCACCGCTGTCCAAGATGGGGTAACTCTTTTAGCCCAGAGGTAACTTGGCCACGCTCTGGACCCTGAAACGATTTTCGAGATCATCTCCAGACCATTCCTAATCATTCCGCAGTGGTTTTGCTCTTCAGAATTCTGTGTGTAACCCACACGGACCTCAGCATACACATAACTCAGTGGGAGGGACATTTTACATATTTACACATGCACACATATAAATGCAATGCATGTACACACACACACACACACACACAGACACACAAAACAAATGTGCACATAAATAAACACCAACATGAACGTGCACGTGCATGCGCGCAGACACGCATACACAACTTCTGTGGGAGGAAACGACACAGATAAAACACACAACTGTCTCTCTCTGCTCAGCAGCTGTAGGAGGACTGCTTTACATGTTTCACACAGTGGGATTAGTGTGGCCTTGTCACAAAGCTGGATTGTTTTCACAGGGCTGTCGCCACGGCGATCAGACATTATTGCTTCAAACACAGCCACCAGTGGTGGAAAAAGTGCTCACATTCATTAAGTAAAAGTATCAATACTGCAATGTAGAACTACTACTTACAAGTAAAAGTCCAGAATTCTAAATGTACTTGAGTAAGTACAAAAGTATTGGCGTCAAAATGTACTTAAATTAAAGTGCCAAAAGTAAAAGTACTCACTCACTATTTCAATGCACATGGTCCCATTTCAAGTTTTCAAATGTATACAAATATTTTGAAAGTAGCAGATCTGCACGTTCACAATGTCGCATTGTGAGCTTGTAGAGCGGCTATTTTCAAATGGCCAAATGTATAGAGCTGAAGTGGTAAATGTATGTTTTTTAATAATAAATCAAAATCCACAAAGTAACTAAATAAATGTAGTGGAGTAGAAGTACAATATTTGCCTCTGAGATGTAGTGGAGAAGACGTAAAAGTAACTTCTGGTAAAGTAGAAACACCTCAAAGGTTTACTTAAGTACAGTATTTAAGTAAGTGTACTAAGTTACTCACTGGTCAAGGGGATGTGTTGATGCTAATGTCAACCCAGGACATCACAATAATGTCACAGCGCCGACCGTAGAAACGTTTAGCATTTTGCCACGCATTATAATAAAATCTTGGTATCGTGTAAAGTTCAAAAATTTCAGATTTGTTAGAGACACCATACTTGGTGGTGAAAGGGCAATTCCATATACGTTGTTTGACAGCGTATATAGGACAATGTCTTAAAAATAAAAACCACAGCATGTATTTACCACACAAAGGAAGGCGTTCAACATATCTCTGCTGTCGGGAAGAAACCACCAACTCCAAAATGATAATTTTTCAGGAAATGAAAAATATACATTTTTCAAGAAATGAAGAAACCCATATTATGTTTTTTGCTATATACAGGTTTAATGTTTGTTATTCCTTAAACAAACATTAAAAACGCCATTGATAATGAAGGGAAATTTACGTCATCAAAGTTGGTAGGCTACTTATATTGTCAATTACCTGCATGAGAGGGAGAGCTCGGGTGGTGGAGGCAGCTGTTTTAGCAGACATGTAGTTTGAGGGTCCAATGGAGGTTTTGTCTGGAGCGCTTTTTACTACTTTTCATTGTTTCAATATTTTTTTAACCAACACACAGACGTAAAGGGTGTTCAATAGCACTGATTTATGCAAAATAAAAAAAATCCAAACCCTCAAAACTGGAGTTCGGTGGTTTCTTCCCGAGAGCAACGATATGTCATAACTCAAAGACACAACACTGAATGTGGGCTCATATAATGGAACAGAGTACAATAGAACAAAACAGTATAGAGAGTAAGAATGGCATTATGGTGCATACAAGAAAATAATTACTTCAAATACACATTTTGAAAAATAGAGTGCCCCGCAAGAACTAAAGTCACCATATGTCATTGTGTCAGAAATACACACACAGGCATTCATAGTTGGCAATAAAGTTCCATTTCACAAGCTGATCTAAAGGGGCACAGCGATGGGGAATGGAATGGGACCGTCTTTTGAAGTGTGATTTATGGGCTGACTGTTCCTTTTGATGGACGATTTTAATGGTTTTTTAACAGAGCAAGGTTTCATTTTATTCCTCTTTCATCTACGCTGGCCATTCTTCCTCTATTCTAAGTGAGTGGGGTGCTTGGACTGGCGCTAAATGACACCATTCTGATCAGCGCAGCCACTGACAAGCCAAAAGGGCCTATGGGGTCAACAGCAGGGTAGAGAGAGGAGATGGGGGTGAGGTTGGCTCAACCACTATACTCTCTCTTGCTTGTGCCAAGTTGACAGTGCCAGCCACAAGATTTCAGTGTGTGTGTGTGTGTGTGTGTGTGTGTGTGTGTGTGTGTGTGTGTGTGTGTGTGTGTGTGTGTGTGCGTGTGTGTGCGCGTGCATGTGTGTGTGTGCGTACGCGTGTGCGTGGGCATTGTAAGAGTTCCATTGTGAGGTCACTCGTGACTCTTTCATACGTAATATCTGCTTGCCCACTCCAAACATGAGACCTTCTACTGTATGCCCATTTACTACACTTAAATCAATTGATACAAAACGGACGTCCTGTGCAATGAACAAATTTCCTCTTATGTACCGCGCGTCGTGAGGTGTGCAGGGGTGCATTGTAACCGGCTCTGATTGAATTTTGAGCTGAAAAACAAAGAAAGCGACGGAGAACGGAACAGTGTGTTTGCCAGGCCAGCAGGTGGCTGCCAGGCCACCCCAGAGGTACTACATAAGTGCTTTTGTCCTCGCTGGTGACCTCACTATAGAGCAGGGGAACAGGCAATGAGAAAGCTACCATTGTGGGCAGTGGACCTCAACTTCTTCCTGCTTGTAAAACAACAAAATCCAACCTGGCACTCATCCACCATAGTGGTATTAAACAGCAAGCAGAATCCCTACTAGATTGCTTTGTCAATTAGCAGAACAATGTCACAATGTTGACACGCAAAGACTCGTCCTTGAGCTTCACTTATGGCAAAATGGGCGAGCAGGAAATCTTTAGCAGTTACAGTTAACAATGTAATCATCAATGCTGTAAGGGGCCGTTTGGTTCCATTTGTACACACTCAGACTTGAATGAACATTCAGTCTCATTTTACATGTTACAATGTACAGAATAATCTCAGGTGATATATTGCTACCCCATCATGAAGAACATCATGATCAAGGGGGATGCATTGACCCACCGTGGGTAATGCATCCCCCACACAAAGCCGTACCTCTGGCCCTGAAATAAGCAAGAAGAACTGTCCCTTCAGCACCACTCACACACCGTGAGTCATCTTTGCTTAAAACAATAGAAGCTGCAATCGCTCCCCCATCCGTGTAAGGTATTACACGACTGCAATGTCAACTACAACCTACAGAACACTTTACACCACTGCTGTTTGGCTGTCCCAGCAGA
>NC_137863.1:13456203-13543703 GCF_963924005.1 Protomyctophum bolini | reverse complement strand
GGAGGTGGTGATGGTGGGTGCTTCAACAGGGCCTCTGGAGAGGTGCAATTTGGATTTATTATAACAACATATGGCTGTGGGGGCTAACTGCAGCTCACCACAGGTCAGTAACATGAAGTGTTACTGTCCATTCATGCCCTCGGGAAAGGCAGTGACCACCATAGTACGGTAAACTAAAATTACGCACATAACACTGAAGAGGATTATGTAATTTTGCATTTGTACATTTGTTCAATTTCTGAATTGATTGAATTGAAAGTCATTTGCACCCAAGTCTAAAGAACACATAAAAATTCAGCAAAGGTTCAGCACACTCTCAAATCTCAGGCTTATGTATTTCGACAAAGAAACCTCAATTAGTGTCATGAAAAGTCTGGTAAAAAGTAAGTTTAGCCTCTGGCTAGTCTTTTCTAAGCCTTTAGATGGTGGGCCAAGTTGGCCAACACATTTAGGACCTGGAACATGCGACAAACTACCTTATATACAATAATAATTACGTTGCTATAAAAGTTAATAAATGAAGCCGTGTGGTATAAGTACTACAGACAGAGTGTGTATAATCAAATGTTACAGAGGGCAGGTGCATACACACTTTTGTGTAATCAATCATTAGTGCAGGCTCCATCCTTGAATGTACAGCACAGAGGACATTTAGTACATCAAGGTTTAAAAAGAGCATTTTATCTGGAGACAGAGTCATACTCCTTTTTGAACAAGAGCTCTTTCATGGTTCAAGGTCTCTACTTAGAAAAGAGAGAAACAGTGTATTGTTTAAGACAATTGAAACAACAATGTATAGGTTTGTTTTTAAAACGTGAGAGAAGATTTCCATCCAAAAGTCTAAAGACGATTGACAGTGAAATAGAACTATGCGTTCGTCCTACCCGATTTCATCAGTGCAAAGCCATTGCTATCGTTATCCTACCTATGTGGGAGGACTATAGGTAAAATACTGTAAATTCCTTTACAAAATCAAATTCGGGGCCAGATTCTAACAAATTGTTACATTTCATTTAACAATTTAACTTAACTTTAATTGTATTCAACCTATCTTCAATTGGTACTCACTAATGCTCGCGATAATATGGTACAATTCATTTTTGTGTCTCAGAGGAGGGCTGTGGTCTGTGGACAGTTCAGAAATCCACCTAAAAATTCCAATTTCCTTCTATTCCAATTTCCAATAATAGAAGCCATTTTCACGTTAATAAAAACTAAAACATTTGATATCTTGTTCGGAGAAAAAAAAAGGAACTGCGTAATAGTGAAGTCCTCCTTTAAGTTGTTCTATTTGCAAGTTATTGAATTTGCATTTAAAATCGATTCCGTTTGAGTTCTGTGAGAAGCTGCTGGAGATGATTGGATAAAAGTGGCTGCACAACATTCTCTATGCACCTGGGAAGGGGCATGGGGTTTATTTGTTTGATTTTTGTTATTAGGGTTTGGTGAAATTGTAATTGGTGGATTGTAATATCATTGCTTAATCTTAGTTAGTGTTGTATGGGTATAGTTTGTAGTTATTTGTACTGTTTAAATGGTAGTCTTTGTTTAGCCCACTTTTATGTTAGTAGTGTAGTGGTTGGTCTAATTTGTTAGGGCCCACATTTGTTAAAACATTTTTGACACAAAACAGGAAAAGGAAAGGAAAATGGGGTCACTCTGACCTTGACCACCTATACTTCTACTTCTACGTTTGTGTAAAATGTCATGAAATTACCTCAAGGTGTTCTTGATCATACATCCTCGTTGGACTTTCTCCAAAGTTCTCACTGCTCGTATCATTGAACCCACCTCCAACTGCACCACAGACGCCGCCAATGTAGATACACACATTCAGTATCCTCAGGTCTTTGGCTTTCCAAAGCAGGAAATCAGCAAATGTGGTTAGCAGCACAGACTCCGAACCACACACACATGATTAAGGCTATGAGATTAGTCAGTTGTCAGGGTTACACTGAAGCACATGTGGACATGTAAACATTATTGGAGGAGATTTCTCCTGTGTCTATCTCATTGGACAGGAGCAGTGCCCTGTAGGCCAGATGTAGCTAATCAGCTTAATGGTACACCTCAGTAATGGCTGCGCTTTTGCCTTTATTTTATATTTTTTATAGAGGGACAGACAGTAGGCTGACAGTAAATGGGGGAGAGAGATGGGGGAGTGACATGCAGTGAGATGGGGGAGTGATGGGGGAGTGACGGCCCAGGCCGAAATGTTCCTTCTTTAATCAATGAAGGTGCTCCACTGCCAACGTTGCATTGCAGTGCACTGTGCACTGCGCTGCATTGCGCTGCGCAACACAAAAAAGTTAAAGGGATAAGAATAATAATAAAACACAAGGGTATTTTGTATGACCCAAAACGATGTTCTATTAGTGTTTATTAATGTGATTTTTAACCAGCCAAAAATTTCACATGTCACTCCCCTTCTCCGCACCCTCTATTGGCTCCCTGTCGCTCCCTGCACTTCCCATTACAATCAGAACTGCAGATTCACTCCAAATCTTCCGCCGCAGTCTGAGAACGCACCTCTTCAGACTATTGCCCTGCATGGCCTCGACCTCCTACAGGCTCAACTTTTGTAACTTAAATAGCACTTTATGTAGACATAGCACTCTAAAGTGTATACACATGTCACTTGCTTTTTGATGATGGTCAACACATTGAACACTGTTTAAAATCTTTCATACTGTAACGGTACTCAAACTGAAATTGTATTCATGGTTGTGATGTTATATTTATTAATCACTTGTTTTATATTTAGTTGTAGGCCTATTTCTTTTTTTTAACTGTTTTTCTTACAGTCTTGTAAAATGTATTTCATATGATGTATTTTATGTGTGGACCCCAGGAAGAGTAGCTTCTACTAAGGTACAGCTAATGGGGATCCAAATAAATAAAAATAAACACATATAGTTTCCTTAGATAGATATTCCACTGTTAGGTTCTTAAACTTACATAGGATTCATGTTGACTTTTATGTTTTGATGTATTACCATGTTTTTGGTTCTTGCTTACTGTAAATCGCTCTGGATTAAGAGCGTCTGCTAAATGCCTAAATTGTAAATGTAGTGATTACTGCTTAACTAGTTTCCATTGCAGCTGGTTTGGAGGGTGGAGCCAGAGACAATCAGAGGAAGGGGAGACACCTGGTCTTCTCAAACACTATAAAAGACCTGATCTGTTTGTAACATATGTTTTCTCCTCATTGTTTCTCCTCAGGCTCAGGTTGCAGGAGCAGCCACAGAAGAGCACCTTAGTTTTTGTTGTGTTTTGTTAGTTAAAGTGGGCAGCATGTTTCCCTGCCAGTTTGAGTTGGAAACTTGAATTAATTTCTTAAGTCAACACCAGTTTTTAGCAGGTGTGGTTTCTCCTTTTTCGTTGTGGCCTTGGACTATGGGCTATAATAATATGTATACATTATGAGTTGGAGATGAATTCCCTGCACATTCAGTGTCCCAAGTTAATTGGCATTTACATTGAGCCATTTGTACTTTTTTTCATCCTAACAAGAGTGCAGAGAAGATGGCACATCTGAATGAATGCTAGCTAAGCAGGAAATGAATAATGTATGTCTGGGCCCCACGGAGAGTTCTTGTGGTCAAGCTCAAGTGGTTCTGAAGAGACTGTTGGCTCTGCTCATTAAGCAGTTAAACAGTGTTTCACTTCCCTAATGTTGGTTGAGTGCTGTCTAGAAAACTAGAAAAATAAGCTAATTTTGAAGCATGAATGGCCAGTGAGGTTATTGTTGTTGAGTGATGTCCTAATTGCCAAATGTAATAATTACCATTTCCAAAAATGTTAAAGTCTTGGGCTTGTAATGACACAGAGACAGAGAGTCTTTCATCCCTGTGTTTTCTAAACCTGACTAGAATAGCCAACCTCTGTTTCATGCCTCGCTTCAGCTCAGTTGTCAGGTCAGAATTTCCCGGTGATGGTGGCCATGAACCGTGTGAGCAGACGGACGATCCAGCTCCCTCCTCTCCACCCAGGTCTCCACCTGTTGACCTTCAGAACTACGTATTATCCTCCAACGGCACCCACCCCTTGTAACCAAACTTCTCACTAAACGAGGCATGGTTCAGTGGGTACCCACTCCCCCCCCCTCTCTCCATTTGTCTCTCCTCTCGCCCTCTCCCCATATTTTCCAGACCCCTGCAGCACTAAGCTGAGCTTAGGAGTCAGCTGAGCTGATCAAAGACGGGAGTCATGTCGTGACTAACAAGAGACGAGAGTTCCCAACGATACAGGACCTCCCAGGGGGTTCCACTGCTGTAGACCTGCTGTGACTAGAAATGGTCACTCTGAACGTGTTATGCACATTGTTTATGTGCCTGCACGAGTAGCAATGTGAAGGGGCGGGGGGCACAGGCAGCATTTCGTTATCAAAGATGACATGGTATCGTCGTGGAGACAGAAGTCATTTTCATGTGGATATTGTGCGGACCCACTCTAGTGGTTCTATGTCTATGGAGGAGCCACCCTCCATTACCCAGCCTACTCCCAGAGCGAGGAACGTCCAGAGCATGTTCCCACCACTCTCCTCTCTCTCTTGTCCCACCCTTCCCCTCCTTCTCCCCCTCGTCTTGTCACGTCCACCCTTTCCAGTTGCCACTGTATAGGCCCTGCTGTGTCATAACACTCTAATTAGCCTGAGTACACGTTCACTCCTCCTCCTGCCGCAGTTCTTCCATTGTCCATGCCACTTTCCTCCACATTCCATGAGCGACAGCCATTACTGTGAATGCACTGTAATTGTATTAATACTATATTTTTTCGTCAGACAATTTTATACACCAACAGTGATAGTGATAGTGATAAGAAGATAATACTTTGATTACAGAAACACAAAATCAACAAGTATAGGCATCAATAATTCTGCTTTAATTACCTAGTCCTATAGGCCGAAAGCCTTTTTAATTAAACCTTCCGTCGTTACAGCTTTGATCGTATACGTCCAAATCTCCCTCACCGTTCTAAGGCGTTCCTCCTACACTTGGCATTCCCTCCTGTTGTCTTGCGTCTTACTGCGTACGCTACGCACCTGCACGTCCGTGCTCTTTCCATTTCCTACTAGTCCTGAGAGCACTCTGCAGGACTAGCCCCTCAAAAGAAAATCACGGAAGTGGGGTGGGGGATGTGAGACTTTTTCAATAGCGGTTCTAATGGTTTGACGTGGGGAGGGGAGGACCAGTCCTCTAATAGGGCACTGACTGAGGTGCTGGAGGAGCTTACTGAAAGCTATGCTTCCCCCAATATGCGACCCCCCCCCCCTCAAAAAAGAAACAAAAAAGAAACAACTTTTCCGGCCTAGTGCCCCCCCCCTGTCCCCCATGTCCCCCCCCCTGTCCCCCATGTCCCCAGTTCCACTACACTACAGTAATTAAGTTTGAGCAAAGACTTTGAGGTGGTTAAACATAAAGGAACATGAGAATATGACTGGAAGAACGGATTGCCTAAATACAATTTAGACAGGGACACACACATTAACACATATTACGTTCATGGGCTTCTCTGTACAGTTTAAGAAACTCTACACGAGCGAGTTCTGACCAAGAGGTGATTCACCTTACTGGTCAGTTTTGTACTAGGCGTACAAATACCAATTTATGTACAGGTATGTGTGTGTATATTTGCGACCAAAGGTCGCAGTTAACTATGGAATTGTGCATTTCCAGTGTGTTGGTCGGGGTGAGAGAGCACGTGACATCACGTGACATCATCAGGGAAGGGATGTCATCAATATTAAGCCCATATATGGAGATCCCTGATGTCATCAACATTGGCCAGCAACTCTACATCTGACCTCAAACCTCAAACCCTTAGATCTCCATATATGGAGCCGACCTGTTCTGAAATTCCATATGTTGATCCTTCCCTATCCATCCTTCCTCTTCGATGTCTCCCTTTTGACTGATACCTGTCCATTTAAACTCTAGACGGACCTGCCCCAAAGTTATTAGTGCAGCCGTGCCTGGCAGCCGGCGAAAACTAGAGTTCTCAACAGGCCCAGGAATTAAGATCTTACCCCCCATGCCAAAGCGCCAGCGCTCGCCAAGCAGTCTACTGTCACCTAGGCAGATATGCTGATCTGGCCCGCCATTCCAAAGAGCCAGTGCTCATCCAGCAGTCTGCTGTCACCCAGGCGGATACGTGCACGCCCTTTAGCGCGAGGTCGCTTCTCGCCCTCAGGTGTCTTGCTGGTGTATGCTAGACCAACATCAACAGACAGGACGGTGGGAGGTAGATGAGTTGAGGCCTGACTCCTTGAGTCAGAACAGCTGAGTATGAGAAGAATAGAGAGATTAAACAGGGAATGTAGGTCCTAATCTACCATTGTACATTAGCCCTCCGAGTCTCCGCTCACCAAGAGAGCAAAGAAAAGAAGACAGGCATTCCTCCGGCTCCTCACAACACAGCACTCAGATCAGAGGCCATAGATGTAATTCTGCTGCCATCTGGCCTTAACCAAACACTGAACAGCCCTCAACCCCTGCAGACTGCCCTAAAGTCTTCATCTCTCACCTACACCTAGTTTTAATCACATACACGTACAATCACATAGAGTAGAGCTCTGCCTGGTCGGACAACTCCTACTACATTAGTGACCCAAGATGACATGGTATCGTCGTGGAGACAGAAGTCTCTGAATGTGTGTGTGACTGGGTGAATGTAATGCACAATCTATGTAAAACGCCTTGGATAAAGACGCTATATAAATTTACCATGTTACTCCTTATATAACAATAAGACCTGATGATCATGTTTTAGGGTGGAAAGAAATCATGGCACTCCATCTTTAAACTGAAAGGTGATGCAGTCATTGATAGTGGCTCCTAAACTCTGGAACTCCCTCGGCCAATTGTACGTCACTATGCAGACAATTTTGACACCTTTAAAAGGTGTGATTGTTAATTGCGACCGAAGGTCGCAGATTATTATGAAAACTTGCAAAACCCTGTTCGGTCAGTAACGCCTCCAATCCATATGGTTGCTAGTCCATTACGCCTCGTGACACGCTCTACAGATATATGGAGACATGCTATATACAGTATGGCCATAAACCCTGGTCATACCTGTTTCTAATGGTGCATTTTCTGGTCAAAGTTGATCACGCTCCATATATAGCCAGTACAGAATTCATTCCATATGTTGATCTGACCCCCTATGCCAAAGCGCCAGCGCTCACCCAGCAGTCTGCTGTTACCCAGGCGTAGGGTGTCTGGTTGTTTGTACAATTTTTGGTTGTTTATTAATAATCTTTGTTTTATATTTTAATATGTGTATTCTTATGCATGACACTGCTCTAGAAAGATGCTATACAAATGAACGTCACTTATTTAGTTTAATTTATTGTCCACGTGTGGAAATTTGTCTTCGGTTGCAACAACAGCAACAACACTTTTTATTTTTTTCATTATTTCTTCACTTTGTGACTCTTCAATCATCTGCATCACAAACTGCAATGTCCTACTGTAACTAAGACATTTTATCTCCTCTTGCCCCTTCTCTGCACTCTCTCTACCATCCACCCCTTCACCCTTACTGTTTTTACACCTACACTAGCACCCATGGTCCCACGCTCAACTTCTTCGCCACACTCCAGTTAATCCTTCCCCTGACCTTTCCCCGCTTTCAGTACATCTTTCCTTTTATCTGCGCACTCTGGCATTGACCCGCTAGGGTCAGACTCAGGGTTGGGGTTTCTCATCCCTGAGCATATGATGCAAGAGCAAAAATGGACACAGTTTAAATATGGTTTGCCCAGAATACCGATTGCTGACCTTCCAAAACTAGCTCCACTCCATATTAAGGTTTTTGTACAAAACATAAATAAGTACGGTACATATTATTATGTATTTATTATTTTAAGACATCTGCAGGTCCACCAGACCCAACTTTGAGAACTACCAAACTTCCTCCCTCTTTCCTTGCCCATGCCTCATGCCTACTTCTTTTCACATTGTCAGCAAAGTGGGTTGAATTCCACAGTGGTCATATTCACATATGTGTGTCATCTGCCTGAGTCCCACCTCTTACCTACTTCTACCAATCCCGGAATTGTCTGGGACTCCATGTTTTGTGCTGCTGGATGTAAACAGAGGGTCATGACTGCCGTGGGATAGCCCGGGCAGGTACTGGGTCCAATACAAATATAGTGTGGAATGTCTATAGATGAGTGTGCACGAGTAACTTGAATTGTATTTGTTCACAAAAATACCAATCATAGTAGGATAAAGTATAGACTTTCCCCCTCATGGAAATGGTATACAAATTTAATTATATATGTACAGTAATAGTGTAGGCCTATATAGATATAACACACACATACATGTGTACATGTATGTGACATATACAATATTATAAAAATATGTATGTTACAAATTATATTTTATTGGTGGCTCAGGGGTAGAGTGGCTGGAGGGTTGCCAGTTGCCAGTTCGAACCCGGGCTCCCCCACAGTTAGTGTCGAAGTGTCCTTGAGCAAGGCACTGAACCCCTAATTGCTCCTGCCTTGCATGGTTTCTGCCGCCATCGGTGTATGAATGTGTGTGTGAATGGGTGAATGTAATGCACAATCTATGTAAACCATTTACCATTTATTATTATTATTATTATTATTATTATTATTATTATTATTATTAGGCAGTTCAGGACATGGTGCTGTCACTCAAACTGCCACTGTGCACATAGTCCAGTGGAAAGTTAACAGAGTTCAGAACCTTTCTCACACTCTTTCCTGCTTTTTCATTGGCTGCTTTCCCAAAAATGTGACATGTAGATGACATGTAGATGACATGTAGATGCTGTCTCGTGAAGGAAAATCCCTTTCTCTCTCCCTCTCATTTATTTTCCCATCCTAGTGGATCATTACCATTAATCACAATGTATTCTTCTGCGTAATTATTAACTTTCATCTCCCTAAACTCCTCTACTTTTCTGCATTCTCTTTCTCTCGGTGTGTAAAACGGTGGCTGAAAGCCAAGCATCGCCTAGCCTGTGATCACCATAACAACCAGGCGAGACATCTTCATTTGACAGAACAAAGGGCCTCCGAGAATCACTGCCGTTCTCCCAGGGCCTATTGGTGACTTGCCAGTGGCATATTGGGCTGAGCGCTGCAGAGTTTGGAGGTGATTCTTCGAAGGAGTATAGCGTTATATATCATAGTGACACTTAACCGCCCTGCAATATCCCCCACGTCCATAAAGAGCTCTCAAGGCCTTCTCAAAAGAGAGTACATTTCACAGATCCTAATACTTTGTAGTAGGATGCCTCTGACACTGTAGTCTTATACATGATCACCTAGAAGCTTGTGGGGGCCTTTTTAAGAAGGTCACTGCCTGGGTCAGTAAAAGGTTATTTTGGCTGTTCTCACTGTAGGGTTCACCCGCATATGACTCATGACGACTAGGAAGGATGTTTGCTTCCTTAACAAATCCACAGACCAGTTTCTGGATCTGGTGTTGGGTCAGCTCCTGACAGTCACTAGCTTCTAAACTGCGTGATTCATCTCCTGCGTCCTGACAGTGATCTTAGATCGTCTGTTTTCACTATTCATCATGCAATTAAGTATATGGCTTAAGTGGTTAAATGTAATGGCCCAAGGTGTACAGAATATATTCTCAGTCTTGGCATTATGCCTAGTATCCTCGTTTGAACTCACAATTGCACTTTTCTCAGAACTATGCTGCTTGTAGGTCAAAGTCTTAACCCCAAAAGGTGACCCTGTCCCATAAAAGAAACAACTAATGCTGTATTCATGACCACCTAAAGACTGGGGACAAACACAGTAGGCCTACATCACTATAGAGAAGGCAATCTTTTGATCTGAAACACTGCTATAGCCGACAGTATATTTCTGCCTTCACAATGCCTTCTCAGAATTCTGTATAATAAAGCAGATGAGTGCTGATGATGACAAAATTAGTATTTTGCAGTATTTTTCTGTATTCACACCAGTATGTAGAGAAAAAACAATCTGAAATAAGCCAAATATTTTAAATCAAACAATTATGCAATTATTCAAATAACTAATAATAATTCAATAATAATCCAAAAACTATTTAGCACTCTTATACTGACACTCTGACACTTCATCTTGGAAAACTGCAGTAGCCAACTTTGGAGATATGTGCAAAACATGTACAATTGCAGCCGAAACCGAGACAAGACCATCAAAATGTGGTCTTGGGAGAGAACTAAATTACTACACCACTCGGCGTCTTTCCATACATACTGGATCCATCTCTACTGTTATAAAGCCTTCAATACCCTCCTCCACCCTGGTCCCATCCCCAGGGCAGCACAGCTGTGATCCCAGCCATAGGAGAATAAGGACACAGTTCATGGCAGAGCTGAAGTCATCAGCCAGGCATCCGTCAGAACAGCCACCCAAAAACAATAGAGCCCTCTGTCCCGTTAACACAAGGTTGGTTTTAGACAAGAGGCCGGGCAGTGCTGCGATGGACAGCAAGGGAACTGACAGCTCCGTCGTTGTCTTTGAATCTCACGCCTTCTTACAGTCTCGGGAGTGAGCCTCTGTGAGGCGTACATCAGGGTACCGTCTAAGGCCCAGATGTCCACTGTGCTGTAGACTACAAACTGAATGAACAGCACAGGAAAATTGCAATTGCAAATTGATATAGTCTGAGAGGGACTTTAAGGGATACAACGATAGACGTTCCCTCTTGTCCCAACAAAGGACACCATGGGCTTATTAGTATAATGTTATGGAAGTCTCTGCTTCCGTCCTTGGCCTTAAAATAGTCTTTATAACTTCGAGTATATACAGAACCTCAGCAATGTGCTTGTACTGCACTCACCATATAAAAAACGGGCCAATATGCACGCACACACACAAGTGCATGTGCGCACACACACACACACACACACACACACACACACACACACACACACACACACACACACACATCCCAGAGGGCTCAGCGAGGGCTTACACAGATAAGTGAAGGGCTGATCTTGAAATGTGCCTTGAGGCCAAACATTGGACAATGAAAAGTTTCCTTTCAATCCCCAGGTCTGAGCCAGAGGAGCAGGGAGAGGGGAGAGCATGTCAGTCCTTGTTAGCCTGCTGTTTTATTCTCCCTGCTCCCGAGTCACAGAGTCAAAGTTAATCTGAGTGCCCAGTGTCCCGCTGTGCACGACCCCATCCTGCACCGCCGTCTCCATGGCCGCTATGTCTCCATGGCAACAAGAAAAAAATCATGTGGCCTTGTCCCAGAGTAATGTAATGTAATGTGCACGCACACGCACGCACACACACACACACACACACACACACACGCACGTGCGCGCACACACACATACACAAGCTATAATACAACATTGTATAATTGGTACATTGACTGTTAAAAAAGAAAAGTGAAAATTATTCATGCTGATTCAAGGCTACATCCATTCAAAGTGTTGTGTGACTGTAGGCAGAACAATCAGAGACAGTTGTACCAATCTCTGTCTAGTATTCTGTGACTACTGTACTCTTACCCCCCCTCTCTCTCTGTCTCTCTCTGTCTCTCTTTCTCTCTCTCTCTCTGACCCACTCCCTCCATGTTTTTGTGAAACAATGGTCAAAGCAATACCACAAATACACAAAGACAAAGCCTGTGTGAGTATCTCTCTCTAGCCTAATGTATACTTTGTCTATATTGCTCGCCAACAGTTTTTCAATCTTGAAAATCTGTTATTCACAGCAAGCAACACCATCACAGGACAATGTATAATATAGCTTGCACTTTCTGAATTGCACAAGATAAGAAAACACAAAGAAATGAGTGACAGTACAAACACACAATAGCATTATGCTAGATAGTTGCTATGCATGTGCATGAGACCACAGCTTTCCGCACAGTAAAAGGACCATTTTTCTGCCAACTCCAACACACTGCCGTGACCCCTAGTTGGGCTAAAATGACTGCAATTCATTCTTTGAGAAATTGCCTGTTATTGTGTTTTTATGGTGTGTTTATATATGCACCAGCACGCGTGTTGTGTGTGTGTGTGTGTGTGTGTGTGGGGTGGGCGCATTTTGTGTGTACATTTGCATGAAGCCATGTTGGTTAGAGACAAGGCTCTGTGTCAGCTCCATTCGCAATGTTTGCACAGAGTTGAAGGAATGTTTCACTAAGCATTTGACGTAAAATATACGCACAGACACAATTTGTAAAGGGCTTGATATGCAGTGCAACAGAGGAGCTGTCAAATGCCTCCCTCTTACTATCTGGGATAACTAGAATGTTTCAGTCTGTTTAGCTGTGCCAGTGTGTAGATGTCAAGAAACAAGTGAATCAAGATGTATTGCCATAGTTTGGTCGTGCTGCATGTGTGTGTGTCTGTTGACTTGCTGTGTAGGCATGAATTCATGCACATGCTAAACCTACACAGGCATTGTATTACACACCCTGAACAGTGTCATAGCTACTGCATCCACAGCCTCTAGGAATAACCGATACAAAAAAGTCTCGACATGAATGGGTGATCACGGCTAAATAAACCAAAATTTAAAACATGGGCACTGAGCACGAGTGAGGTAATTTATGCTACATTTTTGTGATGCCAAATATATTGGAAACGTGTTTTGGAAAGTCCAATATAATTGTAATCCTATTTGGAATAGGATAAAAGAAAGAGGAGTTGACCATGTCAATATTCAGAAACTGATGTTTTAGAGTTAGACTATACTAGAGCCAGGTAGTAAAAGTGGTCATGTTAAAGAGAAAATGACAATGAGGGTGGCACAGGCAGATGATCTTTGGGTGGAGTTGTTTGAATCTAAATAGGATGCAAAGAGCTAGTGTCCCAAGAGAAAACAGACATGTTGGTAGACTTGGTGTGGCATGCACAAGGATGCCAACACATACACCAAATCTAGGTGGTATTAATATACCTATCATTTCGTTTTAAAAATATTCTCAAATTAAGTAAAATCACTGCAGTACAACAAAATTACTTAAAGACATGAACTCCAAATGCACCAGTGCATGGTTTCTACTGAAGCTGACTAATAGTTTATGATGCTTCCATCCTGCCACCCAGTGTTTGTGTAAAGTATTGCATATTTTGGTTTAGAATAATAATGTATTTTTTTTGTTTCGTTACTTAACCACTTGAACCCCAGAACCTTATTCTGGGGAGAACGTTAGCCAAAAATAGAAAATCTGATGTAGAGGGGGAAAAGCACAGAGCAAACTCAGGTCCAGTTTACTAAATCTAAAGGGTTTAAGTGGTTAAAAACTGGGCGGGTCATAGTTTAAAAACATCACTTTTATTTCACAAATTCACACAACTGATTTGAGATGAGTTTCTCCACAGAGTAACAGCTCCTGAGATATTTTTTTTCTCTCTGTGGTGGGACTAGTCTTCCTCTCAACAATAAAATAAAAAGTAAAAGGAGAAACAAAAAAGACACTTATAGTAACTTTGGGCCAACTTTGGGTGTCTGCATAGAAGAATACAATACAAAAATAGTACTGGAGTGATCATTTGATTGACATCAGCAATGATATTTTTTATACCTTATTATTTCAGTATGCCTTGTATTTCACTATCCGTCAAATTGAAAAGACAACATCTTAAACACATTTTAATGAGGAAAACTCATTGAATTGCACCAAATAGTAGAAAAATAGATACAACTTAGTCACATGTACTGTGTTCATCACAGCTCAATCTTGTGTTTCTGTGAGTCTGATTTGTTGTCGATCTTGGAGTCTTTGGGGTCCTTTTTGACATCCACTTTCACTGCCTGTTTTGCTTCCAGCTTCGGATCCGTTTTGTCGGCCTGCTTGGGTTTAGTTTTCACTGCTGGTTTTGCTTTAGCGACAGGTTTCTTAGCTGCAGGTTTCTCTTTAGCCGCAGGTTTCTCTTTAGCCACAGGTTTCTCTTTAGCCGCAGGTTTCTCTTTAGCCACAGGTTTCTCTTTAGCCGCAGGTTTCTCTTTAGCCACAGGTTTCTCTTTAGCCACAGGTTTCTCTTTAGCCACAGGTTTCTCTTTAGCCACAGGTTTCTCTTTAGCCGTACCTTTAGCCGTTTTGGCCTTACCCTGGTCACCGGTTTTGGTGTCTGTAATATTTGATAACGTTATAGGCGTTATCGTATCCGTCGTTTTTCCCACCGTTTCTTCCTCTGATTTTTCCTTTGGTGTTTCGTTTAGATTTTCAGCCATGCTGATTGACTGATCAGCCATTTTGTCTTCCCGTTTATGTGCCGTCTCCTGCTGATCAGTGGGGGCTGTTTCAGAGGCTGGTGGCTGAGGGGCTGAGATGTCCTCAGCATCCTTTGCTAAGAACTCCTCGTCCACAGGTGTGGAAAACATCTTCAACATCTCCAGAGCTTGGAATCTCTCCTAGAGTCACATATTACATGTTAGTTTAGTTACTACTATACTCTGGTCGAGACGAGGGTTTTAGACACAGCTGAATATAGGACATTACCATTATGGAATAGTTACTCAATAATCACTAAGCCTACCTGTCAGCTACAAATGAGGCATGAACACAAATGAACATAAATGAGACGACAGGTGACCAACAGGGATAGTACTAGGGACTGACAATAACAAATACAACATTGCCAGAGGTACATTTACCTTCTCCTCGTGGGCAGGGTCCAGTGTGAACCAGAGTGCTACAGCACACCTCTGGCCTTTGGTAACAGCTCTAACGCCATGGGGGTTTTCCTTTCCTGAACCGAAACCCACCACTCGACCACACTGCGGATGCACCTTGGCCTGGGAGGACATAAATAATATCAAACATACATAAAGTACAACATATCCCTGGCATCAAATGCTGCTGTATAGTTGACGACCGTTTTTAAACTTTCTTCAGCTCACTTGAAATTTACATATTCTATTCACATACATGAGGGAAGTAATAATAACATATATATTAAGAATAATAGATTTATATAACGCTTTTCTAAGTACCTAAATTATGTAAAGAAAAGGAAGGAACCAACTTTATTTAAAATAAAAGTAGTTTAAGACTCACCGTAACTGTTTTAGCATCCAACTCGGTGAAAATAAAATCTCCTCCTTCAAAGTCACCGTTTAGATAAAGGATGGCACTGGAAGGGAAGAACAAGTTAATAGCAGGTGATGTATTGTGGTGCCTGTTGAGATCAGCACTCAATGTTGGCATTTGTTGTGCCTGTTGAGATCAGCACTCAATGTTGGCATTTAGTCTGCAGAGTGCATGTACATTTGCTCACCTGTAATCTCTGTGTGTGTATGCAGGAGGTTCCTTGATGCATTCATTGAGCTCAGAGACCAGCAGACAGTTGTCGACATGAACAGGGTGGCTCAGATCCTCACGCTCCTCCTGCTTCTCTGCATAAGTGGAAACATGTAAAGTCACATAATGTGAACTCTTCTTTTCCCCATACTGTACATTTTGAAATTCTTAACAATAGAGCAGATTGCAATCAAGTCCAAGGCGGTCATGATTTGCATCTTTATTAACTCAATACTGCAATACCTTTTTAACATTTGATTTGTGTCACAATAAAACCCATGTTGCACCTTCAGTGAAAGTATTTTGGTCAATGGTAAAACAATCAAATTAAACTAAACCAATTGAAGTTATAACACTTAACACTTTGAGTGATATGGGGCCTTTTACTATGTCCTGGTTGTCGCCATCTTGGATGCTAACAGTAATAGTGCCAATGCTAGCGAGCAAAGTCAACGTCCATCCTTGCTCCAGAAAACGCCAATTTTCCAATCGCCTCGCGTAATTAATTTATAGGACCTGTCAATAGCAACTTATGTATGTCCAAGAGGGTGAATACTTATTACTTATGCAAGATACTGAACATCATGTAAATACAATTCGCTTCCACAATGAAATTATGCAATGGTGTTTCTTGTTGTCTGACTAACCTTCAATGGCAGAACGGCACACCAGGTGAGAGTAGGAGAAGTACAGAGGAGTTTCCACATGGAAGTAGGATTCCAGAATCTTGCGCACCTTCTCACTCAGGTCACTGAACAAACGGGCACTCTTCAAGGGCACCTTACCCTCCTGCCCCAGCTGTGGAACGAGGCAGTAACCTTAACATTCTGTACAAAAGCATAACTATGAATACACGTAGCAGTTATAGTTTAGATTTTTAGGGCGACTCACCTTTACAGCCTTTAGGACGGTGACTCCTTGGAACAACTCATTGGGGGAGTGAGGGGATGGACGCCCCTGGTACCCATCACCTTTCAGAGCTGCGTCCTGCGAAATACACACATCATCATACAACAAATATGGGACACACAATACCAACAACAAACACACATAGAATGGAAGAAATACATTACGTGCGATGGGATTATAACAGGGATTTAATTCCTGTCTTTTTACAGATCCAACTTTGCAATCTAATTAATGGTTGGTATCAATGCTGCAATTTGTTTAACTTTCATACCAGCAAATTATTTGATTATACGATACATTTTTCAAATGATGTTGTGCCAACTCACATTGGAGAGGCGATGAAGCTCACGGCACTCATCGTCAGTAATCACTCCATCCAGCACGACCCGCTGGGACCCGTTCAGTTGCATCGATGTCATGGCAACGTTGATGTCATCATATAGCACAGGGCCACCTGGTGGTGTGGAGGAAGTGGTGCGTTAAAGGGTGAGGAAATATGTACCAGTACAAAACAAATTCCTGGCAATGTTTTGCCTCGACAAGGAATGTCGAGGAAAGGAAGCAACATGCATGAATTGCTGATCTGCACCCACACACACACGCACTCACGCACTAACTCACTCACGCACGCACGCACACACGCACTCACTCACTCACTCACTCACGCACGCACACACATGCTTGTTAGAGACAATAACTCTGAGGGAAATCTATTTTCACACCCTCACCTTCCCGGGGGGCTATTATCTTCGCAAACTCTGACGAATCCTTGGTCTTCTCATCCACCAGGGTTTCTATTTCCTTCATCAAGTTCCCTATTTCCTCTGTAATCCTCGCAGCAGTCTCCCTGTCTGCCCTGACACAGACAACACAAGAGTGTTGAGAACGGTGTCACATGCAAAAGAAATAGCCAATCTACAAGCTCACTACACGTCACGGCACGACACGTTGGTAGCTTGTAGATCGGCTATTTCTGGCACGCAACACCACACTCAAGGAAGCATAAATCAAGCCTAAATGAGCTCTTGTACGGCACCACATTGTGCAGTCAAACAAATGTAAAACAAAAATCGTACTTCTGCTTGTCTCTCAGCTTCTGAGGCATGACATCTGCAGGAGTCCATGTATCCTGAAAAACAACAACATAGTGAAAGACGCAAGACACAGTGAAAGACGCAATAACACCCTTATTTTTAACAGCATGGCAGAACATTACTGATGTGTGAAAATCATTTGATAACAAGAGTGATATGGAACAAAATGAAGGTTCAACCCACTGGGTCTACGAAGGTGATTCCGAAGATTTCATAACCAAAGTAGAGCAGCTCTTTCTCCAGTAAAGACTGCTGGATGTACTGCTTTACCACCTAAGGGCAAAGACAGAGGGAAATCAGTGTGTGTGTGTGTGTGTGTGTGTGTGTGTGTGTGTGTGTGTGTTTGTGTGTGTGCACAGGCGTGCGTGTGTGCATACACACACCATTAACCCACCATTGTGTCCATGTGGTATAGGGATTCAATACCCACAGGGATGACCCAGTCTAAAAATGCCTGCCCCCACAGCACTGTGAAGTGCTTTGGATTCTGTGACCTACCTGTCTGGCTGATATGGTGTCTGCCTTGTCCTCCCCCAGCACGGCAGAGTAGTAAGCCAGGTTCTGCTTCATCACCTCATCATCAGGGTGGAACAGCATGAAGGTCTTAGCACACTCTATGGCCTTCTCATACTTTTCACCTGCAAGTGGGACGACAGCAGAGGAGAAAGTTTAGGGGAGACCAGGGGGAATGGAGGGAGGGAGGAGTGAAATAATTATGTGAAATCCTTTTTGTTGTCCTGTTGTTTCCTGCTTTTCCACCCCTTTTCTCACAATCTAGTCTGCCAATTTCCACCTCCCCTTGTACTGTAGTCCCTTGTCATGGTCGACCAGCCTTGTTGGTTCGTTAGGAGGGTGTAGACGAACAAGTGTCCGCTCCGATACACGTCAAGACACTAGCTGCTTCTTTTCACCAGACACATTTTTTCTGTATCGACTGTCAGCTACATTCAATGATGTTTAAGCAGCACAAATACATGTAAATCAGATTTCCCACGCCCAATGCATGTATATCAAAGGGTGTAAGGCTGTAAGCCTTTAGGAGGTCCCTATTTAAACAAGAATGTTGTGTTTTTAGTACTGTTTCAATAAAGAAATTAAAAATATGCACACAATATTTACAGTGAAAAGTGTGATAAAGTAATGGCGTCAAATTAATAGAAGGTGACTGTGAAACTTACTGTTGTAGTAGGCAAACTGAAGGTAATTTAATTGGGATGGGAGGAAGTCCTCAAAAGGCTTGGGTTTACCAGCAGTACTGGCTAGATCTACAGAACAACGCTGCTTACAGTTCAGCACCTGCATGTAATGATCTGAGAAAGGGAGATATGTAGACAAGACAAAGGTTTAGATCCACTGCCATGAAATCCAAACAATAGTAGTAAATGACAAAGATCATACCAGGTCATATAAAAAACTATAAGGATGGGACCTAAAGCCTCTCTGCTTGGCACTAAGTATCAAGGGGGTACATCCCAGCAACATACTAACATCATGTCCAGGGGTTTACTTGTACAACATGGCTGGGGGATGTACTTGTATCAAGCCGCCTCACGCTACAGAAACAGGAGATAGGCTCCTGCCCTATGGCCCAGGAATCCATTTGGTTCCAAAGTCTACTTACTTTAAGCCTTATTAATTTACAAAAGTCTCAAGAAAACAGCCATAACACAGTAACCATTGCTCTGATCAGCTTAATATAGGACCAGATTGAAACATTGCTGTCAACAGCAGTGTCTGGATTGTGGTTCCATAGCCTTCATGTTTGGCAGCCACATTTCTCCACGTTTTATCTGGTTTATTCCTTTATAGTTAAGTGCACAAGTAGCACATTTGCCCACGTTGATTGGTAATATCAAGGGCTGATACAGCTTTAATGTGTACCAATTCGTCAGCCGACCCATTTTCCTTAGGGACATACAGCTTTAGCAGTCACTCCACCCAGGGCAGATATGATATATGCAATTTGTTCAAAATGCGGCAGCTAGAGTTTTAACTAAATCTAAGATGAGAGAACATATTACTCCAGTTTTAGCCTCATTACATTGGCTCCCAATTGTTTTATATATATATATATATATATATATATTAGTTTATAAAGCTCTAAAGTCTAAATGTAGAGCTTGGTCTTGCACCTTCCTACCTCCTGCCTAGATATGTCCCAAACCGCCTACTCAGGCCCTCAACTGCTGGCCCGCTTGAGGTGCCTAAAAAGATGGCGACTAGGAAATACTGTGAGGCAGCTTTTTGCTTCTACAGGCCGACAGCCTGGAATAAACTCCCGCTACAGCTTAGACAGGCACCCTCTGTAGATGTTTTTAAAGCACAGCTCAAACCCACCTCTTCACACTTGCTTTCTCTCCGTTTTTATTCATGTACTCATTGTTCTGCCTAATTTCCTTCCGTTTTATGCTCTTTGCAATTGTTTAATTGTCTTAATGTTACTCTGTTTTTGCTAGTTACGCGGTTACGTGCTTGTTGCTTGTTACGTTTTCTCTTTCCTGCCCTGTAAAGAACGTTGTGCTGCATTTTCATGTCATGAAACAAAAGTGCTATATACCGTAAATAAAGTTTAGCATTAGTATTATTATTTCATATTACAACATAAGAGATTTTACTGTATATACTTCACCTGTAATGGTCTGGAAGAGGTCAGCACTGTATTCCAGGTAGTTGTAGCCGTCATAATCATAGAGTCCCTCACAAAGTGCTCTGCACTCCTTGTCTGCTGTGAAGTACTCATCTAAAGATGTTTCAAAGTGGTCGGCAGCCAGACCGAATGAGTCATCACTGTAGTAACGCTTTCCCAGTAGGAACTCAGCCTGAGAAGATTTGATAGGCCAGAAGTTAGCTTCTACTCTCTTTGTCACTTTACCTTAGAGATGGTACAGCTCTTGGGGGTAATGCCATGCATTGCCAACCAAAAACAAATAATTCCATTATTTTACAGATTATGCATCACATTATGATGCCGTATGCAGGATAAAAAGGCAACCTGTTCATGAGTGCCACCTTAGCACAGTGTAGTACACTGTGCTATTCAAGTGTAGTAGACTTGAATTGTGAATTCAAATGAATAATAGCCTGGTCTATCTTGCTGGAAACGCATGATTTAAATGACGACCTGAAATTATATACCCAGTACAGTGGCTTCAACTGGTTAACTGCACTCAGTGGAGCGCAAATCTCCATCTCCACCAAGTGGCATGCCCCAATATTAATACTTACACTGTCTAACACAGACTATCACTAGTAATATAATAGTAGTGTCTATATAGAGCGCACCAGTCAAACTTTATAAACTTGACCAATGAGACGAACACTACTTCCACAATGTTGGTGTAAATATTGTCAGGTGAAACCTGACATACAACAGGCCCGTTTTTATTAGCGACCTGGTCATGATTGACTGCCCCCTAAGTTAATGGTACTCTGAAATGCCAATGGGAGTCTGCACCACTCGTGTAGCCAATCACGTAGTAGCGACCTAGTCATGATTGGCTGCCTCCAGTCCTAAGCCCTGCCCCGCACAACCGGAAGTAATCTCCTATGAAGACAATATTAGCGCACCGCGGCCACTCTAGACCGCAGCTCGAAGCGACAACAGCTGCTCATGTTATGAGTTAACTGCATGGACAGCAGGAAAGCCACAACAAAACACAGTGATTGAACCACGAACAGAACGTTGGAAACGAACGCAAGTAACGGCCGCGAGGTTGTGAGACAGAAACATACACGTTATAAAAATAAGATCTGCCAATTCTACAAATTAAATGTAGAATTTAGCCATTTGCGGTCACATTATTATTGAGTGATCAATATTGGTGAAAATAATCGGCATGATTTTGAGACCGATCTGATACCAGTATGGTATTTTTATTGCTGATATGGCCGATTCAGATATGCTACCGATTATATTGTGCATCTCTAATCAAATATAATCACAATTCTGCAAATAAGACCAGAATTTGAATGTTTCTGGACTCAGTTGACAGCCCTAATGCTGATGCTGATCAGTGTAGTCGGTTTGTGAGATTAATCGCGTTCAAGGAGAAACACACACAGGGGCAAATGCTAGATCTGGAGCCCCGGCCAGGCGGATAACAATCTAGTATTGCCACTCACTGGGCCTGGCTACTACTGTGGTACCTCTCTCTGATAATCATCTGTACTACAAGCCGAGATGAAAAAACTGCAGATGTATTGGGTGAAATGCCATATTATATGTCATAAGGTTCAGGGTTACCATATGAGGTTTGGCCTCCAAGTCTTTGAAGTCTTCCTCCTGTACTCCTGCCATCATCCTGTAGTAGTCCAGGTTCTGTTTCATCTCCATGTGATCCGGGTTAGCAAGAAAGAAGGTGTGAGCGGCTGCCACTGCCTTGTCCAGCATACTGATCTGCCAACAGACAGAAATAAAACAGACACATAAAATAGGGCTACCGAATAGTACCTATACAGGGTTGTTGTTTATAGTTTTGTTTTGACTATAGTTAGTTAGTATACTTAGCTTTGTTGTAAAATAAATAATCCATATAAGTAAGTCTGTTTTACTAGAGTTTACAAACATGATGGTAATGAATTATGAATCGTGCATTACATAATGGAATGCACTATTACAAGAAAGAGAGGGAATGTAATTTACATTCCAACAAGGTTAGTAGGGTTATGTTTCTAAAAGAAAATTAATATCAAATATTTAAATATTGAATCAAGCAACTTAAACTACACTACACACCACCATAGCATGACCCCAGAAGTTAAATACAGACTTTAATGGGTGACAATTTAATTTGGTACAGTATATTTTTAGCCCCGTTGCTATTGTATGACATGAACATTCAGGTTAAAATACCGTTACACTTTACAATCTTGATAAAGTACGGTAGAGGATGTTCAACAGTGCATAATTTAATTCAACCAATTGATTTCACAATTTCCGCCCTCTGGTGGAAGGTAGGTAGAACTGAGAAGAGTCAAATTAGCAGCAGTTTCAGCAGTGTTTGATGATGAACTGCATCTACTCTCATCCCTCCAGCTTTGTCTTTTTTCAACACTATAATTTTGTGTCGTGATTTGAGGTGCATGAAACGTAGCACTCTCGCGGTGAGAATGGGTCTGTGTGGACCAGTAGATTTAGTGATGTGTCCCAAACTGTGCTAGACTAGACTCCACCTTAAGACGTGGCATGGATTCTGGTTTGGGGGTTGGGGCACTTATCCCCAGCTGAAAGATTAGTTCGGGTAAATGTTAAAATTGACAGAATTTTGTTGATTTGACACAAAATCAAATACGTCTATATAGCTGTTCTAAGCCTTCAAAATAACATGTGAATGCGTGTCTGTGACGCATCTCTTAAGTTATGATTGTCACTATCGTCTGCTCGCCGCGTACAGTAGCATGATGCACGTATGATACATTACCTTGAAATATGCCACTTGCAAGTAATTATATGGCGACCTCTTTCTGAATTCAAGCTCCACTTCTTCGCTGACTTTATGCATAGTCGGTGGTCCGAGTTTGTCATTTTCACAAGAGTTCACACAGTCGGCTCGTTTGAGGATCCTCTGGAAAAAGCCCAGATCCTCTACAGATCCAGCGCCTGGTACTGGCAGCACACCAAGGCCGACTAGAGGTTCGCCGAAAGTGGTCTGGTTTGCGCAGTTTATCCGACAATGAGCCTTCACCTTACGGACTGTTGCCTTGTTTCTAAGAGCCTTTTCCATGTGAAGGATAACCGACATCCAGTCGCTCTTGTAGTAGGCTTCAACTGCTGCGTCGAACAGAAAATCATAAGGCTCCAAACCGTTATTAGGCACGTCCGATATACACAGTGGAATAAAGCACAAAATCAAAAGTGCATAACGGCTCTCCATTCTGGACAATCGGGCCTAAACCTGGAAAGACGCCGGCCCCCCCGGTAGTGTGGGTTAGTGAAACTTTACTGACACTTTTAACTGGGGGTTGCAAACTTTTTCGGGGGTGGGGTTTGTGCAGTCCCCCTATATGTCCTGTTGCAGTGCTGTAGGCCCACCCCAGAGTCTGCTGCTGTGCTCTGCGGTGAGAATAAAGGGAAAATCAAAGCTGAGTAGCTGACAAAAATAGCTTTATTGGCATCATGGCATGAGAAAACACATGTTTACAATACATTGCCACAGCAAAAGTGGAACTACAATCTAAAATAATGTAGCCTGGCCTGTGCACAATTTAATAGAAATAATAATGTAGCTATTACACATTGCAAATCTAACTTTCCCAGCCTAATGAGCCCATATAATTATATACCTGTATAAACGCAACAACCTCACCAGTTAACACATTGTATTTCCCATATGCTACGCATCTTCTCAATAATGCTCTTTGAGAATGTGTCCACCTCGAAAGCCTGTCATTAATCTGATGCGATTCTAAATTCAAACACATTTATTAGGAAAGAACGTTTATGGTCACGATTTTGCGTAGGCTAAGTAAAAATTGATTTTACAACATAGAAACAAAGTAACTTACATGGTTTTTAACACCCATTTCAAACAGGCACAAACAAGTCTACTAGCCAGTTAGGACCTTAGGAATTAGGACCATTGCAGCTCGAGCTTCTCTTTTCGGTGGTGTACCATGACTGTTTAGTGTGACTGTGAACCATTCCCTTCAAAGCCATCGTGCTTGCAACATAGCCATAGGCTTATAACCATTTGATTAAACACCGTGTGTCTGTGTGACAGTAGGTTTAGACTACTTGGCAGTTGACACTGCAACACTGCAACAGAAATGGACAGAACTGTTAGTCTTCCTAATCAGCCAGACAAAACCACCACAGGTAAACACAGAATTTGGGCGCAAGCCTACAAGTTCCGTTTTGAGTGTTTTCACAACATGCAGCTTTGTCATGTTCTCATTGTTCTGTCATTCCGCTGTAAGCCTTCTAAAGACATTTATGTATTTGTGTTCAAACTAAAGCGTTACAATACAATGTGTCTCATTCTCAGATGTGTGTAGCAGTCTTGTCATTCACTGCATCGAAGTTTTAACCTGTAATAATGCCTACCATATTTTCTGGTAAAGGCCGAAAAGAAACTCGGCCCATCAGATTTGGCATGATATGGATTTCAAGAAGCAGCTGTTAGAAGTTTACGTAAACAGCAGTACACGTGAGCCAGACGCAGTGCAGGTGGCCACTGGCCACTGAGTGGGAGATCTGAGCTGCTTACTGTTACTAGTTGTTTGATCAACTTCCTACTGTAATAATATTTGCAATGCATGCCGTTTGTTGTTGTCCCATCATGAATTTCGTTGTCGGGCCCCAAATGTGCCATAATATATGCTATATATATATATGCTATAATTAAACCAGAGGATATGTTCTTGTTCCTGTATGTTTCTGTGATTTTTGTCCTGTAATGTCTATCTTTTTGTAATGTATGTTTTGTGTCTGTCTTGTCTGTATCTTGGTGACGTCATGGACGCAAAACAATATGCAACCCATCGCCTAATTATGCCTACATAATGGATGTGTTATTACAATGTCATCTCTGCTCATCATTAATCATTTCTGATGACATTAATTACATTGTAATATGCCTCTCTCCCACCTGTATGTATTTGCTTCATACTGTTATGCAATGATGTTTTCTAATATACTTGAACTTGCAGTGACCCTGGTGGAGGCCAGCAGGAGCCCCCAAGGACTGGAACTGGTCAGTTCCTACCAGACCAATAGAGTAGGAGATCCTCTGGACCTGGTAGCTCTTGCAACACAAGTACAAAGGGTATGTAAACTTAGTTTATGGTCAGGTACAACCTGAAATCAGGATTATAGAAAGACATTTGTCTTGGGTCTTGTTTTTATTTTCTTCTTTCAGTGTTATTTTCTATTTGCTTCCAGGGAGATGATTTTGTTAGAGCCAATGCTGGCAACAAATTGACAGTCATTGCTGATCAGATCAGATACCTACAGGAACAGGCCAGAAAGGTAAGGGCCACTTCACTCCTTGTGTCACAAAGATCATTCATTGGGATACTTTATCACGATTATATTAATATTGACTAGTTCTGGATATTCTAGGATTACTCCATTACATTATTGCCAATGGCACTGTAACAATTAAATGATGAGAGAAAAGTGTTATTCTGGGAGCAGCGTGCAGCTTTTTCTTCTCAGTGTACCCAGCAGCTGTATTTAGTTTGCGTGCTTCCCTGGACTATTTATAACTAACAATGTCAAACTTGAAATTATTGTTCTGACACCATGAGAAACACAATATTTGAAATAAGTGTGACTTTGTCATCCACGATTTTAATGTATGCATTTTTTTTTTTTTTTCAAATCAAATGGTAATTTATACTGGGCAATATGTACATTTTATATGCCTTGTGTATAGAAACGCTATGGTGTATAGCAATATACAATTGATTAATATGATTGAGATGAGTCAGAGTACATTCTAGCAGTCTGTTGTATATACACTATTACTCTCTGACACACCGTTATCTTCTTTAGGTATTAGAAGATGCCAAAAGGGATGCTGACCTCCATCATGCTGCCTGCAATATTGTTAAGAAACCAGGAACTAAGTACTACCTCTACCAGAGACCATCTGGACAGAAGTACTTCTCCATCATATCACCTACGGTTGATATTTAATCTAAGCATAACATTTTGAATACAGATTTACTGTAGTTAAGCACACATCTTAATGTAAAAACATCTTTATTCAATTAAAATATTCTGTATGTAATCCACAGAACGTTGCAGATATTTATATTCTCCTCCCTCATTGTCCTTTTTAAGGAATGGGGCCCAAGCTGCCCTCACCTGTTTCTTGGTGGATATAAGCTTCAACAAGACATGTCCTGGACCCCAGTAGACCAGGTGGAGAAGAGGGACGCAGAGATCGCCATCATGGATAAGATTCTCAGCAGGCAGACGGCATTGCCACCTTTCTCAGAGCCCAATTTTGAGGGAATCACTAATTGAAGGACTGGCTGAAGTGAACTGGAAATGTTAAAAAAACAAAGGCTATACCAAGAATGTAATTACAGTCTTAATGAACACTACTGAACAAGGTTAATCAATCTGAACTGTGGAGCCAAGCCACGATTGAAGCAGAGCATCTGATCACAAAATATTAGTAAAATAGTTTGATTTTATAACTCTGCCTTCCTGTACATAAAGAATTAAAGTATTTTATCTACACACCAATGTGCCACTTCTTTGGCAGTGTTAAGTATAATATTTGTTAAGCCCTTTCTTTTAAAAGGGATTCATATCAATTGGTCTCTACACATTACTTGATAAAAATAAAAATAAAGGAGACATGGACATCTTATATCGAAAAGATAAAGTGCCCATCAGCACAGGACTCCACCAGGGAAGGTCAGGTTGTGGCCTCCTGGGTGCCATTTCTTCTTGCCTTGGGTGGCAATTGGATGATTTGAGGCTTTGTTGAAAACAGGGCAATCCTGCAAACGTTGAAAGCCATTGATAGCCAATTAGGATGGAAAATTAGATATCGGACAGATCCGTCTTGAACACATGACTATAGAGATAGTGTGTAAGCCAATCAGTGTAGAATCTGAGAAATCCAACAGACTCGTCTTGGTGTATACCGAATTGTGTGATGTATGGATAAAATGTGTACGAGTAATCTACAGAAATGTGTTTTGCCTAAATCGGCTTCATGGTGGCGCTATAACAGGCCGTTGAGGAATATTTGGGGCAGAGGTTCGTCGTTGGCATCCAGGGAGTGTGTGTGCAAAGTTTGGCATGGATCGAGTGCAAAACATACTCTCCCCCTAGGCCTTCGGCCTGGTGGAGACAATTATCTGGATCAGGTGGGAGGCATACTTAGACATAGCATTGGTCTGACTGGATTAAGGTTGGTGAGGGGTGCGTTAAAACGACCGGATTAAGGTTGGTGATGGGGTGCGTTAAGGGTTGGGAGAGGGTTAAGGTTAGGTTTTTTGGGAGGTGAGGGTTTGAGATATCAGACCAATGGTATGTCTAACCAAAAGCAAATCAGGTGCCCAAAAGCAGGTTCTGTTGTCAATGCATTCTTATATTAAATACTGATTTTATTAAACCTTTTTCCCACAATATAATATATATAATAATAATACACCTGCTATCCTGTGATTTCAATGTATCTGAGCAAATCCAATAAAATGTAGTCTTAATGTTTTGAACAGTAAAAATATTTTATTTTAATTTCAATAAAGTGATTTAATGTGCAGTAACTAAATCAAAAGTATCTTCAATTAAAGGAGGTTTGAACTTTGAAGCCATTAAGACAAAATGTGATTTAAAAGGCTCATCATAAAAACAATCCCAAAGGATGCATAACTTTGTACATTAACTGGCTGTGTTTTCTTGTGAACATGTGGTAATGGTGTGTAGGAAAGAGTTAATAAAAGGCAGAAGTTGCCAGTTATCAGTAGCAATGTTGAACTGCACAGCATCCTCCTCTGAGGTAATCTTCAGCAACACATGAGATTGCGGAGGGAGATAGACCAGCACCTTATACTGGTCCTCGGACAGATCCGTCATAAGGTATGGTAGAAAATGTTTCTCTACCAAGCCATGCAGAGCCTTCTCCTCCAGCTCACAACAGAAAAGGCTAGTAGCACATTCTGCTGCATCTCTGTCCGTACACTCACCAGAAGAGATTTCCTCCCATGTCCTCTCAAACACCCTCAGTTTGTCCCCATCTCCCCAAGCCCAGGGAACGGGCAGAGGCATGAAGACCTGCTGGAATGCCACCTGTATGTCTGGTAGGTTTGTGTGCCAGGACAACCCATCCTGGGTGGTAAAGATGGCACTCGCCCGCAGAGTGGTGGGGTAGGGTTGCCTAGGCTCCAGTTTCAGCTTCACTACTGGCAGTGCCCTGTCTCGGAACAGACATGGAATACTGAGGTCACTCAGTTCCCTGTAGTGGCTGTCTGTGAGGTCCAAGTGCATGCGGATGCTGTACAGCTGGTCAAAATGTGCGTCGTGAACCTCAGTGTGAGTCAGTTTGTAGTGGAGGGTTATTTCTGAGGCAAACCCAGGGTTGTGAAACTGGGCTCTGTAGGCCTCCAATATATCCCTCTCCGGATCCATCGGGGTCTCTGTCTGGTGTGGGTCTAACTCGTTGTGAAGTTCCAGTTTCTGTCCGGTTTCTGTTTCTCGCTGTGGCTCATAGGAATCCAGTCTGACCAGCTTGAATATCGGCCTCCCTGTCTGGCGGATGGTCAGTGCCGTTGTTAAGTCCTCGCTCTCAGCCATGATGGACGACGACAGTGAGCGTGTCTTGGCATGCTGACCTCCGTTACTGACACCCTGAGCCAGCACAGCACCCAGTTTCTCCCGGGAGAGGGTGGTGAGAAGGGTATAGTAGAGACGGGCATGGTCTTGGATGTCCGTGTCGCCATAGTTGCAGGTGAGGTGCTGAAGGATGTCAGCCAGACGGCTGAGGATCGTGTCCAGACTGGGATGCACGAGTAGCTGCCGACACACCGACAGTACACTGTTACCCAGACGCCAGTCGCCGCTCACACAGAGCGAGGATGAAGACGAAGTGATGACACTGAAGAGGAAGCTGATGGTGCTCCTCTGGGAGATCTCCCCTTCCTCGGCCACCCGAGCCAGAACCATAAAATGCCAGCGGAGTTCTTGCAGCTTGAGCTGGCCAAGAGGGGCATCGATGATTACAGTTTGCAAGGCCCCGAGCAGCTGCGCCGCCCAACCCGACTCCACAAGCCTGTCCTGGGTGTGATTGGCCAGGTTTATGAGGTGTGGGGCCAGTCGGGTGTGTCGGATGTAGAGCTCACACATCCTCTGGGTCAGGCTCTCTGCATAGCGCTCCACATGGCTGAAGTGGTAAAGGAAGAGGAAAGACGCTCTGAAGAAGGTCACGACCATCTCTCGGCTACCCCGGTTTTCCACAATACGACACAGGGAGATGAGATGGTCATAGAGGTAGGCCACGCCTCTGCCTCCCTCCTCCTCCTCCTCTCCATCCTCCAGGTAGACGAGTGACAGCAGGTTGAGTCTGGCTAGCATGCTGGCGCTATCATTAAACACTGTGGGCACCAAGGCCGCTGCCAGCCGGGGGGTCAGCAGCACGGGCAAACTTTCATCGCCATCTGCACTGATTGGCCTGTTCTCAGGGAAGTGTAAGATGCAGTCCATGTAGAAGAGCTTCTCAGGCGTGCTCTGCAGTGGATGCTGGGACAGGCTGACCAGACGCTTCAGGACGAAAGCCTCGTCCTCGGCACTGAACAGGCTGTCCGTGAACGTGGCCTTCATCAGCAGAGCGATGTGGAGGAGGCACACCTGAAATTACACAAAGATGATGATTCACTTTCCCATGGAACTTTATTTGATTTGTACAACAGATTATATACACAATCCATAATATGCTAGTCGTTTCCATGGGAAAGATGAAAGTTGTGCTGGTGAGGTAAGAAACCCTAGAAGGGCTTTAAATCTAATTTATAATGCTAAATAAATATTTTAGGCATTCATCAAAATAATAGTATTTAATATTTTTTAACTACTTAAACCCTATTGGTCTTGTTTCTTTCTACACCAAATCTCGTTTCTGAAAACAGCAACACCTACATACAAGATCACAACGCGCCGCATTGTGAGCTTGTAAATATGCTATTTTCAGTGAATGTTACAAGAACGCCCAGAATAGGGGTGCTAAGGCTCAAAAGGTTAATTTACCTCACTAGTACCCAGCAGTCGTAGCAGCTGTGCTCTGAGAACTGCTGGAGATACACCGGGTACCATGGCAACCACCTCTATCAAGCCATACAACAGGGCAGCTTGAGCTATTGGTGTGAGTAGGTAGGACTCCTCCAGAAGAGAGGACAAGAGGGAGCGTAGCTCCCTGCAATCTGCTCCGGTCTGCAGGGTAGGAACTCGACCCATTGGCCCCAGGACGATCGGTGAGGGGAGGGCTGAGTTGTTTTTCAGTGTGCCTGAATCTGGATCGGGCTCCCATTCGGCCACCTCATTCCCTCCCAGAAGGGCTTTAAGATCCTTAGGCCCAGCTCCTGGTTGCAGGGCGAGCAGATACACCGCATTTCTTAGTCCCAGGATATGGAGCCCAGCATACGCCTGGTGAAGCCTGGAGGTTTCCTGCTGCCTAAGCCCACTCAGGAGCTCCAGGCGCTGAGTGAGAAGGCCTGGGCAGCAGGCCTCCAGCTCCCGCAGGCAGTCACAGGCCACGGCCCGCAGAGGACGTACTGCAGCACCATCATTTGTCTCCTGTGCTATCTGGAGCAGGAGGGCCAGGAAGTCCTGGGATCCGCTGGATGCGGTGCTAACGCAGAAGGAGCAAGTGAGCACAGAGGTGAGAGCCAGGAGCAGGTGACAGCGGAGTTGCAAGGACTTGGGAAGACACTGTGCAAATACAGACATGAGCTCCAGGGCCGTCTCCTCAGCCATGGTGACAGAGGGGCACAGCAGTGTTGGATACTCGCATAGCGGGGACAGCAGTGCGACCTACGTTGGGGATAAGACAAAGCATGGAGACAGGCATTAGCAAACAACGGAGACACTGCATAGCAAAGAATATTTTTATGATTGATTTAATACTTTATTAAATCCCATCAGCCCCACCCACCCACCCCTTTTCCCCCTCACTGTATATGTTTATTTTCCCTTTTTACCTCCTTTATGATGAATTTCTGTTCTGTTCTTTGGCTAAATAGAAGTGTATATTACTATATTTGTATGTCTCTAAATGTTTTGAATTGATGACTTGAACAAGGTGGACCCTCTTGTAAACAAGCTTTATTGGGTCCCACTCACATTTAACAGTTTTTGTATTGAGCTTGAAATGTACTGTAATTCTGCAAACTGTTAAATACTTCAATCAATCAATCAATCAACAGTTTGCAAAAAAGATAGGCTACAGTGGTACGGAAGGATAACCCATAAATGCTCAAAGGGCGTTATTTCCATTGAGGTCCTGGTATTCAATTCAACGAGACATTTAAAGATAAACAATAATATACAATAATATGCAAAACATCATATAGGGCAGGACTACTGTAGGCTAGTATTAAATAAAAAATAAAAATATGTACAGTTGGGGGGTGGTGTCATTTCCGGGTCATGAGCTTAGCCTTTTTACAACTTTACCTTGACGCTGTCACTGGCTTTGTCGTCTCGAAGCTCTCGCAGCAGCTCCGCAAGAAAGGTTTCCGAGGAGGTACAGAGGAGGAACTGGGACGGACTGCGGGAGAAAGCAGTGATCCTCTCGGCCCAATTCGCCGCCATGGCAGAAACAAACGGAACCACCCGGCCGAAGTGCAAATGATTTCAGTTCAAAGCCGCCGTTGGCCTTCAGATGGCACTGTGATGATGATAGCTCTATATAATGTACTGCAAATTGCAATACAAATCCATTAAACATGGTACTATAAACTGGTCCCTCTCATAAATTAAGCCAAGGAAGGTACATAATTTACTTCCTTGTTATCGCCACTTTATCACGTGCCTCATCTACTTCTTGTTATAGCGTTAAGTGGCACTATACTGCCACCTACAGTGTGAGGGCGAGAACAACCACGGTTGGTCAGTGGGGGTCAAGGGGTGTAATCATATGTAATGTCTTGGAGAAAGTGTGTGTGTGTGTGTGTGTGTGTGTGTGTGTGTGTGTGTGTGTGTGTGTGTGTGTGTGTGTGTGTGTGTGTGTGTGTGTGTGTGTGTGTGTGTGTGGTTTGAGGTCCAGAAAAGCAAAGAATGTATGTTGTTAAACTAAATTTGGCATGCTGTTGGAATGCTGTTTAAATCTGTATTTTGTTTCATTATCTTCAGTCAGTGTGTCCAACCCCAGGCTCATTGTTTTCTTTTAGATATTCTTTTTATTTTTGTAATCTTATCTTTGTATCGTTAATCTAATTTAAATAAAATAGGAAAGAATGTGTAGGCACCCGGACCCCACACGATGGCGCCAATACGCTATCAGCTCCTTCAAAAAAACGAAAGAAGAAGTATGAATGCACCAATCAGATGCTCAGAATTCCTCACACAAGAAGGAAATAAATAATAGCGCCATTTGTTTGACTCGCCACTCGAGTCGTCGTTAAATTTGGTCCTGCGTTGAGCCGTTTTCACTCTCTTTCTTTTGGGTTTCGCTGCAAAATAAATAGCCATGGCTGAAAATACATTCCCGATGTATAAAGCGGACCAGCTTGTGCAGTTTTTCCGCACTGATGTTCTTACTGAACAAGAAGCAAAACATTTCTCGAAGAATGATCTCACCCCCGCAGTGAAGGTAAACACACTAATGCCGTTAAGAAGACAGTTGCTTCGTGTGTTTATGTTTATTTATTGATTACGGTATTCTTTCTTTTACTGTCCTTTGTGTTTACATCATTTTTACTTTTTTGCCTAGTCCCAAGCAAGTTCGTATCCTTGGCTTGATACAACATATTATATCCAATGCTAGCAAGTTATGCTATCTAAATTGTATTGCCCTGCATTGCCCTCCATTTACACAGCCCTTTCACGAATCAAAAATCTGTTTGTAAACGACGATAAACTCACTTGTATGGACATCTGTTTGAAATAACTAGCATTTAGCTTAATAGTAGAGTCGATTCTGGCATTTTAAATTTATGATGAATCTGATAATCTAGGATTGGAAGAGGTTGGGCGGCACCCTCTGACCAGCCACCACTCAGTTTTACAACTTGTTAATTAGTTCAGACTCGGATCATGCATCCTGTCTTTTCTACATAATTCTCAATCTCAGCATCCATTTGTTGTAGACACTTATAGTTACAGATCCGTTAGCTGGGGACCCAGTGGAACCCCCTTATGGACCCTTGGGTGTCATTGAAAATGTAAAATGTTCTCCCTTTCAGCCAGAGACGGTCCAGTTGTTGTACATGAGGACCTTACAACTCGTGTATCGTTTCAGACCCGAATGTCTCTACATGGTAAGTGCAGTTTTTAAAATTAGGATTACAACCAGTAACCAAAACATACCTAACCAGATCACCACAGAAGCAAGCACTTTTGTTCTCCTTGAGAAAGTTTATTTATTTATTTTATTTTACTGTCAATAGATCCCGCTTTCAGAGGACATTGAAAATCCATCATTTCACGAGGGGGCTACTGCTATCATGAGTCTATACCTGTGCATGTGAGTTACTGAGTTTCATCAGAGATTGCAACACAACACAAAAGGGAGACAGACGCACACAGATGCAGATTGAAGGGACTGAATTATAATTATGAGTCTGGCTGTCTATAGTACCAAGGCTATTCAGCTAAATTGTTCAGGGGGCCACATTGTCATAAACCCAAGGTGCTGGGACCGCAATTGAAATGTCCTTGCCAGCAATCCAAACAGACACAAAAACAAAGTATTATGTGCATACTAGTTGTTGTCAGTCTGTAAGTTAAACATCTACAGTATTACTGTTTAACTGGATTTCATCATGCTGTTCCTATGCATCTTAAATGTTTGCATATCCTAAATTAATGTTACTTTTTGCAGGCGTCGATTCCTACCTACCTGCCTTGTATTCGACTTCTCCCTCAGTGACTTACTGGCTCCAAGTAAGTAACACATTTGCATTTAAGCACCATTCAAATAATTTACTATTAATTTATTATTATTTATTTGTTTACAGAACCTAAGAAAACTGCCATTATCCTCAGTGGCATGATGAACTTTCTTCACTTCAGAAAGCAGAGGATGGATTTCATTTTGGAGCATGAGTCCAGATTTGTATGTCTCTCATAATAGTCTTAAGATATGGGCATTCAATATTAATGGAGCAGTTGCAGCATAAGCATTTGACAAGTGCGGTTGTAACTTGTAGGTCTAATTCTGGACTCTTCTTCAGCTACTATAGAGGGTATGTGTGTGACATCACCATACCCGGAAGTTATGCTGGAACACCTACTGAGTGTCAAAAAACTACTTTCTGGCCTTGACAGCTCATACATCCAAACGGAAAAGTCCTATTTGATTGCATTAAAGGTGATATAGGCAAGTTTTCAGCCAAAAATCAACATATTTATCTATCTATATTTGTGGCCTTATTCCCTCTATCTTCCCCTATATTTTGATGCTGAGCTGCTGCCCTGTAGACATACACTCTCCCTTTGTCTCCCTCTATGTGTTTGTATCTGTTTATATCCACTGTTGTTTATGTCGCGGGACGGAAGCGTCGTGTTGGGAGGAGGGTCTGTGTGGGGGGTGACGCGGAGTCTTAGCCAATTGCAGCGCGAGACTGTGACTGTGTGTTCGACCCAGCAGTATTATAATGAAAACGCAATGCGATTTCATTGCAACTTGCAATGAAATCGCATTGGTGAAACTAAGATATGGGGATAATATTATACTTGCAATTTGCAAGTATAATATTATCCCCATATCTTAGTTTCACCATTGTTCATGTGAAATAGTATGTTTATGATGTAATATGTAAGCCTGTTGAAATTATGAGAATCGCTATGTATAGCGCATGGTTTGGTGGTCCGGCCGGCTTGAAGCTTGCATTCAACCCGTGCTCGCCAACGGTGACAAGCCGTCGCTGATCATCATAGCGATGAATAACCGTGGACAAAGTAGTTCACATGAACGATGCTGTAGTGGCTGGGGCATTTGAGGGGCAATATGTTTTATATGCACGATTACAAATGAAAGATAATTGAATTGAGAGCCAGTGAGTCTGCTCCACTACTTCCTACTTCCTCATTTGCGGGACTCGTCGTGTCAGTCTTGTGATATTGTGATTACGCTACAGTTACCCTTAAAAAAACATGTCAACTCAATGTCATTGTTGTAACTATGATATCGATAGAAATTCATAATTTTTTAATGTCATATTTAGCCATACGAGCGCAATATCCATAGCGTCCCTCCCAGCAGCAACAACAACCCCATAGCCTGAAGTGACCTGGCTCAGCCAATAGAATGACGGGGGGAGGGGGGTGGAGCTAGATTTTAATTTGTTTGGAAACACTCGATCAATTCTGTGTACAAACACTGGAAACTTGCCTATATCACCTTTAAATAACTTTAAACAACATTAAATTAAAATGTGTCACCCACTTTGCCACTCTATCTGCCATTCACTTTATGCATGCTCATACCCTCTATTGTTGAGCTGCCCTTGAGCTGGTCCTAGTAGGCAGCAGTTTCCTAGTTCTGTAGTGAAATCACTTGATTCGAGTAAGAAGCAAATGTAAAGCAAATTGTTTAAATGGAGTTGTACTACTTTGTTTTCTCAGAGGGCAGATATGGACCGTTTTCAAGGCCTTAACAGAGGCATTAAAGAAGCAGAGATGAGGATCGAGACACTGACGTAAGTCATTTGCCATACTTTCATTTGAGTATAGCCTTGAAGACAATCCTCCCTTTTATTATCCTTTTCTGAGGTTTATTCCTTTTTTTCCCGCTCATGCAATTGAGGGTCTATGGACAGTTTTGTTAAATGTGGGCCTTACTTTAGCGGTTATGAAAGGCTATATAATTAAACCTATTAACTTGTCTGTCAAATTAATTATGATGCTCCATTAACATCCTGTAAATGTAACTTAAGTTGTCATAAATGGTAGCCATGCTTGATTTTGGTTCAGTTTTGGAGTTTACTAGTTAATTTTGCTGCAGTCTATCACACATCCTGGTAAACTATTTGGCAAATGAGCCATATTTGAAAGAAAAAATAGGTTGTAAAGACGAGGCTAAAAATGTTATTTTACGAGTGAAATGAGTGTTGTCTTCGTTTGTGTATGTGTTTAGAACCATTCCTCCAGAGCAGCAGGCTGAGGCAAGAGAGCTGGGGTCTGCACTCGCTGAGTTGAATGCCGCCAATGCACACAAATTCCAAGGAGTAGTAAGTAGCAATGGAACAACATATTGACACTGTCGGATGGAAATCTTGTATGTCCAAACTTGGTACTTTACAGGAAATGTTTAAAAAATCACACCTGTGTGAAGTGAGGGGCGCTCTTATCATCATACATCACATTCCGTGCTCAGCCAATCAAATCATCGCTATGTGGTACACGTACACAGACACACAAATCTGGGCATAGGAGGGGCTAGCGCCCCTAAAAAATAACCGCCAATGTAGTTATTATTTAGTCACAAACTATTTTGACTAATTTTCATCTATCTATAAATAATAAATTCACATAATCGCTGTCTCTCCCTGTCGGGAAGTGCAGCTGTCCAGAACCGAATATCCCAAATCTTCTCTATCCAACTGTCTGTCTGTGACTCTTTATGCCCATATATGGAGATCCCTAATGTCATCAATATGACGCCATAGTACTGACATGAATATGTTTTCGTTTCAGACTGCATTGAAAGATTCCATTGCGGAGTGGAGAAGCAAAATTGCGGAGCGCACACAGGCCCTGGTATGTGAATACATTTTTGCAGTTTGCAGTTTTATCAAAGACTTTCTTCTGGCCTACCCAATGACACCTACCCAATTACATACTGTAGTTCTCAACCTTTTGTAACTCAAGACCCACCTGGGTCATGATGGTCATGGCCCACATGCTGAAATAAATGGGTGCATGTGTTTGGTCTGACTAGTCATTGGTCCGAAAAACGACAACCCGCCTCAAACCCTAACCTAACCATAACCGCAAGCACGGGAGCAGGCGCTAGTCCGAGGTGCGAGCGCATGTCGAACCAATGCTCCGTCGGACCATAGTATGCCTGCCGAAATAAATGTACGGTAAATAAATAAACGGGGAAAGGGGCATTATTGTGCTTAAACATCTAGTCTAAAATTAAGGAAACTCATTCTGCTGATCGCATGAAATGACACGTTAGTTAATAATACTTAATTGACATATTTGTGCATTATGCAAGAACAAAAATAAATACATTTTATATATATATATATATATATAATTTTTTAACTACCGGTAATTGAAAAGCACCAGACAACAATCAATGGTGTCTTTTCAGTCTGCATACTGATTTTGGATATTATGTTGTATATTATTTTTCTTTCTTTTTTTGGTATCGTTTTACGTCATGGGTCGGTACGAAACTACGAGTTATCACTGGGTTGAGCTGAGTGCTGCCATTTAATCATTGTATCACAATGAGAACGGTGCAACATGGGTTCTTAGCCGTGCCGTTTGAATGTTTGTGCCAGACCAAGCTGAAGTTGAATGTGACCACCACAAATGAAGACAACGCCACCCTAAGGTCTCAGATTCTTGAGTCGCCAGAGGAGCTGAAGACCCAGATGGAGAAAATGAAAGAATCTTTGAAGAACATCAAGGCTGCCACAGTGAGTAGGGAAGGGTCCAGGGGAGAATACCATGTTAGCATGGTGGTTTTATTTCAATGTTTCATCATAATGTGTAGAAGAGGGACTTTCCTTTTCTTGGTTATGTGCCAGGTGCTTTGCACTGTTTGCAGGGGAGTTACTTATGCAAAGTTTCAAACTCTAATTTATGACCAAGTGTTCATTGAGCACACCTGGATATGGGCAGATTTGGATGGGCAGATTTAGATGTTTGGTGCATCTGGAGTTGACACCACTTATTTCTGTTGAGAAAATTGAAAGAAAATATAAGGGAAATTTAAGACAATTTCCATGAGGCCCGTTAATTTGACCATGATGATGATGTGTGTGGATTGCTTTTAATATTTTCGACCAGGTAAGGGCAGATGAATTCCTGGTGGAACTGCAGAGCAAGGCGCAGGTTTTGAATAACACAGACTCGGAGGTACAGCTCATCTGCAACCTCCTGCAAGATTTACAGACTGGGCTAGACAACAACAAGCAGCTTCTAGAGGAGGTATGATCAAAACGGGCAATACAGCTACTCTGTATCCATATTATCATAGGTTTAATGGTTAAAATTAACATGCTCACTTGGCGGTTACCACACAAGTGTGTGCAGAGTGAAGGAAGTGTGTGTACCTCCTTGAAGGGCTGTTTTCAGATTGGTGTGTGTGTTTAGGTGGATGAAAGCGTGGCTGAGTTCGAGAAGCAGCAGAAGGAGATAAAGACCCTGAACACAGAGGTGGACAGAGAGAAGAGATCTCATGTCATGAAGTTGGAAAGGTTGTCCAAACAGCAGCTCCGTAGGCAGAACATGAAAGACATGGCAGAGCAGCACGTTCAGGCTGTCATGAGGTATATATTGTTCTGTTTAGGTATACCAAGTAGCAATCTTTCACTTTTAAGGTTACACCTCTAACAAAGGAATGTGTTGTGCAATCTACAATTTAATCAAAAAAAGTTTTGCTTCTTGGTGTTTAATAATGTTGAATCTTATCAAGATTGTGAACCCTTTGTGAGCTGAGTGAATTGTCACTCATCCATTAGCCATGCAAGAAATGACGGGAGCTGGTGTCAATCTGTGTAGGAGGCCCCACTCTTTCTATCTCTAGCTAGGCAGATTTATCTTTGAATGTTGAATTTTGTGTCTCTTGCATTAACCACATGAACCCTAGCGTCCCTATTCTGGGGCAAACATTTGGCAAAAACTGAGCTTATAGATCATCTATTTAGATTTGGTGTAGAGGGAAAATCAGGGGGGCAGTCTTGATGAACCTGTGATCACCCCTAAAGGTCATTGCAACAATAAAAGTCTTCTCATAAAACATCTCGTGCCCATCAGAAAGTGTGACCATGTTCATGAGAAGCGACAGGAGATGGCTGACCAGATCCAGGAAATCACCAACGAGACCCAGCAGCTAAAGGCCAAGATCCAGAACCTGATGGACAGTTGCACCAATGAGACACGCGTAGCACAGGTACAGTCAGCCACTTGTGTGTCTGCCATGCCTTTTGATACTTCCATCTGTGACTGACGCAAGTTAAGTAACCGAAGCCTTTTTGTTGTGTGCAGGATCTTTACGACCGCCTGTCTGCTGCACTGGATCTGTTACACAAGCGCGTCGAGACGTGCCAAGACGACGTTCAGCTGAACCTGGGCCGTGTAAAAGGTTAAGAGATATATATATATATATATGTATATATATTCGTCCCGCTTGTACCGCAGCAGGTCGCACCACGCCCGTTAGCGCAACTATCGTCTTTGCATTGACTTTGTATGTAATTGCGCCGCTCTAACCAAGACATTTAATAAACATTGCATTTGAAGGAAAAAAAAAAGGTGTCCGTCACAATATTTAATGGCATGATTCCATAATATGAATGTTAGAGTGAAGCTTAAGTATTTACAATGTGAAATTGTTGAGCTTGTTTGCTGGACTGTACCAGAAGCTGCCTGTAACTAGCCCAGAGTCCATCTCCTTTCCAAACGCCACTCAAGTAATGCATTTATATGAATCGGCAGTATGGCAACATGCCCTAAATAACTGTTGCCTGCCAGGTCTAAACATAGAGTTGTATAAACAAGTTCACAATACCACTACTGATCGCTTTATAACATTTTCTTCGCCACCCCCTCAACCTTTGGTTAATAAGAACATTCTAAGCTGATGACAATGATGTAGTGTCATGTTATGGACATGGAAGCCTGAGGAGTATAAGAGCTACAGTATTATACCTATATACATTATCTAATGTCCTTTTCAGAGGCCATTGTAGCCAATTCATTGTCCTCCAGAATGATCCCTTGGTCTTTAGAGATCTGCTGAAGCATCACTGGTCCAGCAGGGGGCAGACTTGTTCAACAGGAGATGACGAGAGCATTGAGGGACTGGCCGCTGGATGTGCGCTCAAGAGGGCCACCAGAGGACAACATCTCACAGGCACCTAGTTCATGATAGAGAGCGTTGAGCACCTCAAGAATGTGGGCTTTTCCTGTTAAAAAAAAAAGAAAAATATAAGAAGGTAGCAGATGTGAGCTCTGTGGGAATCTCATTAAAGTCAAATCTATGAGAATTTAATTCAATTTGCCCCTTTTACAGCTAGCAGAGCAATTGTAAGCTTTTCACAGAGCCAATATTGATTTTATTGGTTGTATAAGTCGACAGCTGTTCAAAGCCACACCACTGTGGTGACTGGTGAGCTCAGCTGTAGATACTGTAACAGTACTCACCATGTTGAGGGTCGCTGCATGACTCCAGAGTACTGAGCAGGATTTTCCCCAGGGACCTCCGAGAGAAGTTCTGAAATAAGAGGGAGCTAACTCTCAGATCACTGTCAAACACAAATTTGAAGACACGCTCAGCAAATGAAAAAGCTGATGTAAAAGATTATATCACCAAATTCTCTAGTAATAAGGTTATGCACATTAAAAATAAAAACACTGCAATCACATGTCTGTGACAGACTTGGCCAAAGTTGTCAACATCAGGTGCAACTGATTCCCTGAGCTCTCAGCTTACCAGATCTCTCAGCTGCTGTAGGAGCTGAAGGACATCCAGCAGTTTCTCCTCAACCAGAGACAGACGCACCCTCTCCGTCTCCAGCATCTGAAGTTCCATCTGAAGCATCTCTGTCTCTTCTGCCTTCTGTTGTAGCTCCTGCACTAGAGAGTCCTTCATCTGAAATGCATAGTGCAGCCATTCAAACTACAGCCTAATGCACCATGAAACCCACCAGGTGCCACGGATGCTGCTTTTCTTCCGGTCCATAGTAATGAATCGATCTCACTGGCAGCGCACTGACCTGCTCACCCATGCAACGTTCCCCCCCCCACTCTGTCCGTGGAAATGTGTCTGCATGTTCTCATTGAAATGCATTGCATACATGTACTATATAGGATGACCAGGCATCCCGCTGTGGCCGGATTTGTTGAGATTGAGAATAGGCTCGTGCAGATCTGCATGCACAAAGCGCGTGTGTAATGCTTTTTTGGTGTGTTCAGTGTGTAACTAAGGCTTTCCCAACTCTGAGCTTGAGGACCTGTTGTAAAACGACTGTGTAACTGTTTGTTTTAAAAAGTACAGGCAACAAGACATTGCATAAGAGCCAATAAAAATACACATCCAACAGTTTTACACAGCATGGCAGTGGCATGGAGGTTGAGCAGCTGTCTGGAAACCGTAAGGTTCCTAGTTCGATCTCCAGCCCCCCCTGGCTTTGTGTGGATGAAATGTCCTTGAGCAAAACGGTGAAGCCCTAACTGCTCCCAAGGAGTAGTTTGATAGCCTCTGCCATCATCAATGGGCCTGATTCACTAATCTTGGGTACACAGTACAGTACACACAGAATGTATACTTATGCGCAAATATGCAAGTTTCCATGGATAGAGACAGAGTGTCCTCTGTGATCTTTTGCATCATCTACACTGAATCTCACGTCAGTTGTTGGGCACTCGTGTGCCGTAAATTATGCGTATATGATAGAAGGAATGAGGCACATGACTAACATGACTAACATACTGTTAGTCATGCATAGCTGATATTAGAATGCAAAATCAAGCTAATTCTGACATGCTTTTTTTATCCTATTATTCTGTCCTGTTATTCTGTTTATTGTTAAACTTAGTAACTTTTCTCTTTTAATTACACATGAGCGATATTTTATTCATTTTCAGCTATCTATCGTGTGAGGGACTCGCTTGCCAAAATACACTGATCTACTAGTCGTTGGCGTTTTGACAAGCGATGCAGCAATATTTCCGGTTGTCTTTCATGGGCATGAGGCGCATGGGAACACGCTTTTCAATTACGAACAGGCTGGATTCGTCATTTGAATCGCACGTCAGACTTTACTTACACTAAACTCTACAGAAGAATATAGTAGGAATGAGGCCCATTGGGTGAATGCTTTGGGAAAAGATAATAAAAGATAATTTCCCATTTCTCTGGAGGGCTACTCCACACATCAATATAATGCAAATGTACAACTTAATGTGTTTTAAATGTTTGGGGACAAAGGAATTTTCTGACCTCAGTATGCAGTCACTTGACAAAATGGACTGTAAGTCCCTCCTGCCACACAGCTTTATGTCATGCAGTGCTTAAGAGGGAGAGAAATCTCACCTCATACATCCTGCACGTAAACAAAGTCTCACAGTCACGGTCTTGTTTAGTTTCAACCGTTCTATCTGAGGGGCTGACCCACTTTACTTTGGGAAAGCAATACCTCACAGTCCCCATCTGCCTGTATTCCTGTCTTGTGGAAACACTACAGTACTTGGCTGCAATTGGTGAGCTTAATTGATGATATTCCCAAGTGTCATGCGGAGCTAGAGGGAGTGTTTCTGCGGTTATCCCCAGTGAGAAACAGCTGCGTGCATGCACACGCACACACGCGCGCACGCACACACTCGTTGGTTGGTTGGTTCGGTTGGTTGGTTGGAGGCGGCAGGGCTGTGCCACTAACTGTGGTTTCTCTTTGAAGCCCTCCACTTTCATAACAGCCTTCGCCAGTCCTCTCTAATCTTATTTTACACCATACACACAGCCTCCATACACACAGCCTCAAAACGACTCGGGAGGTAAAGCAAGACTAAACATCGACCGGAGAGACCTGGCTTGTCAATAGAACATGGCGTACAAAGTATGGTAGCTATGTTTTAGTGGCAGTCCCTGGCGGGTCAGTACCTGGTCCATGTCTATTCCAGCCTGGCTCTCTTTCAGCTCCAGTTGTTTGTTGAGTCTGGTCACCCTCTCAAGGAGCTCCACCACGGCACTGCGGCTCTCCTCGCTCCTCGAGCTTCCGAAACGAGACATCAGTTTCCTGAAGGCCTTGTCATCACACCTGTTCAAGGTCACATTTTAAAAGAAAATTAAAATATTGTGTTACTTTAACTTCTGGGGCAATTTTTACAATCACAGAAAGAAGTTGATGCTGAGGATTTTACTCCCCATTTGGTGGCCATTTGTAGCAGCTATGTATGTAGCATTTATCTATCCAGTACTTTCAGACATATAGCTCAGTTGATCTGTACTGTGACCAGTAGACATGTGAGTTCACTTTGCATCGTCTCAAAAGCACGGAGCAGGAATGACAGAGAACAGACAGATTTATCCAAGAGAATATTAAACTAAAGGCTGTGTACTGGGTGGTTTAAAGCTGAACAGGATTGTGCCCTACCGGTCCCCACAGCAGGACAGCCTGGTCAGGATTCTCTTCACCTCATCCACCTGTCTCTGCTGCTCTCCCGTCCACTTGTCATCCTCCTCGTCGGACGCTGCCTGGCCCTCCACAGAGCGGAACAACTGCTCTTCCACTGACCACCACATCATCATCGTCAGTGTCATACCATCGTCAAATCACAGTCACAGTTTTGCGTCTAAAGAAGGTAGCATAGCTTTCAGAGAGTGAGCAGAGCATTGTTTAACAGGGCGTGCTCTTACTTTTGTCTGGGGTGGTCTCTGCACGTCCCGTGGGGGAACGTCTGTCATGCTGGGGGTCCAAGCAGCACTGCTGGCCTAGTCTGCCGATACCACTCAAATGCTCCTCTGCCCTGGCACTGCTTGGGAGTTGTAGTTTGGACACTGCTGACCTAGAAGAGAGGAGTTTGGGTTTATCTGACTGTACATTTTCATTTTGTGTAGCGACAAGTCTATCAACATTATGAACTGATGACATCCAAGGGAATGCACCTAAAGGGCTCCTTAAATTTGCCCAGAGGGGAAACACTCAACCCAAGCCCACTGATCTAGGCCCTAGATCAAAAGGAACATATCAAGTAACATGGAGCAGTGCATATTAAGCTACATCTACAACCGCCATGATAATTTTATAGAACGCTGTGATACAGTTCTCCAAATGTAGGAGGGGTAATTGAAACCAGACATAGCATCTTTAACCATTTCACAGTAAAGTGGGTCAGTGGTAGTTTTGTAGGAGTTAGCTTATACTGCGCAATGTGAAGTAAAACACAAGTGGCTGACATTGGTTGGACTGCAATGGAAGCAGAGAGAACGTCAAATGTTTTGAAAGCTCTTCTTTCCATAGCCTAACTTTACTGTGATCTGCAGATTTAAAGCCTGCACAAACAGTAAAGTCATCTATGCGTTATGTTTTTCTTTTCTAATTAAGACAGTTAAGCATTTGTCACAGGAAAAACAGACTACGGTTTGTGGAGATCTGTCATTGGTAATGGTTTGAATTTTCTAGGTTTCTTGTGCCGTCTGGTCTTTTGTGTTGGGGGAAATCCGATAGGGGGCCTTCGTAAATCACAGAATAAGTGTTTCCAGATGATGATGTCTTGCCGGGGGGAGAAAAAAAATGTTGAAAAACGTTTTCAGCAGCCTGGGTCTCTCGAAAAGAGAGAGAGAAAAAGTCCAGTCAAGAAGCACTCATGCTCATATCCTGCTAGCATGAGGTATACTGCAGTAAGACATTTTAGTCTGCATCTGTACTCTGTACTAGGCTTCTTATTTGTACAAAACTGGAAAAACGAAAAGAAAAAATAACGACTTCAGTGTAAGTCAATAAGTGTAGCCTGGTTTCAGGCAATCAATCAGAGAGGGCGGAGACATGTTTAAGTTACTGGGGGCCACAGTGGAGGAACAGAGGACCTGGCTTGTGAGGAAGAAAGATGTCATAATTGTAGGTGCATACACTTTTCTGCAGACACACATAAACACACACACACACACACACACACACACATTTGATATGATTTATCTCTGCGACCCATACACTGTAAAATTGTAAAATGTTCTTTAATCTTTAGTGTACAGATGGACTCCATTTGTATATTGTACACTCAGAATAATCCTCCAGGGCTGTGGCTTGGCTTTTAAGCATGTAGTTTGAATTTACAATGGATTGATATAGGAAGGGGGCGTGTCTGATAAAAATGAATATCAAATATGTAAATACTGAATCAAGCAACTTAAAAACAGTAAGGAAACCCCTTAAAATGACCCCAAACATGTTTGAAAGTGAACGTTTTCACAGAGCGCCATGCAGAGACTTGGTGATGATGCATGAGCAATCCTGCTATAGATGTTTGAAGAAGGCTCTCTGGACACCTAAACGAAGTCCAGACATCATGGAAACGTGGTTTCACTACGAGATCCAGAAGACAGTCAATCTGTGCAGTGCTCTCAGGGATCAAAGTTTGAAACGGTCTACTAATGGAAAATCAGCATCAATGGTTGTGGAGATTGAGCCAAAACCCAGAAAAGATATTCAGTTCATTTTGTGAAGTGACAGAAGACATCAGCTAAATCAATCGATAGATTCAACTGTTGCAGGACCGGTGTGTCAATGTTACAATTTGTTCTTCGATTTTGTTCTTCTAAAATCTTCTAAAATAGTTATCATGAACTTGACACATGCTATAATATATGGGAAGTTACAGTACTGTTTGTAGATTATTTTTTTAAAACAAAAAGAATGTGAGAGTGAAGAGCCTTTTTTTTTGCTTTTCACTCCCCAATTTAGTTGCCAATTGATCAGTTGAGATGGTTTGCATAAGAAACACATGGCCATGTGGTGATTTTAGGTTAGTCTAGTCAGACTCATTATCCTATAGTATTCCTGGAATAGCTAAGCTAGATCATCAATTTAACATATCCTGAACTGTCTGCAGAGTCTGTCCTTAGAATCTACCTGTTTGCATATCACTGGTTCCTGTAAACTTAGCCTGATTTAAAACTTGCCATACGTGTCACACGCCAAAAACAGCCAATCAACAACCTCACAACTCATTCATTGCAGTGTGAATCATTGTGAGCTTGTCAGCTATTTTGTATTTTCAGTGTGCTACAGCGACACACAACTAAGTATAACTGGAGCTTAATGCATGAACTGATTTTTGTTCTCATGTCAAAATGATCACCATATGACTTAGTTAGAGGCTACCAAAATGTCTTCAGACCAGATTCAATAAGGAACATTTTGTTTGCTATTCTCACTCAATGTTCGCCCCCAGCATAGGGACGCTCGGGTCATATGTTTAAGAGTCAGGACACGCTGAGTACTTCCTGTGTTTATCACAGCACAGGGTTGATGTGAACTTTCCATCCCCCGCATCCCCCTACTACATTACCCTCCTCCATACTCCCCAAAGAACAGTTTCCTCGTTCAGATGTCATTGGACAATGACAGTCTCCTGTTTAGCGGAGGTTAAACGTGAGGTCATGTAGTGTAGTAGACCTGAGCTTGAACTTGGAAGTCGACTGCATGCGGGGGGCCCTGCGGCGTGGCTGAAACGGGTGAGGGGGTGGTATTTACACAGCAGACAATGATTAATGAAGTCTTCCTGGGTTCAAATCAGATACAAATAAAGCAAAGTGTGCAGGAAACCATGCTCTCTCTCTAGGTGCAAGTTTCATTTGAAGACTACTAGCATGCGCCAAAGCTTTAATCCACAAAGCAGTGCCTATAACTTTTACCAAGACACACTTAAGCTCTCCCCACCCAGCAAGGTGCAAATAAAGTCAGAGAGTAAAACATAATGATGGATTAAACGTGGAAGAAAACATAGGGGGAGAATTCCAACACGGGTGGGTGGCATGAGGTTATAAGATATCCTGTGTATATAGTACTGCTGATGTCGGCAGAGTTAGAGTATAAGACTACTTCCTAACTAGAGGGAGGGAGACAAAGGCAGCCATCCAATCTGGAAATGAACCCAGTTGGCTGTGTGGGTTTTTGAAGGCAGTTCAAGAACAACAGTAAGGCCCTGGGTCCCAGACTTCCCTTGAGTATGTCCTTCACGTATTATTCAAAGGGCAGGAATTCAGCAGCAGCACCTGCTCCTCACAATGCTGCAGCTCTCGTATGGAGACAGATAAATGGTCTGCTGCCTCCCTCCCAAACCCCTCGCTCAGGCGCCATGCAGAGACCATGAAAAGGCTGAGAGATTATGCCTCCCCTGGGGCCCAGTATCGGAGGGCCATGGGTTATAAGCATATAGGGTAGATGTCTATGTTGATGCCATTAAAACTGGGTTTCAAATCTGCACATTTAGGAAACATGTGCTTCAAACTAGAAATATCTGGGGACTGGGGCATATTATAAGAGAAATGCAGAATCGAGTGAGGCAAAAAGAAAAGAAAAATACAACTGATAAAAGTCTTCTGTGACAATTGTTTGTATAATGTGACGTCTAATGCCAATTTTGGATTTCCATTCCACAGCCTATTCACAAAAACAAAAAGAAGATAGAAAGATGAATGAGCCTGTTCCTCTCTTGTGAACTCTGTCATTTCATGAACAAACAGTTGAGTGTTTGCCTCTTCCTCCAGATGGTACACTTTCCTCCCCCTTGACTCTTTTTGTTCCTCTCGCTGTGCTCCCTCCCCTCCATTGTTATGAGTTCTAGCCTAGTACAGATCTCTATAGGTTACACAGTGACTGATTTAGTTGGACCCCTTCAAAAAGGCAGTTGACAACTCTGTTTTTCATGGTAATGCTCCACACTTTTGGCTTTTCACTTGAAAAACATGGTGTAAAAACGGAAAAGGTTGAAAATGTGTCATTTATGTTAAGAGCAATTACAACATATGAATTAGCCGTAACTGTTATGTTGTATCAATCTGTCATTATGACACAGAACTATTCAGTTCACACTGTCAGGTGTTAACGGCCTGTGTGAATAGTAAGATGTTTCTGAGGTTGCTCTGAAAATATTCCACTATATTTATCCTGTACAGTATCCTGTACTGCAGGATACTATTCCACCTATAGTGACTCTCTCATTTACAATTTAGGTATTTAGCAGACGCTCTTAATCCAGAGTGATTTACAGTAAACTATAATTGGGTTGCCTCAGCGTCTCCAAGGTAATCTCATTATCATTCAATGCCTCCGGAGAGATAAAATAGCCAGTGAGTGTAAAGATTATTGGAATTGGTCCATTCAGTCATTGGACTTTTCTGACAACTACTGAATATGTATATGTCTGAAAATATTATTAAACACGATGGTCCCGTCGCCCCCCCCCCCCTTACTTAAAAGTAATAAGTAGCTCGGTTTGCAGGTAAATTCAGTTTCAGGGTAGGTGGAAAATGGACACAAATTATATCAGTTTAACGTAATAATGACTGTAATGTGGAAAAAGATTGAGACAGAAACACACAGTACAATCATTTAAAATTGACCACTTAGGTCCACTTCTACAGTCTCAGAGTGTGTAATGTAAGAAAGACGGTAAGAGGATATATGGAAAACATTTCCCTGTGTATTTTCTATTTTTCAGTATGATTTCTTTCTTTTAGTTGGATGACGCAATAGCACATGGGTCCAGAGTAGACCAAGCGTCCTCATGTCCCTGGCACCAGCTTCAAACGCATTTTATGTATACCAGTTCTGCAGCCCAAACTTCTGCAGTTGGGGAATTTGCATGCCTTTTTTTTTGCTTAAACTACAAGTGTAGTGCAGTATAAAGGCTTGCAGACATAAAGGTTTGTTTATTTATTTATGTATTCGGCTAGTGATATAAAAGCACTCGCATAGAACAAAAGAAAACTTTTAAAACAATGCCCTCAATGTGACAATGCTTAGCATGGAGGTTTTTAGTGGGAATATTCACTGGGTTTAGTTGCTAGGATAACCCATAGGATGGGGGTGTCTATCTGGTATTGTTGAACAGGAGGCAGGGTGAATGGAATGAGTGGAGATTGATGGGAATGGTCAGTCTGTTGAGGTCCTCATTCAATGGAGCTCTCTCTTGACAAGTCAGTCTCCTTTGTCATGTTGAATTATTTGGCTTAAGGATATCAATGGACGATTGGACGGGTATTGAAAAGACTTGCTAGCGCCATCGTAAAGAGTCTGCATAGATTAGTAACTTTAAGCAGATGAAGTGGTACTGTGTCTGCAAAATCTGCTGGTTGGGAATGAGTTTAATCTAATTGACAGACCTGTCTGAATATGCATGGCAGTGTCAAGTCTGACTAAAAGTTATAGTTTCTGACTATGAAGCTTATAGTCTAAACAGCACAATTCAGACGTTGCAGCCATTTAGAGACATTTTCTTTCTTTAAAAAAATATTAAAAAGCCAAACCTGCAGACATTGATTATAATGGTTAGAGCAGGCACAAGAGACACCATTGGTAAACATTAAACCAATGACTTTGTACTTTGAATGTCCAATTACAGCCTGAAGAGCAGAGCCTCTGTGAAAATGAATAGTTCCAGACAGTAGCAGAACCCAAACAGCACCAACATGCCACACACGATGCCTGTTAAACCAACCCAAACAAAACAAGGCTGAAAATGAGAATAGAGAACCACATCAAACATTCATAAATGGCATGGCAGAGTTTTCCAGGCATAGAGCCAGAAGTAAATAGAGGGTCGAGCAGGTATTATTATTCATTATGGTTGACTCCAACCACAACGGCCTAATGCAAGTTGCCAAAAGGACGCCCTCTTCCTCTTGCAGTACACATCCACACGGGATTATAAGCACTTGTTTTGAATTATTAGAATATTTAATCAGCTATGAACACTCACTAATGGATAATTTAAGTATATATCTGCATATTTACTGTAGGGTAAAATATTTCTATCATTATGTTATTATTACAGCCAGGATCAATGAGAAAGACCTTAAAAAATGAAGTGACATCATCAGTGACCATGTTATTACACAGGAATTATACAGTCTCACATTATGACATGATGGTGCAACACAGCATATTTGTTTTTATCAGTCAAGAGTCAAACCACTGGGCTCACTGTCATATTACTGTTATTTGACTCTGTGTATATTGTCTGTGGCGAGACCTCACCTGTAGTAGAGGACTTCTGACTCAAGCTGGTGGATGTGCCTCTTGAGCATTGGCACGTGGCTGGCTTTCACCTCCAGTTCCTTCACTTTGCCCAGGCCGCTGAGTACTGCCTGCCTGGCCTCCTCCACCTTCCTCCGCATGACCACCTGCTCTCTCTTCAGAGTCCGGTTGCAGTCCTCCAGAGCCATCATTGCTTCTTTAGAGGTCTGCAGTTCCTGTTCCAGTTTCTGATTGCAAAGCATGGCCTCCTCTATCTGACGGTCTGTGGAGCCACGCAGCAGTTCTACCTCATGGATGATACTCTGGAGGCTCTTTAGGTCACTTGTCACATTGGAATAGTTTATGCTTTTCTGGGCAGCTTGCTTCTGGTGGGCAATAAAACAGCCTCCCTCTGGCTTATGTGTGGAGTGGCTTTTCCACAGTCCTACCTGAAGTAGAAAGCAGAATGTGAAAGATTTTGCCCCAGAAAACCAGGCCACATAAGATCTCAAAATACATAACTTGACAAGAAGGTTCATATATGTGCTTCACACAGAAAGCATTGATGGAATTGTTATAGGAAAAAACGTCCTACATTTAATTTAATTTGATCATAATAAACGTTCGTGCAAAACACCTCACAGACTCACCTGTAGTGCCAAACACCTGGCATCACTACTCTGAAGAGCAGCGCGCATGTCCTCAACTAATTCTCTCAGACTTGCATTTTCTTCTTCTAGTTTAGACATTCGGTCCTCTGCTTCCTCCAGTGCAACTATTTCCTCGTAGCATTCTCTAGTGAAGGGACCCAGCGTGCAGCCAGAGGCATGTCCATCGGAGGTGGGAGAGGACCCGCTGCCGCTCACAGAGAGCAACCTTTCTCTCCTTCTTAGGGGGCTTCTGAGGCGGATCTGCGTCTCTATATGTTCGCTTTCCTTTCCCACAAGGAGTCTGCCATTCTCATACTGGCACCCTGCTTTTGTGCTAAAATATCCACATAGTTTCGCATGGAATTGCCTAAAGGTGAATTCATTTGGCAAATTGTCTAAAATCCCGACGCACTCCGAGTCGGAGTCTTTGTTTAAGTCTTTGTTTAATCCCAAAATTTCACATAAAACATTGAAGTCCTCCACGGGAATCTTACCATCACCTCGACAGTCCATATGGTGAAAAATCTCCTGTAGATACTGATCCAATCCAGTGGCCAAAACTATAATTTCGTTCTCTACTCCCCGGTCCAGACCATAATGATAAGCCAGCGTACTCACTATCCATTGTGTTCTCCGCGCTGGTCGGCGGTAAGGATCATTCCAGTCTCGTTTATCCATTATTTACAATGAGCAACATTATATTTAGATAAACATTGAAATTTGTTTTAAAAACGTCGGGGATATCGTATGGTTGGTTCGCATCCCTGTCGTCCACGTCCAAGTTATGTTCAGACTCAGCAGCACTTAGAAAAGAAGGGGGAGAAATGAGGCGTGCTGGATCTCATCTGAGTAGGCTAAGCACTGCCCCTAAATTTAAGGGGTGCTTCACTACTTTTTCCAGTATTCGAAAGATTTCAAATGCCCAAGCTCAGTAGACCAGCTCTGGTCCATAGCCGGCCCTAATTGATTGATTGAAATATTTATTAACAGTTTGCAGAATTACAGTACATTTCAATCATTCACAACTCAATACAAAAACTGCTAATAACTGAGTGAACGACACCATAAAGCATTACACTTTTTCAATTCATCATAACTAATGCTTAATTGCTTATAATTCCCAATGCTTAATTCAAGGCATAATTTATAAGCATTAGGGCTATGGATCAGAGCTAAGAGTATAGACCAAGTATGACTTTACATTTCTGTGTAAAGTAGCCTATTCAACCAAATCAATCAAAGACTCATGACCATCAGTGGACAAATTAAAGAGAACCCCCACACGTCGCACACACACTCTCACTCTCTCACACACACACACACACACACACACACACACACACACACACACACACGCACACACATACACACACACACACACACACACACACACACACACACACACTCACACACTCACACACACACACACACACACACACACACACACACACACACACACACACACACCCACACACAATTACAGAAATAGCCTACTAATTTGGCGATCCTTGATAAAAGGCTACTACTAACTTTTGATAATAAAAATCAATCAGTTAAGCATGACTGCGAATCGACTATGCATTTCATCCTGGCTCACATTCCCTGGAATATAGGAGGCCCAGGCGGCAGGCCTTATTAATAGCCTACTCAACTGCCTACAAAATGATCTTTCAAGGAGGAGGTATATGAGAGTAAGGAGGGGCTGTAATTGTTTCATGATTCCACACACGAAGATGCATCTTTTTTATTCTCATGGGGGTTTAAACATGAGGACATGAAAAGGCGTTGGGAGACAGCCCAATACAATAAATCTAAATCTATGAACTATATCTCAGTGTAATGGTAAGCTTTCAGCTTCAGGTGCTGTTCACTTGGCTAGAGAGATGAGGTCAAATTCTTGTAAAAACCCACTGGTTTGGGTGATGTATCGCAGGTGGGAGAGAGCACAAGCAGGTGATCATTTTCCACACACATTACATTACACAAGAGTCATATAACAAAGTGAGATGGCCTGAACTGGCATGCTTATTATTGAGTAATATTATATTAAACATTGTATAACTCACATTCTCCAACTGTAGAGGCAACCTTGCAAGGCACTAACCTTCACATCAGGAGCCACTTCAGTGTCTGCCAGGAGGAAGAACTGGGGTTTGAACCAACAGGGAACCTTCCAGTTCTCATACAGAAACATCTGATACACTAGTACTGCCATTGGTGTACCGTAGACAGTATAGACCCTGGGAACTGGGAACCTTCCAGTTCGCATACAGAGACATCTGCTACACTGCCATTGGTGTAGACAGAGCAGCAACCTGTTTCCCTGATATGGTTCTCAGTATGAGATAAAGTCACTTTATTTGTGACAGGAAGTGTAAGCAAAAGAGGGAATGAATCAGACTGTACTTTTCTGCTTGAGAACACAAACAACCCTCTTGAACTGTCTGCATTTTTGAGGGGCCCTATAGCCCCTCCAATGCATGCCAGCCATGTGGACTTTTTATCGACTTTTAATGTTTGTCGAGAGCCAAATTAGAAATGTCCCGTCCCAGCCAAAGTCTATGGACTTTAATGTTTGTTTAGGGTAAAAAAAAAAAAGGTTTGTTTTGGCGTAACCGGGCCTGTAGTCGAACCAGGGACTTGCTGTCAGGCATTAGAGTCGACCATTCATCTATCAGGTCAACTTATATGTAGTTTTTAACCTGTATTGGAAAACAAACAAAAAATTGGACTAGGGTTTCGTTCCACTTTAATTGCAGTAAATAAAGGATAATAAAGCAATAAAGGATGAGAATACGTGACATAAGGAGGTGTTTTGGACTTGGAGACTTAATTGTTTCTAATTTCAAAATCTTCAACCGATTTTTGGATAAATGCTGTGAGGACTGTCTGCACAGAAGACAGTGGAAGCGATCAGAAAGGACCAAACAAAAATAATTGAAACTTCAGAAAATCCTACAGCTCCATAAGAAGTTTGAAGTCACAAATATACACTTGTTTGATAAACCTGAGTCTGAGATTGTTTGTGTGCATTCTTAATTGCTTTCTGTAAGTGATTTGTTCAAACACATATTTGTTTTCTGCATTCATAACTAATTTGATCAATATAGATTACACTCAAAGGTGATGGAGGGGGCTGGGAGAAGGGCAGACTGTGTCAGGGGGTACCGGTCCAGGGGAAGGGTGACAGGGGAGAAGGGTGTAAACGCCCATCTTGTCTACATAATACAAGACTCAAGACAAAATGATGAAGACACAAACTACACAATGTCCATGGTGTCCAGAACAGAGGAGCACAGATCATGAGAGAGCTGATTAATGTTCTCTGTATCTGGGCCATCCTTCTGCTGTAGGACCTTCATGTCCACAATCTCAGTGAAGTCTGCGTTATTGTTCTTTGGAATTAATACTAATTAACACAATTCCTTCATTACAACTGACCCAACCCCCTCTCCTCTCTCTCTCTCTCTCTCTCTCTCTCTCTCTCTCTCTCTCTCTCTCTCTCTCTCTCTCTCTCTCTCTGGATCATTGGATTACTGGACAAAAGTAAATGTTTCACATGATTAAAACAACTTGCATAAAGTTAAAACCAAATGCCACAGGGGGGCTGACTGCTGGTATGTGAGCTCAATACGGAAATTCCGCAACACATGCAAGTCTTTTGTACTAAGAAGCAATAAAAGAATGCACACGGCTGTTCTCAATTACTTTTCTGTGTTGCACTTAAACTTTTGCAACTGAGTCATCAAATAATAGTTTAAAAAGTGGGCGTGATTGCAAAACGTGTTTATGCTAAAAACCTCAGAAACAGTTGAACACACCATTCATAAACAAACATATATAAAAATACAACTCTGAAAACAAAGCTAGGAGAAATAATAAACAATAACCACCCTCTATGATCAATGCATCGGAACTAACTAACTAAGCATGCAACAAGTGGAGTTTTACATTGTTTGAATGGGCAAAAATGGTGTTTCATTTCACTGGAATCAAACATTTATTTTTAAAACCGACCAATCCTGCAGACTTTGGGAGCCAATGTTAGCCAATTAGAATGGAATATGAAAAATCACACCCATGTGAAGTGAGGGGAGCTCATCGTACATCATCATACATCGTCTCATTCCGGCCAATCACAATTTGCGTCCTCACCGTGATCAATGTTTGTATTACGCAATGTTTGTGTTTACACAAACACTCAAAATTGTCCATTCATTTTCAATGGCATTTTAAGTTTGTGTAGGACAATTAAGGTTTGTGCACACAAACCAAAAGCTTTAGGAATGGCTAGTGCCCCTCAAAAATCAGACAGATCCATCTTGATCATATGACTATAGCGATACTATATGTATACCAAATTGTGTGATGTTTGGACAAAATCTGTAGGAGTATGCTATAACAGGCCAATCAGAAAAAAATGGGGCAGAGGTTCTGCTCTGGCATTCAGGGAGTGTGTGCACAGTTTTGCTTCGATTAGGCCAACGGTGCCGGAGATTATTAGTTCACTACATGTAGCCTCAAAGACGGCAGGCGTTTTGTAAACATATTCCACTTTTCCAATTATTTTAAATGAGTGTTTCTAGATGCAGAAATGTCTTCTACAGTAGCTGTCATTCGTGTCAGATTCAACTAAGCGTATTCTGATGAAAACCAGTATCTCGTTGAAGATGACAAAGTATATACTTTGTTTTAAATACTTTACCTCAAGCTCACCTACTCTCACAGCAGGGTTTTACCAACCGTCTTTATACCACCAGAAAACATTGCTGTTCCTACATCATGGGGCCAAAAGAAAACTAGTGCATGTCACACACTGTAAAATAATTAAAGACAGATGTTATGAAATATGAGCTATTATAAGCTAATACCTGTCATTGAAAGAAGACTGCAATTGCCTGCAGTTGCAGGCAAGATCCAGATCTCTATCACCAACAAAATGTTTTAGGAACCCTAGTCTATTTAACTACTATTATTTAATATGTTCTTATGCCGGTTGTAGAAGATGATTTTTGTCCTCTATTTTTTCCAAGGATATATATACTATAGGCTCACATTCTCCACTCCAAAGTGAAGCATCATGCACATATATAGCACGCACCTGCATGTGTAAGAGATTGTGCTCATTCCTGAAGCTGATTGATAGTGTCTAGACAGGACAGTTGTTATGACTGATGATCTGCTCATTCATATTTATCTGAACAGTGTTTGGAAGAAAATATGCATGTTTATTAGTGTGGTTACCAGCCTATAGTAATTGCCCGCCTTTATTATTTATTCTGTATAAACGTTATCATGGTCCCTGTGATGTCACGACGGTCAATACATCAGCATCATACTGTATTTAATTATGCAAGAAAGACTCAAAGCTTGCAATATTGTTGGTGCAACCACACTTGCAATTTCCCAGAATTGCACCTTTCTAGTTATAGAGGGTATGCGCATGCTTAAAGTGAATGGCACATCGAGTGGCAAATCGAGTGACAAAGCAACATGCAAAGTGAGTTTAACAATGTTTAATGTTGTTTAATGCAATCAAATAGGACTTTTCTGTTTGGATGTACAGTATGGGCTGTCAAGGCCGGAAAGTCGTTTTTTGCCACTCAGTAGGCGTTCCTGCATAACTTCCGGGTTTGATGATGATGTCACGCGCATACCCTCTATTATTATTATTAGGGGTCAAGCCCGAAGGGACGAAGACCCCTTATTGTTTTCGCACGGGTTCCACCATTTTCCACCGTTTTGGCAGTTCTGTGCTGTCGAGAGGGTTGTGAGAATCGCTCAAGAACTGAAACTCACAGTCATTCGTCAAAAGACCTCTGACCTTTGGATCTCCTAATGTGAATGATATGATCTGCTCTATCCACTTTGTTGACGTAAAAAAAAGCGATTTTGAATATTTTCGTAGCCTGGTTAACCACTCCCCCTTGAAATTGCACTTCCGTTCATTTGTGTGGAGTCACCACCCTGCTGGTTGGCTGTGGGGGTACAGCGTTGACAGACAACCCCTTCAGCCAATCAGCGTAACAAAAAAAGTTACATCACTGTTGATCTGGAGCCCTGTGAGCAATGTGTATATTGTGTGTTTTATTTGGTAATTAAAATAATTATTTTGACCACTGATCACTGTGACCACTTGACACACACACACACACACACACACACACACACACACACACACACACACACACACACACACACACACACACACACACACACACACACACAATAGCATTCTATTTTCTTCAGCCTGTTAACAACATTTGTTTCACAATATAACTATTATAATGGACTGGCTTGGTCAGTGTTTCCACATTAGAACTAAGCATCTATTCATCTATCCTAGGAACAGTATATATCAACTGATTAATACTAGAAAGTAAAAAGGAACCAGTCAAGTCCAGATAAGGATAAGGTAACAGGAAATATATTCTTTGGGTGTGTCTGACAAAAAAAAAAGCCAAGATACAATACGTGGCCAAGATATTGCAGATTGATTAACGTTTCCCAAACAAAAGGCTTTCCATGTTATAGATAGAAATGTGGTTAATTCACACAGGAAGACAGGATTTACGAATCTGAAACGCTTCCAAGTGTTTTATTGCTACTCCAGGGAAGGCCCCGATTACAATAACATGGCCCCAGAGAAGCTCATTTAGAAGGAAAAGGGGCCACCCTGGAGCAGCTGTCGAGCAGATGAACATTACCTCAGCGCTGCAGTGACAGGGAGATGAGAATAGGTCTCCACAGTACTAAGCAATCCCTCCACAATTAAGCCACCAGTCACAACGGAAACAAGTTATACAATCAAGCCAGATGGGAATTCTATTCAGTGGAATTCCAAACATTTGCGCAAGAACAGAATATTTGGCGGTCAAATTCCCTCTCCCCACCTGGCAAGAGGTATAAGAAAAAGAAAGAGAAATTGTCAAGGTTCAAACCTATTATTCCATTAATTAATTAAGAAGACTCACATATACAGTACAAAGACATAAAAACACAATTACACAAAATTACACACAAAAAAGGCATGATATACTAATAATACTCTTGGAGCTGGTCAATGGCAGTGTGGATAAAGTATAAGTGGAAATCCCTGAATAGAAAATCGAGTTTCTATCCCACCGATGGGATGTTACAATGCATTATTTTTAGTGTAAAGTCAGCCCCGTAACCATTGCATGCTTGCGTAGGCCGGAAGTGACCCTCTCATCCACTATGGTAAACTTGAACGTAGCGGCACTCCACTAGTGACTTGTGAGTATCCTCATACTCACATGGCACCTCAAACCTTGGGCAACTCTGGAGAAATAGAGTACAGAGCACAACCCCTTTCCAGGAGCTTGGTTCCAGAGCCCCTGCAGTGCATAAAGGTAGCACCACAAACTGGATCCACAACTCATTTAACCCCTGTTCACTTTGCAAGGTTGGGATGGCTAGGGTAGAGGACAGAGTACAGCAACTTCCAATTGGCCTGGTCTAAGGTATACACGAACAACTACACCACAAATTCACCCAACCCATGTATCTGTCAAACTACTTCAAAAACGTTAATGACGTCCACAGTCACAAGACAGAGGGATCGCTCCACTAATTACATTCAACACAGATTTGGCTCAAACAAGGGATTCAATTTGTTCTCCTGCTATGCCACAAAAAGTCCCTACCAACAGTCATAAAAAATGTGAATGCCTATACTCTCCTTCAAAACCACTTACAGTTGGCTGCAACTTGGAACTGGCCAATGTAAAAACAGTTTACAGTTGTCTAGATATGATTTTGCATAGTATTGTATAATTTGTCTGTCATTAAATGTTTTGATGAATTTAATACTAGTGCTTTCTTCTAAGTCAAGAGGTCTAAATCCTCTTAACAGACCTTGAATTGAACTGTACTCTCCTGTGCCTGTCTCTGCAAACTGTTAATAAAGTATTCAATCAAACAATCAACCAAACAAACCACCAGATCTAACTGGTGATCCATAAGCTCAGTCTCTCATCCATCAGAGTAGAACCACTTCTCCTTTACGCAGAAGGGAGGTAGTTGAGGTGGTTCGGGCATCCCCGGGGAGGTTTTCCAGGCATGCCCAGCTGGGAAGATTCCATGGGGCAAGGTGGGAGGACTAGGTGGGAGGTTTATCTCCATGCTGGTGTGGAGTCATCATGGGATCCTCCAGTCAGAGATCGCTAATGCGGTTAAAGATGGATAAAGCGGATGAAGATGGGTGGATGGATGCCTGTACTGTACATGCATGCACGCACAGTTAGTGGAAAGTAATTAAGTACATTTACTTTGAGGTATTTGTACTTTACTATTCCAATGTTCAATACTTTTACTAGATAGAGATGAAGTTCTTACTGACAGGATGCATTAGCCTACTCCATTTATTTTCCTCTCCACATAAACCCTTCCAGACCTTTTCACGGCAGCCATATTGGCAGTGAAAAGGCAGTGTATGCATATAGCATTTTAATCTTACTTCCTTCCAGGTGTTACCAATAATACTAATTGTAGCAGAGACTCTCCAGTGAGCCACCAAGCATAATATAATAGCAGCGTCCTGACTCTGTTTCAGTCATAATTCTTTACATTATTTTGCATAATAGCAGCGTCCTGACTGTGTTTCAGTCATAATTCTTTACATTATTTTCCCTGTCTGTATTTTGAAAGGACTACACTACATTTTGAATAACAGCTACTCCCCTGCCCTGACAGACTTCACCTTCATGGTCAAGGACACATCATACCTGTTCATCACAGGGCCTGATGTTGTGAAGTCCGTCACCAATGACGATGTAACCCAGGAGAAAACACACACTGCCGTGTCCGGTATGGCCCACCGTGCATTTGAGAATGACATCAACCTAAGAGATTTCTTCAACTTCCTGCCTCAGACTTAGCAACAAGGACCTGTCCCCTGTCACTGAGTGCCATGACCCCAGTGAATGTCTGGTACCTGGCCTGGACAACATTGCCCCTTCAGCGTTAACTAAAACCTACAACATGCTGGACATCATCCAGGGCGATCGTGGATGAACGGAACTTAATTACTGTTCCTCATTCTCAGGCTTTGACCAAGCAGCAGATGGGACAATTTACACCTCGAGGGGAATGGGTGTCCACTCTGTCCATACAATTTATGACCAAAGCGTCATATTGAAATCTCAACAGCCAATAATTACATTTTAAAAGCACTAGAATAGATCTAGCGTGTTATATGTTTGCTTGTTGAATATGACTAATACAGTACAGTACAGTCACAGATGCTCAGCTTTTAGTGGAACTATTGCACACAAGGTGGGAAATGTTCCCTTATGGTTGGTCACTTTCAGCTGTAATCCATCTCTTTGATTGCAAGAAGCATAACTGCACTTCTCTCTCCATCTGCTGTAATTCACCAATTTGCGGTCACCTTTGTTGTTTTTTGCCTTGAAACGTACTGTATGACCTGCTATGGTGGCAACCTATAGGCACCAAGCCAAACAGACCTGCAAATCATTCTGCTCCTCATGGAAAGCTAGATGTATTATCCTATTAGCCATTCAGGTTAAGTTCTCATACTACACCTGAACAAATTATTTCCACCACTATGAATAAGACAGTACACTAAAAAGGAAGAAAAAAAAAGAGAGAAAGAAAATACCGTAGGCAGAAATTATGGGAGTCCAGGGCACAGCTGTTTCATGGTAACCCAAGATCATATTAAAACACTTCATGCATACTTGTATACAGCAGTGAATGTTTATCAAAGCAGAATTAATTACATATCAAGTTTTTGCTTTGCAAGTACTTTATCTTGTGAATCAGAAATGTTGCATTATTTAAAATCAATTAGTACAAACAAAGAGGAAAGGGTTGTATTTTCCATGAATTAATTTGTGAGTGAGTAAAAACAATCTTTTGCAAAGGTTATATTTAATACAATGCTGACCTACTGTAGCAAAACTAGAAAATGTATACAATTTATTTAAATTCTTCTTGTGAGTCAGTTATATTGATTACAAAACAGTCTTAGTAGTCAGTCATGTTCTCTATTTGCATAGTTAAGCACACAGCACATATACTAATAATTACAATGTAGCTTAAAAAAAGAGACCATTATTAATAGGACTGCATATTCATGATGTGTGGATTCATGTCGTCAACAAATTAATACACATTTAAAAGCAAACATTACTATCAGTAGTCACAGTAGGAAGGGGAACATATTGACATGGCTTATGGTTGGGGTACAAAAATGCAAAAATTGTGCTGTCGAGTGGAAACACATGTCCAAAAACGGTTACTTTTCAGAATTCAAATGTAGCAACAATATAGCAGCTCATGTCGTGACAGGTTTTCAGCTTGTACAGTAGATTGTCCATTTTTGCTACTTTTGTGTGGTAATAGTATGGCAAACTGTAGGGCATTCATTTACAGAAAAAAAACAAAATATAGAAGAGGTTTCTGCCTGACAGCAACAGAAGATTGATTGACAAGCCAAGGTCAGGTCCAGTTCTTTTTAAAGGTACTTTTCTGTCAGAAGCAGGCAGTTCTTTGTCTTATCACCATCCATATAGTATGTGCATAATAACTATTGTTTACTTGTGCATATAACATCTCTGGATCTTCTTTTCATGATGCTTGCTACCGCCTTATGCATAAGGTCACTGTCGGGCAGAAACCTTGTATCTCCATAGTTCATCTTCTGTTTTTTTTTTCATAACTCCCTATTGTATGCCAAGATATATATGTCAGTGTCAGGCAAACGTAGTGAGACCTATAATGATATGCCCAAAATAGTGTGGCCAGGTTGAAAGTAGTTATGTCTCTCTGTGAAATGTATAACTATATATCCAATGAAAAGTATAAATAAGAGCTTGTGACTAAATAATAGCAATGGATCCATTGGAACACAGTACATATAGTTCATGGAAAGGTTTTGGACATAGGCCTACAAGGTTTCCACCCAACAACAAAAATGTATAGTTCAGTGACAGTTAGCATGTTACAATAGAAGCCTTTCTAACAGAAGCCAAGCTCATCTGAGGTTTACATTATGTGAATAATGTTAGTCAGATGTATTTGTTGCCACTCATTTTGATGAATAAATACAAATGTGCATAATTTGCACCTGGGACATATTGTCGCAAGTATTAATTAGACTTTAGTCTTCTTCAGGTCTTGTAATTAGTACTCAATGGTCACAGCCTTGGTCTTCAGGTATTCGTTGAGTGCGTCTTGTCCTATTGGAGTAAGTGAAGGGCAAGGCATTCATTACACTCCTTACAAGTGATACTACCAGAAGGTCAACAAGCACCGGGCGTGTTACCAAATCACACAGTAAGAAGATCTAGCTTTCTACACTCACTGGGTAAAATAGGGAATTACTGTATTTAATATCGTACATGAGAAAAAAATATGTTTTCATCAAAAGCAAAGTGCAATGGAAGTACATTAAAACACAAAATACTTCTCTCTACAAACCTTTTTTCAGCGTACCAGTTACGTATATACATAGGGCAGGCTACTGTTAATGGCATAGCTTACCCAGGTCTTTGCCAAAGCCAGACTGCTTGAAGCCTCCGAAAGGCGATGCCACGTCGGTCTTGTTGTAAGTGTTGACGAACACTGTGCCAGCGTTGAGCTTCTCACTGACATACAGGGCTTTGCTGATGTCCCGTGTAAACACACCCGACGCCAGACCGTACTCTGTGGCATTGGCCCTCCTCAACACATCATCCACGTCACTGTGGGAATGAAGGAAACGAGGACATAGTTAGCAAATACACTGAGCATGGGGCCAATAGTTGAGGATTTTGTGCAGTGGTGCTCAGAAGCTATCAACAAATACAGACAAAAAAGACATTATGGCATTTTCACTACAGTGTCCAAACAAAACCCTACATTGAGTGATATTATGGTTTTATATTGATTGCAAGTCCAAAATACTTTATTTATTTATGGGTTTTTTTCTTCATATATATAAATACACGAACAGAACAACAGAACAGAATCTGATTATTTTAAAGGAAGTTCAGCCTTTTTCCAATAGCTGGACAAACTCTTTCACATCTAGAGCCATTGGCTTACTGTAGTCTGCACAGTTGGCTAATTGTATTGTTTTCAATACAAATACATATTGTGTTTGTATTGTATGCTTAGTATTATTTCTGGCTACAAATCTAACTTCCACCCTGTGACAATAAATGCACTGAACTGAACTGAAATGAAGGGTTAGAAATGACATGTGAGATGATGTGACTATAGTGAGTTAAGATAAATCATAAATCATGTGAACTATATAGTATGGATGGATACTACTTTGGGCTTCCTGAAACCAGCCTTTCCACTCACCCACTCTTGAACTTAGAGATTATCATGACAGGGCCAAAAGACTCCTCTATAGCGATGTACATGTGGTCCTGCACATCAGTAAAGACCGTGGGCTCAAAGAAGAAACCTGGAGGCACAGTCGCAAAATAGGTGTTAAAGCATAGACAAGCACACAAAACATGCAGACACAGACACACAACTAAACTACTCTAAATACGAAGGAATGGCTCCAACGGCGTGCAATGTTTTTCTAGTGGAACACACTACAGTTCAATTCCTGGGTTTTTCATATGCGTTAAAAACACAACTGGTTTATTAATTTTCATGTAATTTATTCTGGGAAATGATTACAACATATTTATATCAAGTATATCATTAAAGAGTAACAGGCTTAAACCAGGCATCCATGGCACGTCTACAGTTGGTCCAAAATGCTGCGGTGCGTCTCCTAACTGGAACCCGCAGGCGTGACTATATTACGCCTGTTCTGGCCTCTCTTCACTGGCTCCCCGTTCGTTTTAGAGTTGATTTTAAGATTGTATTGTTTGTCTTCAAATCACTGAACGGGCTGGCACCTTAGTATCTCTGTGATCTTATAAAGGTTTTAGGTCACAAAAAAAGACCAGAGGTGGCAGAGCCTTTTCTGTCGTAGCCCCCTAAATTGTGTAATGAGCTCCACTCCCATGTCAAACTGGCCCTCACCATCGAGACTTTTAAATCTCGCCTTAAGACCCACCTTTACACCCTGGCTTTTAATTCCGTAAGTTTCTGTGTCTTTTGTTTGGCTTTGTTGTTATTTGTTCTTTTACTGTGTGATTTTTCTGGTATTTCTGGTATGTTTTAGCTTTACAGTGTATTTAGCTTTTAACCTTCTGTACAGCACTTTGTAAATCCTGAGTTGTGAAATGTCACTGTGCTATATAAATAAAGTGGATTGGATAGGATTAGTGGCAATAGCAGTAGAGCTAGTAGTAATATTCAGTGATGGAATGTGCCTCACCTGGTCGGTCCACCTGTTTGCCTCCTAGTATCAGGGTTGCCCCCTCCTTCACCCCTGTCTGACAATACTCCACCAGCTTGTCCAGATGAGCTTTGTGGTTCTGAGGGCCATGGTCTGTGGAGCGGTCAAGGGGATCACCAATCCTCATCTTCTTAATCTCCTCAACCTGAAAATTGTCCAAATGAGGATATGGCAGTTTGAGTTTTTTTTTTCCTTTTTTTTTTACAACCTCTACACAGTTTATTTGCCAACTGTTCAAGCACAACAGACAGTCAAAATGCTGAAAATTATTAATGGAAAAAATGTGCTGTAATAATAGTTATGCCGGATAAATGAGAAGCAATTTGAAATATGCAAATGTACAGTAAAATAGACTACCGTAAGCCATTCATTCATAACTCAATCAAACGCAGCGGAAAACAGAAAGGTCTTTAGTTGTGATTTAACTAATGAATAGTACAGAGAAACATACCACTCTCTGCAAAAACTGGTCATGAATGCTGTCCTCCAGGAACAGTCTGCCGGCCGCAATGCAGTTCTCTCCCTTGTTGAAGAACACTGAGCTCATACCCTGCAAGGCACACAACACTCAACTCAAACTCAATACAAATATATAGCATTCAGCATGAACTAACCTTACTAGCTAAATTTACTAACCATGCGAACAGCCTTGTCCATATCACAGTCACTGAAGATGATGAGGGGTGATTTCCCCCCCAGTTCCAAAGATACTTTCTTCACGTTACTGACTGCACAGCTTTGGAGACACACACACACACACACACACACACACACACACACACACACACACACACACACACACACACACACACACACACACACACACACACACACACACTCACACACACACACACACACACACACAGACATACACAATGCTTAGAATGGGAGTGTGAAATGCTTATAATGTGTAATGTTCATTTGTATTCAGACGTCTCTCACCTCTTCATGATATGTTTTCCAATCTCGGTGGAGCCAGTGAAGCCCAGCTTACGTACGTCAGGGTGGTCAGACAGCCGCTGACCCACAAGAGAGCCTGGTGGACAGAGAAATAGAAATCGCAGCTTAATGACAAATCAAAACAAACCTATACCTTAAACTAAATACTGCGATGAGAAGGATTCGATCCCAAGGCTAATGTTTAACGGCGACACCACAGTGCTATCTGATTTAGCAGGGGTTTTGGAGGGCCATTCGGAGCCCATAACCCTGTGCCTGTATGCCCGTTCATAATGGGATGAAGTTACGTGCAGTGTTGTCATGGGGCAGGCTCTTTGGCAAACTTGGCAGTTTAGAGCAGGTTGAATGTTTGGCCCTTAGAAGCTGAGTATGTACGTATATTCTTTGTGTATGTGCTCGTATACCTGCTCCAGGAAGAATATTAATAACTCCTTTCGGGAACCCTGCCCTCGCCGCTAATTCAGCAAACTTCACAGCAGTCAGTGGCGTCACCTGCAGGTACATGGATACAAATCAATTCATAGCAATGTTAACAAAGTCTTAACATGAACCTTTTCATTTCAAATGGTATGAATGTGATTCACTAAGTAGGGTTCCCACTCATTTTTACCAATGAAATTCCAAATAATTCCTATTCCTTTTTTTCCCTTTGTGCCAAATTCTATGACAGTATTTCTGCCTTCAATAAGGAACCAAAACAAATTTACCATGATGATTTTGTGTGTTTTCATTTAGAAATGTCCCTGATGTTTCAAAAATATTAAGATAATTGCAGATCATTTTTCAGGCCTAGAAAATGCAATTTTAAATTCCATTTAGTTTGGGGTGCTGACCTGAGCAGGTTTAAGGACTACTGTATTTCCAGCTGCCAGACAGGCTGCAGCTTTCCACGCCAGCATCATCAGGGGGTAGTTCCAGGGAATCACAATGGCACACACCCTGGCAGGGGGAAGAATTCACTCATTCAGAAACTGGCAAAAACACATCTGTTACACGCTTAACATCTGTACACTTTGGGGTTGTAATGTATTATCTTTGGATAATTCCATAGCTTCCAACTGCCCTGCTCTCACCCAATAGGTTCCTTCTTGGTGAAGGTGAGGTTACGATTGGGTCTGGCCTGGTTGATGGGGATGGTGCAGCCCTGTCAAGGAGGACAGATAATCGTAAGTGTCCGTCACTCCTATTCATATCAATTCAGTAGTAATTCTCAAAAAGTCTCAGAAATAGTGGAAAGGGCAGATCTACAAGCACACAAACATGTGTGATGTAACACTTTGTGAGCTTGTAGAACGACTATTTACGCTGTTGTGTTAGGACAGGAAAGTATAGGACATATAGGCGGTCAACATGTGATTCTGACCTGGATCTTATCGCACCATCCGGCAAAGTAGCGGAAGGTTTGGATGGACATTCCAACATGAGTTTTCAGAGCCAGTGTGTAGACGGCTCCAGAGTCGATGGATTCAATGGTGGCCAACTCCTCCTGGTGCTGCTCCATCAGGTCAGCCAGCCTTTGAGCGGAGATGTCACGATGGTCAGGGTGGCAATCATAATTTACTACAAATACATTTCCTTTATACAGAAACCTTTTCTCTTTGAAATCAACTGTGCACTTATCACGGTATAGTTTCTGACTGGTTACTTGAATGATTATGTATACTTTTGTTTTGTTTCACAAGTTACTGTATTGGTTTTGATTTTGTAAATATTACTAGTATTCCGTTTTGTACTTTGGGTTGGGTCTTAGACTACCGGTATTAGTGTTAATCTATTTTAGAAAAGCATCCTGTGGACAGGTGTTGAAACACTTGTGCTAATACACTGTAAGCAATCCATCTGGTTTGTTCAATGTGTTTGTGATGTCCATGTTAAATAAATAAACATAACATAAGAATGTTAAATCTTCCATTGAAACATTAGACCCTGGACTGATGTTGGGTGTGACACCTACTGGTTAACAAGTAGTACTGCCTGAATTTCAGCTAATAAGTTAAACTTAACTTCTTTATTCTTGACATAAACGGACAAGGACATATACACATCAAAATACATTTTTGGATTTGCAAATTGGGAAGCTATTATCATATTAAGCCAAATGTTCCTATAATTATAAATACATAATTTGTTGAGGGCAGTCATTTGGTCTGATGAATGTGCATTGGCAAGTATATAGAGACAGAAATAGGAGGCCCAATGCAACAGTTGTCAGCTAAACACTTTCAAATGTCTGGTGAAATGGACTGACTTGTAGATGAGTCTGCCTCTGTCTCTGGGGTTCATCCTGCCCCATTCTCCCTCCTCAAAGGCCTCCTTAGCAGCTGCCACAGCCTTGTCCACATCACTGACCTGGGCCAGAGACACGTCACAAATAGCCTAGAGACAAAAGACAGAAAACTGCCTCAGCAAATTGAAAGGGGAACAGCTTGATCACCACTAAAGAAACATTATCCCACTGGAAATCCTTCATATAGGCCAGTGGTACGGGGTCAGGGTTGCTTGAGGGGGTTCCAAATTGACCCTTGCACATCTGTAACTGAGAGTTATGGGGGTCCTTGAGTTGAAATTAAGTTTGACAACCACTATATAAGGTACAGGGAATATGAGGTGTGCATTGTTATACCACAGCACCCCCTGGTGGGACAATTACAGACTAAGACATACTTGTTGCTTATTCTGTAGGAATTCACTCTGTATTGAATATACATGTATTCTGTCCTGGCTGATATCTGACATTTGTTAAGTATGTTGACGACTGAGATTCTTAAATATTTTTCTCCCTTGTGATATTCCTGTAGCCCCTGGTCTAGGACATGCATCACCACCACGTCATACTGAACATTCTCCTCTCCGTGGCCTCTTTTACACAGGGGTTGAGCCGGTTCGGTTATTTACCCCCACCTAATATTGAACCAGTTCAGAGTGTTTCCACTCTGATAATGAATTGGTTCAGAACCCTAAAAGTTGGTTCGGAACTGGAACCAAAAATGGCTACTGGTTCTATGAAAGCAGATGGGTTCCAAGAATCTAGAACAGAACCAGTTCTAGAACCAAAGTTATTTTGGTGGAAAAGGGGCCCGTGTGTATTGATGTGTGCTTAAATCTCTGTCTTCCTCTTGAGAGAATAAGGTATTTCCTGAGAAACAGGGAGAGACAGTTTGATAAGGTTTGGCTGCCCCTTGTCCATTACCTGAGTAGAAACGATTAATAGTAGGATACCATTGATATGGTTGACTGTACGCCATTTTCTTTTCAGATGTTTTCCATGAGCTTTCTATCATCTTATTATATAGTATGCAGTGTAAGGCTGTCCCCAAACATTCAAGGTTTGAATGTTCGCTCGTTAGGGTTGGCACTCGAATCTTAATTAATGCATTTGAACCATTCAGTTTTTTTTATTTTTTATTTATTAACTCGAAAATATATCTCGGCGAGAATGTGATATATGTTAAAAACTAAGTTTCTCGTGCATTCCTGTCAGAAGTTATGTCTATCTCCTTGTTGTGCTGTCCCAGGTGTCTCTCTCCAAAATCCCCTGTGTACATTAATTTGGTGATGGGCCTGCAGCCAATCAGCCAATCAGCCAATCAGCAACAAACACACACACACACACACACACACACACACACACACACACACACACACACACACACACACACACACACACACACACACACACACACACACACACACACCAGCATGGCACAATTTGAGAAAAAGGTTAGTTCTCTCTCTCTCTCTCTCTCTCTCTCTCTCTCTCTCTCGCTGCGCTTGGCAATGTAAATGTAACCCAGCCAACATGGCAACCCGCAAATGGCAACCCATGTCAACTGTCAATCAAGGCAGTATAAAGGTGACATCAGTTCCTACACTCCCCACTCCCACTCCCACCTATGCAAGATGGCCGAAATGTTTGACAGCAGCATGGTCCTGTCCACTGTGACAACCTTTGGTTACTCTTCGGTGAGTCATATAGGCTTGGTGTCTTAACTTGGATCAACTGGTTAACTGTTTGTTTATTTTGAAAGCATTTGATTTATGATTTATGTTTGAACTTTTGGTTTAATAATTAATATTGATGTATTCTATTATATATAATTATATATATTATAAAATATGGGTTGTGGGGGCTGACAAGGCTATACAGCCACATGTGTTTCTAATGTGATGTAGGCCTACATGACACTAATCACTTATCTTTTCTCTTCATGTAATTCCAGAATATGAAGAGTCACTGCACCAGTGGTGTAGGAGGCAGCACCAAGCCCTGGACCCTGAGACGAGCCATGTCCGTGGGCCCCACAGCCCCACCAATTTAGGCTTCCGAGGACCCCCACCCTACCCTGGAGCCCATGTGAAGTGTCCCAGACCGATGCCCGGCCCCCTCCCTGCACAAGACATTGAGGTAGGAACTGTACACTATAGCTGCTGCTGGGAAGAGCTGCTTGCGGTGAGTACAAACTTGTTTATTGTCCTTTGCTGTCGCTGGTGTGGTTCTGCAGGGTAGCCTACTGATGGTGTTGCTCTCGTTTGCGTTTGCGTTCCGGCTTCCTGCGGTTGCGTCGTGTCGGGCTGCCTGCTGTTGCACTCGTTTGCGTTGCGTCTTTTGCGTCGACTGCCACAATTTCAGTTCTGTCATTTCACCTCATTTCACCTAACTTGTGGACACTGCCTGCCATGATCTGCAGAAGAACGTGATGGTTCACGGTAACTAGGTAAGTATCTGTTTTTGTATTCTTTGCTGCTGGTAGGGCTGGTAGGGTAGGGCTCCTACAAGGGTAGGTTTTTGCGTTGCGTCGCAAACAAAGCACTTTGGCACAGGCATGGAGCTCCTGGTTTACTGGGATGGGGTTCGATTCCCTGCTGCGCCCTATGCTGAATTGCTGATTACATTTAATCTGTTAAACAGGCATCCTTTTGCACAATGGAGCGTCGCAGTCCCTCCCCCTTTCAGAACGACGAGTGGCCCAGGACATTTTTCTCCATTTCATTTTCTCCATAGGCATTTCAAAACTTATTTATTTAAAGACCTTTAAGCGTCGTATACGAAGCCAACTCCTGTCGTGACAAATCATGACAACACACACAATATTTTGGACTAAATAATTACAAAGAACACAACGTGTTGTAACCTGCCGTTTTATCTACTTTCTAATTCTATGTTTGGCCCGAAAAATTGTGTTTGTCATGATTGGTTCGAAGATTCCTGCCCAAGTTCGAGTCCTAAAATAAGGGCTAGGGTACAGCCTTAATGCAGTGTCACTGAGCAGTATGGGTGGGAGGGTTAAGGGATTTATTTGTCTTTTTTGTCTTTATTTTTTTATTTCATTTTGTTTCATAAAAAAAGTATCGTATCATAATGTTTGTAATAATTTATAATCTGTTCAATAAAAACATTTGACAAAAAAAATCTCTGTCTTCCTACCGTGCCGTCTGTGGGGTTGATGCTCTTATAGGTTTTCCCTCCCTCTGCGTCAACAAACTCTCCATTGATGAAGAGCTGGTGGGGCATCTTGATGGTCATGTTGTTGACATTCTTCTCCACCTGGGGAAATATTTATATTTAAAAAATAGTTAGGCTACAGAGTCAGACAAACAAATGAATCTGTACTGTGATTTAAAGGATACAATCACAACTTAAAGGTATGTGTTTCCAGTGGAAAAGAAAACAATCATCATGCAAGTAAGGATGAGAAGGGTAGAACAGGCTATTTAACCACTTGCACCCTCGTGCCCCTATTCTGGGCATGTCATAATAGTCAAACATTTAGCAAAAATAACAGATCTACAAGCTCACATGGTGTCACTTTGTGACATGATGTGAGCTTATTGGTAGGCTAGAGATTTGGTGTAGAAGGAAAAAAGAAGGGGCCTAGTGTAGACCTCTGGGGGACATCAATCAATGAAGTATATAGGGTTTAAGTAGTTGAGTGACATGATATTATCACTATAAATAATGGAATGGAATCTCTGTGCATCTGTCCCCCGCATATATTGAGAACCGTCTGACCGTTCGACTTCAAACCTGGCATGTAATTGTTGAGGACTATATGGCTATGAACTGTATTCGACGAACTGTTTTACAGTATTTATTAACTTGTAGTACCTTTCTGTTATATAATATAGGTTTTAGATTGTCCAATAGATTAGCTTTGTGTTGCATTGAAATGCACTGGCTCTATATTTTAATGTATATGACAATAAATGTTTCAAACTGACATAGTCTACGACCAGCTCCTCCTCGTCATCCTCTCCACGGAGCTTTCTGACACACATCTGGATGAAGTCCTGGAAGGTAGTGTTCATGTAGACATCCTCGTTTTGTAGCTGGCAGCTGCTGGCCCGCAGCTTCACCTCCTCCACCAGTCTACAGATGGAAAGGAAGAAAAGAAAGAAAGAAAGAAAGGGAGTTAAAGATTCATCATTTTTGTACACTTGTACCCATTAAAAGCATGAGAATCATCCAGATTGACGTACACCAAAGATACACAAGTACAGGTGTACGGATCAGAGCTGTAGAGTCAAAACAATATTGCCTATGATTATAAAAAGGGCGAAATACTTGCACAAGAACAAGAAGATACACATGTATGTACCCCTGTAAGAAGAGTTAGCAAAAAGAAAAAAAGAGGGGGGACACAAGTGTTCCAAGGGAATGCGAGGGAACGTAATAGTATTATATTGTGATGAAGACATATACAGTAATAAGATGTCTAAAAGGATTATAACTAAGCTAAATATAAAGAAGAAAGAGAACAGGAATGTTTGGAAAGTGGAATGAATGGAGGAAGGTGGCCCGGGATATATGGCAGAGAGTGACGTTCAGCGAAATAAAAGAGAAGCAAGTAGAGAATGTATAGGATATGATACAAAACAAAAACCAGATAACCTAAGGATATTAATGTTCATCTTAGTTTAAGAAAAAGAGAGACGGATGTTGGCATCTTTTTTACCTGACTACATCCATGGAGGCCGCACCAGACTTAAAGAAATCGGTGGAGTCCTCGATCTGAGCAACATTAGTCAGAATGCTCTGCCAAACGGTCTGTAACAACACACCACATGAAGTGAGCTGGAGATAGTTGCTTCAGTTCTGCACAGAATGGCTACTATTTTCGATGGGAGAAAAGGTATCATTTAATTTCACATACAATAATAAAGGTCTTCCATTTCATTCTGTGCCATGCCAGACTGTTTTAAGGTGGTGGCCTAGTCTAGAAGGGACAGAATACCTACCCTCATCTGTCCAGCAAATGCCTTCTCCTCCTCTGTGAGCTCCACAGCAGTACTTCCCCCAGAGCGGAAGTACTGCGATGCTGCGATCATCTTCCCATCCTCAAACTGCAGGTTCTTCACTAAAAGCTGCACATTGGCAGCACCCAAACAGAGAGGGAGACAGAACACAGAGAAAGAGAGATAAAACATTAGTGCATGCAATGTGTTTACTAGTAGTCTCACCTTGATACATTTTATAATATAGGGAAAGTCAAACACAGCAACTGATTACTATAGCGTAATTAAAAGTAGCCTATTCATATAACTAAGCAAATACAATGCCCATGCCTAATACAATTCAGATCTCAATTGATTAACCTCTGTGCTCATACATAATCTGTAGATGACGAATGTTCAGTTTGCTGCCCATCACTTTAGTAAGTGGTGGACATGTGACAGTGACAGCATGTTAATATACAAATGATATATCTAATTGACAATTAGAGTATATCAACAATTACTAATTGTTTATGTTCATTGTGAATAGGTGTGTTGTATATTCATACACAATAAATTCACTGTAAATGTATTGATGGAAGTACACATCTTCACTAATTTTTCCATTCAGAGATCGAGTGACTGTATCTAGACATAGCAGCTCAGCTCAGTATTTAATTTAATCTTAATTAATCTTCAATTAGTTCTTGACTCTCTCTTATAGTCTACCTATACCTCCTGTGTCAGTCACTGCTGTTGTAACCCTGGAATAGCTTTGATATTATGTTTCAAGTTCAACATACATTTCATGATTTTCCAATTTCATATGGAATACATGAAATGTGTAATATCGTAGATTCGTAGTCATTCTACTGCTGGGCTAGTGGGTTACTGCTGTTGCTGCTATGATTTTCAATAAAGGTATATCTTCTCTTGTATGAAATGAAATATAAGTAAATTAATGTTATCATGTAAAACCATAAATAAAGATGAAATACAGTGGTGAGGAAAAATGATGTTAGCCCTACAGGCTATACAATCAAGGAAAGGTTTTGGGAGAGACAATTTGACAAGGAATACGATTTTAGAAATGTATGTTGAAATCCCTCCCAACTGCAGTTACAACTCCTGCACGCTAGGTAGCAATATTTCGTCTCTTTACATGCAGCTGTTTCTTGTAGAAAATGTGTTGTATTTGCATACACACGTTCTAAGTAAAATCATCAGTGACTTCAGTATTCAACTCCTGTGTTGCCTTTTTGAAGGCATCTTTTTCGTGCAGAATGGCTACTGATACACTACAGTCATTTAACGTGTTTCTTACACAACGACTGACTACAGCTGCCATTGAGATATTTGGGTTTGTAGAGAAAACAATAATTGACTATCATGAAGAAGTGCAGCGGACAAAGGTGGAAAATCAAAGATTGCACAAACTGCTGGATCTCGTCTACCAACCGGAGATAAGACTCCAGAGAGCAGGTTTGTTCATCAACCTCATACATCCTAGAATACAGTTATCGGTCTCCGTTTTGGCAGGTACATGTTACACTAATATAATTGACCTGTCGAATTCTGTTTCCTACTTTCCTTTTTATTTGGCAAAGGCTAAGTCACCTTCGGGCGTCGGATCACACATCGGTTTACCCGTATCGGTAATCTAAAATGGTAAACATTCCAATCTGGTTCTCGACTGTTTAGAAATGATGGTAAATAAATAATGGTAAACTTTACTCGCTTGTTGAGCGCACGAGAATCCATCTATCGGCCGCGAATTGGTCGAAAATGGCAATACAGCGACCTCTGCAGTTACGGACTTCGATTGGTCACTAATTAAAGTGTAACAGCAACGCTACTGTCAACAATCAAGGCCTGCCAAAACATGATGGGACCTTTTGGGGGCAAAATGCCGTCTTTATGACAAATACATATTTTTCAGTATAACATGATGCATGTCCAGTGTGTCCTCCAGTGGCAGTGCATGTCCATGAACATGTCCAGTCCATGTCCAGAATATACTACTAAACTAGACAATCAGAAGGGAAAATATTCAACGATTTCTAGACTATGCCTATAGTTGCCTACTTTGTTACATTTTTAAGAATGCAATAAATGTCATAGCTACAGTTAAACACAGCTGAAGTTAATAACTTAAATATTGTGGGTATATTTCATTTCATTTGTGTGTTCTCTTCTGCACCTGCATGGACAGCTTATGACTCCTGTACAGTTAACACCTGTCAAGATGGCTGCTGTGAAAAGGTTCTGTTCTGTTCTGTTCTGGAGCTGTTCGAAATGGGGAAAAGTATTTTCCTAGTAGAACACATCCTCACAAATGTCGGATATCAGTTGGCTCATAACTTTTGTGTGTTTTAATTCTTAAATAATGCTTACATAGGCCTACTGTTAATTAAACATAGGCCTACTGTACGTTTATATTGGAATGCAAGTTGCAACACTTAGTTTCCACACTGTACTGTATGTAGCTTATGTTTAGGATTTAAATTCATATGATGCATTATTTGTTTCCATGCTGTTGCAATTTGATATCCTCTTGCCGTGACGATTATTGTAAACTAAAGGTTTGTGTGGACAACTGGACATTATTGCCATGCATATCAACCAACTCAAGATAGCTGATCAACCCAACTCTGAGTCACAGCAACAATTTTACAATCTCCACCAACCTAACTCGATGACCTTGCAGGCACATGCAAAGACGATACTGTACAGGCCAGTGGTAACAACATTTTATTTGTGCCCTTACAGACTGCCAGAAACTATCTGTACCCACATCAAAAGTAATGTCCCCCAAGAAGCAGCTTGGCAAGCAGGACAGCAACCCCAGTGTGGGACAGAAAGACCCAGTCCAGATTAAGGTAGAAGAGGAGAAGGAAGAGCTCTGGGCCAGGGGAAATGAGGGGCAAACATCGACAGAGGATAGCGATGGGGGGGACCCTTTAACAAAAGAACTTATCAGAACAGTGCAGCAACTGGAGAGCAGCACACAGGCTCAAGACAAATGTGAGCCAAACCCCTCCTCGGCGGACCCCAACGCTTCTGAAGCGAAGGCGTTGAACATTAACTTTTACCGCTGCCATATATGCAATCACATTTTCACTCAACGAGATTTGCTTCAGGGCCATCTCATCAAGCATCAAAGCGAGGGGAACTTTGACTGTCTCATATGTGGTAAACAAATGAGTTGCCAGCGCATGCTACGCACTCACATGAAAGTGCACACAGGAGAAAGGCCCTTTCAGTGCAAATCTTGCGGGAAAGCATTTAAAAAGAAGGGCCACCTGACAGACCATGAAAGAACTCACACAGGAGAGAAGCCTTTTAAGTGCCATGTCTGCCAGAGGTCATTTAATCGAGGTACAACTATGAGGAACCACATGTTTACAAAACATATTGGGAAGAGTCCCTATAAATGTTTGGATTGTGACGAGTCATTTACTGAAAGGCTGTTGATGAGCAAGCACATGCAAATGGTTCATGGCATTGGTCTTTCGGTTAAAACTGCCAGCCCTCCATTGTAAATCTAGAAATAAGTTAAATAGCAATGGGTTCCCTTGACATATTTCCTTGTCTGCAACACCCCATATTACCTTGTTGTGATATTGCATATACAAGTACATCATGTATTAAAATCTCTCCTGTATGACCACCTGCGTAGCAGACACATTTTTGCAGCGCCGCGTGTTTTCCCCCAATTATGAATTACTCCGACTTGGAGTCAGATATTATCCTCTAAAAAGGAAGTTTCCATTTGTTCAGTCCAGCAATCATTTTGGGCCCCATCACCGACAATGAATGTTGTCTGTATACGTAGCTCGTGGAAAAGTGGAGATGTTTTACTAAACACACGTTTTCTGCCAGAACTTTTAAATGGATATGAAACTAGATGACAAGTCGCAGGAATTAATAATTGGATGAGTATACATTCAGTGCGATAACGTTAAACAAGTGTACCAAAGTAGCAAAGATCAGTCTGCTAACCAGACGGTCATAGGAGCGATCTATGGCTGTGTATTTGGAATACATGAAATGTAGTAATGTAATTTCACAGCCAGGGATAGACCCGGCCGGACCCATAATGTCAGGTTAAAATAAGCCCAAGGGTAATAAACATTTTGTTCCATGACATTTTCCCGTTAATATCTGAACCATTCATTTTTAATCTAGTATGTGCATTCTTTAAAAACATTCTGATGTTACTCTGGGGATCAAATCGGGAACCTTTTGGCCACCAGCATGCTCCTCTAAAACCACTGTCTTTAATAATCTGAAAATGTAGACCACCTCTGCCCTTTATATAATTGCCTAAGGAACAAATGTAAAATTATTGCTTAACAAACTTTCCGCAAGCCAATGGAAATCTGCCACAGGAACCCATGGTGTGTAAGTAACTTCCAGGTTGGCTTACATAAAGAATCAGTTCAATCCTATAAATGATGTTGGCAAGGATATTAAGTCAAACAACTCTCTTTTCTGATAGTAATCAGTGCTATAGTGTTTGTTCAGTAACAGCCTAACATGTGTCTCCCTGTCTCTAGCACTCTTTAGTAAACATAAAATAAACTAATACGGTATTGGATCAAGATAAGCAAGTGAAATTGGACAATCGTGTACAAGAAGAGAAGAGATGCAGTAGTAACATTGGAACTCTTTGAAAGCACTTTGATTGGTCAGAGCAGTGGAGAGACTACACATGTTGGGTAATGGACAAGTAGGTGCAATAAAATATCTTTGGTTCAAGTGCAGATTTTTTTAATTGGACGGGTGACACTGCAAGTATCTTATGTAATATGTATGGAGGATAAGAAATATAAAAAAATGTCACAAAGTCAATGAAAAACTTTTTACTGTGCTTGTTTAATAATCTGAAAATTGGCTTTTGCAAACTCAAAAGAACGTGCTTTACTTTTCAATGGAAGATTTCATTTGACTGTCTGCTTGCTCTAGTCTAGTACAACAGAGTCAATCATGTAAAGACTCTTCACTGCCATTGTACATTTCAAAAGTTCGAGACAATTGCTATAGGCCTATGCCAATTCCCCATTGTAAATATGTTGCATTCACTTTTGGTGCATTATTAAAATGATGCTTAACCCTTCATGCATGAATGTGATTCTACTCTGTTTCATTCAATGTTCCTTTATTTAATTAATCGTCCTCCATTCAATATCAACTGGTTTTCTAACTGTCCAAGCTACTGACTGACAGAACACACAGAAAACACACACACACACACACACACACACACATACTTTTTGTTTGTGTTTTAGTTTTAGTTATGGTCTTTTGAATGTCTTATTTTAGTCATCTGAAATGTTTGTTTCATTCTAGTTTTAGTCGACTACATCTACAGTTGATTTCGTTGACAAATGTATTTTGTCAGGCCTTGATGGCGTCGTAATGCCTGTATTTACACTTTTTTAGATAGGGTACAGTAATGTGACAGGAAGGGGGGAGAGAGATGGGGGGGAAGACTAGCTCTGGTCCATATCTCTAATGCGTTGCATTTAGAGCTATGTTACTCTCGACTTCCGCTTAGTTTTATTGTCTTCGTCAGTGAAAAAAGGTAGTCAACAAACATTTTCCATCGTAGTTTTAGTCAACGAAATCAACACTGGTCTGAGGCGAGGTAACGTAACAGTACAATAAAGTAACGCAGAGGTGGTTAGTACGTGTGGAAATTAAATATTATTAGTAGGCAACTAGTATGTTGCCTAATACTTAACTTACAGTCTTGCCATCATTGCCAAAGAGAACCAGGCCCGCCTTGGTGACGATGCCAGGACGACTGGCTCCTGGGATCTCCAGGGGTTGTCCGTTTGCTGCGGTGCCATTGTCAACTAGAGTTGAGCCATAGAACGTCACTTTCTATGGGAGAAGAGACACACCACAGTGTATTTGAAGTGAGAATTCCGCCTTAGATGGAATTTACATAATCCTACTGTTGTGTGGACTCGAACAAAAATAACAGCAAACAGAGGCAAGACTTCCATTCCTTTCATTGCATCAAACACTAGAGAGACTCAAATACTAGGAGACTGCCTTTTTGTGTGCACTACTGTGAACTACTACAGTAGTTCACAATATGCAATACCTTATTTATGCCAATCAAACTGACATTTAACATTTGTAAATGTGGATAAAATAAATGTACCTGTCCGTCAACCTCTGCCCAGGCACCAGGCACTTTGTCATTGCCTCTGATCCAGTTGTGGATGGCCTCAGCAGTCTGGTTCCAGTCGATCTGTCAATAGTCAAAGGCATAAGATTCTCATCAATTTCTCCAGCTGTAAAGAGGTACACAATGTATTGATAAAATGTAGACCCTCTTGTCAGATAAAATAGTGACTAGTTCCAGAGGCGGAAAGTTGTTATAACGGCAGGGGGTTCAAGCAGCCACGCCCCCCCCCCCCCCCCCCCCCAGCGGTGGGGTTTTTTCGAACAAAAGCCACCTTATTAGCATTTGAATACGGCATGCGCGTTGCGCGGCGGCCCAACACCTATCTTGTAACCCCTCGTAAAGGTATGACTACGTGCATGACAACATGACCACTGGGGAGGGGAAATTTCAGTGGACAGTGGGTGCATAATTTACTGCAGTGCATATAGATATATTTTGCCAAAATGCAGTGGGTTCAGTCGCGCCTTTGCCAAAATGCCAGGGGGTTCAATCGCGCCTCTGAACCCACGGAGTTTCCGCCACTGACTAGTTCACAATGGCAATAAAGCCTTTTAAAGCAGATTGGGCACAGGATTGGACAGTAGACATGCATAGGCGGATCTAGAGGGTAATGCCCCTTTTCCATCTCGCCCCACTACTCTACCTAGCTGTATATCTCCTACCTGTATATCCACAGGCATAATAGCATGATGATGCCATTACAAAACATGGGCTACATGGAAGAAATGTGTGACCTCGAAGGTCCTAAATTAACTATTAGAAGAATTAGATGAAAAAAGGTGTTGTCATTGTCATGATTTGTCACCATCCGAGTTGGCTTTGTCCGATCCTTACAGGTCTTTAAATAAATACTTTCTGAAACGTCCATGGGAAAAATGAATGGGAAATTGTCTTCCGTGCCGCTCGTCGTCATGAAAGGGGGTGGGACTGCGAAGATAGCATTTGGAGATTGTGGAATAGTTGACTGGCTGAGAATGTTGAACATTGGTACAGTTGAATCTTGGGTTGTATGCTCTTTCTACCTGAGCATGATATATGTCCAAATGTAATCGATCATCTTTCTATGACAACCAAATGTACTGTAGCAATTCTATTCATTGTCATTGCATGACAAAACAGGTCCTGGCTGGTACATAGTGTGAAGTGATTGAAATAGCTGTATGTTGTAATGGCCTGGGAGAGGGAAATTAATTTTTACCTTCTCGGATAATTGGTGGGACGAAGCAATAGAAAGGGTTCATTCTTCCACTTCGTGTGCACGGTTGAGTCTTATACAGTTTAAAGTCCTTCATAGGATCCACTACTCCAAAGCCCGACTAGCAGAGATATATCCTAACGTGAACAATAGATGTGACCGATGTAACCACACCTCTGACCGATGTAACCATGCCTACAGTACGTTACCTTAGAATTGTCCTTTTTCTGTATGCACTCATATGTTGCTCCCTCCGTGGGCTGGATGATCCTTGGGGCTTTCCCTTCCGCAATAAGACGCACAGCATCCACCTGGAAACAACCCAAAAAACCCACATTGTTTCAAGGAAAGAATTCCCCTCTAACGTTCAGAGTGAATGTAAACACGGTATTAACTCATTGACTGGAACTGCACACTCATTGACAGGAAATCTAAATTGTATTTTGTGGAAACCAGGCATTATTATCAGTTACTCCTATGTGGTTAAAATTTGTCACATGAAAACGTTCAGTTACTGCAGCTGGTGTGTCGGATGGTGTGTCGTCACACACACCCTATTCATAGTTTCATCATGCGGTGTTAACTGTTAACACAATCTTTATGGACTTTGTTATTACAGTGTTTGTTATGTTGGGAAATTAAGATAGAGGGTACTAACAGAGCAGGCAGACTATGAATATCTTTCCAGAACAGATGTAGTACAGACGCTAAAGATCAATAACCTGTTCCACCTACATGTACTTTATTTTACAGGCATTAATCTTGATTTAGAATATATATGTTGCTGATATTCCTTTTTTCCCCCTTTTTCTCCCCTCCTATGCACAGCTTTGTGTGTAGGTGACAGGTGTGTTTGATCATGTGTCTGTGTTTGTTTGTAGCATGTGTTTGTAGCACGGAATGTGATGATTTGATTGGCTGATGTATTCTTTACATGGAATTAGAACGATTGCATCTTCCATCAGCAGACTTACAGTGCCTTTGACTCCCTCTGGGAAGAGGAACCTCTTGTAGATGGTGTTGACAGTGTCATCAGGCTCGACGGCGCACTCCCTCTGCAACAGGATTGGTCCAGTGTCCAGCCCATCATCAGCCCAGAACACTGTGAACCCGCCTTTTTTGTCACCATGGATCAGGGTCCTATGTGCGGGCAGATGGTTAAGAGAATGAACTGATAAGACATACTGTAGTGTAGCTGGATTTATGCATTTAATGCACACGTGGTTCCCAAAGTGGTTTCCGGGGACCCCTAGGGGTTCCGGGGGTCCCCAGCTAAATGATAATTAGGAACCAGAATGGACCCTTATGGGTCTGTAACTCAGAGAGTGTACAAATGGAACCAAACGGACCCGTTAGAAAATGACAACTGTATTAGAAAAAACAATGAAAAGAGTATAACCAATAAAACAGTGCATACTGTATAACAGCATTTGTACACTCTCAGAGTTAAATTAACTTTGATTTTACATTATACATTGGGGGTCCCAGAGATGGAAATGCCATTCAATGGGGGGCGTAGCTTAATTCAGGTTAAACTGGGGGTCCTTGAAGTGAAAATGGTTGAAAATCACTGCTAGAGCCGTAGAAATCTTCTCTTATGGAGGTCCTTGGCAGATATTTTCTAATGGGGGTCTGTGGGCTAATTAGTGTCAATTTGGGGGTCCTTGACATGAAAAAGATTGAAAACCACTGATTAAATGAACATGCAAATTTGGCCTGTTAATATGATACAGCCAGGCCAACAAAAAGATTTCCCTTGAAAATAGTTTAAAAAGGGCAACTGAGTCTAGCATCAACATTGGTAATGCAAACTCTCTCCAATTCCATTTGACTAAAAAAAATATTATCTGTAACTGTATTTCAGTATGTGGTCTAGTCTGCACCTGTGGAGCTGAGTTTCATACCAGTGTTGCAGACTCTATTTTTCATCTTGTACTGCCTTTTTGTCTAGCACCTGGGCTAGAGTGGAGGTGCATGCTCTATTTCCTTCGCTAGTCTGCACCTGTATCATCGCTAAATCAAACATGTAATCACTCAGTTGAAAGACCCACATGAGATGGGGTGGCTCAGGAGTAGAGTGGCCGGATGGGAACCATGAAGTTCCCAGTTTGATCCCGGGCTCCCCCAGAGTTGGTGTCGAAGTGTCCTTGAGCAAGACTCTGAACCCCTAATTGCTCCCCATGTGCAGGTTGGTGCTTTTCATGGTTTCCTCCGCCATCGGTGTATGAATGGGTGAATGTAATGCACAATCTATGTAAAGAGCTTTTGTATATGCACCATTTACCATGCATTTATTACACTATTGTGTGAAACTTTCTCATGTGCTGAACCATCACAGGTGCAGCCGTAATCGTAACTGCCAGTAAGTAACGCACCAGTTTATGGCGGAAGCCCCCCGGTGGAGGGGTAGCAGCGAGGGGTGGTAAATGACAGAGCCATGCTTCGGGTGGTCGATGACCTCCATGGGGATGAACTGGGAACAGAAGGGCAGGACATTGAGCTCTGCGCCTGTTGCCTTGTACTGCGCAACCACCTCTGGGATAGCCTGACCCTTTAGTCGCCATCGAGGGAATTTGAAGACGGCAATACCATCCTTTTCTGCTTCTGTGGCTGTGTGAAGAGGGAAAGGACATATCAGTATAAATCAGACTATATGTCAGGTAAAGGAGTATGGCAATCTACGGCTTATGGCTGCTTTACAGAGGTTCCACAACGTCCCTTGACAGCAACTATCTGTGGATCCACACCCAGGTGGAAATGGCAGCAATCCAATAAGGGATGCAAGACAGAGGCTCAGTTATGCATTGTTTTGTCTGTTCTCAACAAACGGTGACTGTATTGTTCCCATGAAGTATGAAGTGTAAGCATCCAGGAGAAGCGCACCTGCTTATTTTCACATGTCTGATTTCAGCCTTCTACTGTAATGCATTTTGTTTAGGTCACAAGCTGCATCACCAATTCACCATGATACTACATGGTACATTCCAAGTCACATCCACCTATTATGTTAACAGTTTAAATGTTAGAAGTCTCTTTTGCAAGGATTGCTTTAGATAGCATAGCAACCACGCCACAGCAAAGCCAAAGACACATTTATAAAGGTCTGCATGTGTTGTCATAGGAATCGGGATCATGATAAGGAGACAGAAGGAATGAATGCAGGTGATAAAATAAAATTACTGCAGCTTGAACACTGTCAAACATCCACAGATTCCACAACCAAGTTGACCATGATAACAGAAGTGTTGATTTTAATTTTTACTTTTCATTTTTATGTGCAGTCAGAAACTGTAACAAAAGTTCCAGCTGATGTCAGGATTAGAATAGTTCAGTGTTCAGACTGTGTATAATGCTTATGCAAGTCAAATAATTGACTCTAACATAACTTTGATAATGATAGCCTACTTTTACTCTATTTCTAAATGAAGTCTAGTACTTGAACTTCACGATGTTGCCATCATTCCATATGTATGTTGCCATCATGCCATATGTATTTGTAATTTTTTCACAGCTGATACTGATAGTAGCACGTGCTGATGTCATCATGACGGCTCTCTCTCACCCAGTGGGTCTGCCTTGCCATCCTTGTCAGGTATGGTGAAGACACCCACGATGTCGTGGCCGTCTCTCCTCAGCTCCTTGTACACCTCCTGGCCAAAGAGGCTCTGACCAATCACTGCGATCTTCATCGTCCTCAGGTGTTCTCAAAATGTTCTATAGAGGAGCACAACGCACACCACGGCATATAATCTCAAGGAAAGTATACTGTGTATATGACTGTAATACTTGGCGGGGACGCGCTGTCCTTACAGCCCACTAGCCGCAGCCAATCACACAATGAATGATCTGACAGTTCCAAGTCAGGTTGACCAATCGGATCCACGAATCGTTTACTGACAGTTGACAGCTCATGAACAACAGAGTTCTAACAGACTATGTGCACAAAATAACTAAGGGCTAGATTACCGAAACTCTAGCAATTATATCACGTCTATGGTGGTTACGGTAGGTAGGTAGGTATACATTATGTGCAGGCACTGTTATAATCTGTACCAATAAAGTCTGCTAAGCAAGTGTGACAGTTTAAAACTTGTCAAACTATCAAGCGCATGTTGCAATCAATGTCATCAAGGTCGATATCGCACAGCTTAACACAAAATCAAATCGCAAAGATAGCCTATTAATGAAAAAACTACTTTACCCCTGGCTGCTAATGCTCCCACGCCTCCCCTGCTTTGGTGCAAAAAGAGCGACCGGTATGATTCCGTTTCTCTTTATTTCGACCCCCGAAAGAGCTGCGCGCATGAACCCTAATTATGTAACACAGAAATCCAGTGATTCGATAGGACAGTCCGGAAGGCTCAAGGGGAGGGACACACAGATAGCTCTACAACCTGCAAATCAAAAAAATAATAATTTAAATGCAAGCAACAGATATAGCTGTTTGGCTGTGCGTAGTAAAATAGGTGGGGTCAAATATTATATGTTTTTATTTTTCGAGTGAGTCACCTGACCGGGCCTAGGCTATGCTATCCTTTTTTGACCTCAGAAATTCCGTGAGTTTCCTCAATAACAGTCCATTATCATTTACAGTAACAGGCCATATTAACATCATAAACCTAAGTTGTAAATGAAAGGTGGATACTATCAAAGAGGAGAGTGTGAATAGATATTGTGTTCTGAGTGTGGCTGAGTGCCATGACTTCACTTCCTATAGGAAAGCACAACAAAGTATTTTTTGCTTATTTTTTCTAACAATAATGGTCATTAATTGTTGCTATTGTGTAACAGGCTTTTTGCCCAGTTAAAAGGTTTTATGAGTTTTATGAGTTATGTAAGTGATAGCTACTGTATGAAGTCATGTGCTGTCAAGCTCACAAGTATTAAAGTGGAGAAAGTGCACAAATAGGCATTAGGCCAGTTTTATTAACTAACTGAATAGAGCATGCGATCTAGTGTGATCTTCAGATGTTGTGTAGGCCATATCAAAGAGGAGCAATGCGTGCACATTACACAAATCAATTGTTCAGATGCAGCTGCCTGTATACTACAGTATAAATTAGGCTTTAACTTTGAATGTTCTACAGAAATGTGTCATAACCTTTGAATATAGGCTACTTAACACCATGTTTTTAAACATATTTCAGCTCAAAAAATATCTTGCTATAAAATCCCTTGCTAAATTCTCTCTCAACACAACTGCTCAGTCCACTACAAAGGACACAGCCACAAAACCTAAACTCACAACACTTTCAATCTATTTTTAAGACATAATTTGATCTTCTTATTATTACTTGTGTTTAGTTTTGTTATGGATTTACTTTTTATATTTTTATTTTTTTGAGCCTTGCACGGTGCAGGGGAAGACTGCTGACTCACTGGCCCAGGATGATGTGGGAGTGTCAGTCAGGGGGAGTGACCCGAGTGAGCCAAGGTTATTATAGTTTAGATTTGTTTTATTTAATTTTTGATGGTCAAGATTCAATTAATCCCCTGAGCAAGCAGACACGCAGGCTCCATTAGCATTTGCACAAGAAACCGTGTTATTGCGTTTTTCCTATTCTAGCTTTTGTTATTTTTGTTAGATTTAATAGCTATAATAACCTTGGAGTGAGCAGGATTGGTTGGAATGTAACAGCAGAGAGTCTGGACAGTAATTATAATTAATAATTGATAGTAATCAAAATAATATTACAGGATCAAGGCTGTCTATAACGTTCTACCAAGCCGAACCTGTTATGATGGGGAAATGTGCCCGTGGAGTCACCGCCTTGCCCTCTGTGCCTGAAGAGACAGACCCTCAGTACCATGTCAGTATTACGGTCAATATCATGTCAGTAGGCCTACCATCAGTACCATGTCAGTATTACGGTCAATATCATGTCAGTACCATCAGTACCATGTCAGTATTACATTCAATATCATGTCAGTATCATCAGTACCATGTCAGTATCATCACCACGATGAATAATAATTTCACTATCATATTATATTGTAATTAAAATGAGCTGTGCCTGCCATCAGTCAGTTTTTTGTTTCACTTTTCAGCTGAAGCAGTGATGTCAAGTACCCTCCCACTTCATTAATCTTGCAACATATGGCAAACAACTTGAGACAGCCACTATACAAACATGGTAAATTCACTCCAATCCCCATCAATAAAATTGTGCTTTTACATGTCATATTTTGTGCAGATTAGCTACACAACTGAGATTTATTCATTTCATGAGCTTTTGTTTGTACAGTCAGGCTAATTGTGTTCCTCTATTTCAATGGAATGATTAAGTAAACTGGCTTTAGTTTGCCCGCATCTTAAAGTTAGCATGTTTGTGGTAGTGATGCAGGGGGAAGAGGAGATAGCGGGGTCATGGAATGATATATGTGTCTGTTGTGTAGGCCGTCAAACTAGCCACAAATCATTCATTCTTCTGCCGAGGGGTTTCAGATAAATAATAATTGTGCTCATCAGTGCACCCACACCCCTCAATGACCCCCAGGGGTCAATATATAGTAATATAGTATAGAAATCTGTTTAACAACTTTAACTCATACATGGCTATGGCTATTTGAAAAAAGCTGATCTTCAAGCCCACACATTGTCAGCTTGTAGAGATCGTCTATTTTGTGTTTTAACAACACAAATCTTATGGGGGTTCCCTGGCAACAATATTTTTAGATGCGGGGTCTTGGCTAAAATACATTTGGGGGTCTTTGACATCTTCAACCGTTCCCTTTAATGTCTGTTAATATAATTTTTGCATTAAGCATTGTCTCCCACTCTCCTCTTCTTGCTGGTTTGTTGTTAAGTCTAGATTGATTAATAGATGCTTTCCATTGTTTTAACTTGACTTTCCCCAGACATAACTTTTAAACAGAGGACTTTGCTCTGAGGCATGACTTGTCTTGTTGGCTAGGTCAACATCAAATATTTAACCTGAAATATGCTTTGTAAATTGGAGCTAATGATTAGTGAATTTATATTATTTCACAAGTAAAGGTTGCAGCTGGATTAGCTGTTATTGCTTAGTATCCAAACTGAACAGGAACATTCCACTTAATAAAAAAAAAAAAATACTGACAGTAGAAAGCATTGTGTCTTGTGAGGGGGAATAGCTAGTTTAACATTCAGTTACTGGTTTCCTAACTGGTTGGAATGGCATGATTCTTGCATCACTCTATGTGGAATGTTGCATAGTCTTGCCTAGTCATATTCTGTGCTTGTTTGTGCTGGTAACTTCGTTAATGATTGACTGCATGACCTGACCGACCAGGCCTACCTGACTGTTACAGTGGTGGTTTTCTCTGTAGGTGTGTCTATTTCTGAATCCCCCCCCCCCTTTTTTTGTTGTGAAGGAGAGCTGCCAGCTCACAGTTTTATGTGGGCTGGTGCACATACAGTACAGGCCTATAAGCAGGAGTCTCATTCTGTGCCCTCTCTGGGCATATAGATTGTGCATGTTTATTTGTATGTGTTTGTGTGCATGTGCATTTGTATTCTTAGCAATGGGAATGTTGTAATACAATAGAATAGATGCTCTAAAATGTACATAGTTTGATTTGTCTTTGTGGTCACAACTTGTCTCCTCCCCTATTCTCTTCTGAAGAGAAAGTGTTACTTAATCTTGTCCACAGGGGGGCAGCACCGAACCATAACATAATTATTAACGCCTCTCCAAGTAGCCTATTCATATTCCTCTTTGATAGCTCAGTTCATTCTCGTCTAAACTCAAACACAACTTCAAAGACAGCTCAAAAGTCATGCCATGTATTCTCAACGAAATCGACAGTGACTCAGTTAATGGGACTTCCTCTAAATTGACCAAGATTTAAAGCTTTGCAGTTCTGTAGCAGCTCTTTAAAGAAGTATGTTGGTGAGGGTACATAGGGAAGGGAGAGGAGGCAGTGTGAAAGTTTCACCACTTAATTTGCACCTAATCTTCAACCGCTTATTCATAGTCGGGTCGTGGGGGCAACAGCTCCAGACTTCCCTCTCCAGAGCAACATTAGTAACTTCCTCCTGGAGGATCCCGAGGCGTTCCAAGGACAGCGTGGCGATGTAATCCCTCCATCTGGTCCTTGGTCTGCCCCGGGGTCTCCTCTCAGTCGTCATCGAGGACCTCCCTAGGGAGACGCTCAAGCCTCGAGGCATCCTAACC